>NC_057400.1:35195057-35500278 GCF_019320065.1 Cervus canadensis | reverse complement strand
TTATGCTACATACAAAAGATAACTCGGACTTACATGTTAAATGTAAAACTCAAAAACTATTAGAAAAAAATAGAAAACATTCTTTGGGATCTAGGGTCAGGGGAAGAGGTATTACACTTCACTTGGAAAACATAATTCATAAAGTAAAAAGTTGGTACCTTGGACCTCATATAAATTAAAAAATTTTACTCTCTAAAAGACCCTGTGAAGATGATAAAAAGATAGGCTACAGACTGGGTGAGAATATTTGCAAACCACATAACCAACAAAAGACTTGTGTCTAGAATATACAAAGAACTTTCAAAATTCAACATAAGCAATCTATAGAATAGTGATAGAAATATTCTGTATCCTGACTGTTCCAATGTCATTATCTTAATTGTGATGTCACGTTTATAATTTTGCAAGAGGTTACCATTAGGGGAAATGAGGTAAAGGGTACATGGGATCTGTACTACTTCTTAACAAGTACATGCAAATTTGCAATTATCTCTTAAAAAGTTTAAAAAATTAAGACTCAAAAATGCTAACTGATTCTGAAATTAGTTAGAAAGATGCCCTAGCTCTTTCTTATGAGTCACTCTGCCTGAGTTAATCAAACTTAGAATATGGTCGTTCCTCGGTATCCACAGGGAATAGATTCCAGGACCTCTGAAGATACCAAAATCTGAGAGGTTGCTTAAGTCTCTTATACAAAATGGGTAGTATTTGTATATAACCTACCTATATCCTCCCCTATACTTTAAATCACCTCTGGATTACCTGCAATATATAATACAGTATAAACATTATATAACTAGTTATAAATACAATGTACATGTTATGGAAATAGTTGCCAGTGAGTGGCAACATTTTGCTTTTTGGAACTGTCTGGAATTTTTAAAAAATATTTTCAATCCCTGGTTGTTTGAATCTGTAGATGTGGAACCCGTGGATATAGAGGGCCAACTGTATAGCACAGAATCTAAACAAAAGCTTGAAATGAGAGAAGTAAGCAGAAAGCAGGGATGACTGGATCTAAAACAGGCGGATCAATCAGCAGAAAAAGTCAAGTCAGAAGCAAAATCAAGAATAGGAGATCTAAGTCAAAAAGTAAAAGCAAAATGTTAAGTTTTCTGCCTAGACTATGGGAAAGACAGAAAGCAGAACATTTAGATACAGAAAATTGTCTGGAAGTTTCAAATATTAATACTTGGCTACATTGCACTTGATGGCACATACTTCACTTTCACTGGTTCAAAGGTTGATACCTACATAACAAAACTAACTTTCCTCCTCCAGCACCAGTCTGGATCAGAAATCAATTAATAAATATTTATGCAGAGCTTACAAGAAATATTTAGTACTTGGGAAAGGTATTGCATAAAATCTGTCCTGAAGGATTTAAAAATGTAATAAGAAGAGTGCAAAATTGTTTATTATAAGTAAAACCATTATGAACATTAAGTTCAAGAGTAAATGGGTCTGCAGGCTAGCACACTGACTGTTTCACCACTTACGAGTTATGTTGTTATTTTTAAGGCACTAAGTCATGTCTGACTCTTTGGTGACCTCATGGACTATAGACCGCAAGGCTCCTCTGTCCATGTTATATTCCAGGCAACAATACTGGAGCGCATTGCCATTTCCTTCTCCAGAGGATCTTTCCAACCCAGGAATCGAACCTTGTCTCCAGCAATCAACCTGAATCCGGCAGGCAGATTCAGATTCTCTGAATCAGTAGAGAAGCATTAGTTATTTACCTCTGCACAAATTTCTGAACTCCTCTGAGGTTATTGGCTTCTCCATTAACAAAATTAGAATATTTTGAATATACAATGGTTTTATAAGGATCAAATGAGATATCAGACGTTGATTACTTATAAAAATTAAATAAAAATCAAGTCTAAATGTAAATCTTGTGTCTCAAGTCGATAATATAGAAGAAAAAAATCATCAGGTTAGAAGATATTTGACTAAAGCTCATCTTTTGTATTCTGTAATTTAAATTGCCTTACAATCTTAAAAAATAAATAATTACATCCCTTACATTTTCATCTTAATATATAATGGTGTGCTATTTGAAAACAAATATGCTTTCTTTTCTGTGCTTATGAAAGTTGTGACTTTGCCCAGATCCACATATTCCAGATTCATCCTAACTGAATTGGAAATATATACTGGAATTCCTAATGGAGATAGCAAATAGAGCTCCATTATAAATTTGAATAAGAAATTTATAGAGAAAATGGTCCTTATGAGGCACAGTCATGATCGCAGGACAATTGACTTAGTCCTTAACTTTTCCTAACACTTTACGCAGTACTATAAAGAACCAAAGAGGTATTCACATTAATTTCTAAGCCCTTTTATTGGCATACTTACTCTATTACATATTTATTTATGGAATTTAGATTCATTGTTAAAAAGTCAAGACACTTTTATTGTCATATGCAAAAGCCCATATTTGTAGATACATGCTTTTTTTATAGATCATTTTAGCAAAAGTGAAACTATTCACTTAGTAAAAGTGAAACTCTCTCTCTCTCTATGTGTGTGTGTGTGTGTGTGTGTGTGTGTGTGTAAGGTATGCATTCATGCAAAGTCACTTCAGTTGTATCCAACTCCTGTGATGCTATGGACTATGGCCCACCAGGCTTCTCTGTCCATGGGATTCTGCAGGCAAGAATACTGGAATGGATAACCACAAATAATTTAGTGCATACAGAAATTTTGTTTCATAACAAAACAATACAAATGAAATATTCCAATCTATAAAGTGAATATAATCATATACTTTTCAGAAAAGCATTATTTGCCAAATTTATTTTAGAAAACATAAGGTTATTTTAGAAAACATAAGGCATCTGAAGACACTATCTTGCAATACAATCTTGTAATATATAGATGGCTTTATTTCTTCCTTAGGAATGTACTTAACTTGAAATCAGTAATTCAAAGTCAGCCCTTTGTGACTTTAATTTCAAAAGACTGCAAAGTGAGTTAAATAGAATCCACACACGACATATATGCTTCATGTCTTATAAGAAGCAAATCTCAATTCTACAATAATATTATACATTCTTCAACTTTATTTATTGTTGATACCAAGACTACTGTTCACATTTACTCTCAAAGAATCATTTGCATTACATCTTCTCTCCGTGCATCTCGCTCTGATTTGCCAATTATTTGTCTTTTTTTTTTTTTTACCAGTTAAACAAATCAGGTTTAGGGTTCTGTGTTCTCTTCTACTTTGGGACTGGAGAGGTTTATTTAACAAATTTCGGTCTTACTCTCTGTTTCATTTACCTCTGTAGCTTTATTTCATTGTTCTTTTCTAGGTTAAGTCAGTTTGTGATGTCCTTTTATTTGCTAATAGATACCATTAAGACTACAAATTTACACACCAAACAGGATTTAATTTGTGGAATTCTTGGTCACTTTGAATCAAACAGTCTGTAAATTTAGTATGAATTATTTAAACTCAGAATGTCATAAAATAAATTGCTGCTTGTTTGATTTTTGCATTTTCTAAACTTTTTAAATTTCCGGCGCTATAAATTGGGTTAGAGATGTAAAAAATATATCTTTTGCTTTGAATTTCTATTTTTATGTCATGGTAGCAAGAAATGTGGTCAAATGAGTATCAATTTTGGAAATACTGTAGATTTGTCAAATTGTCCTTGTATTTTGTAATTCTTTCCTAATATTTCAACGTTTTTAAGTTTCTTCTACTTATTACCCAATAGGTTTAAGCTCTATC
Organism: Cervus canadensis; assembly: GCF_019320065.1. Classification (NCBI taxonomy): domain Eukaryota; kingdom Metazoa; phylum Chordata; class Mammalia; order Artiodactyla; family Cervidae; genus Cervus; species Cervus canadensis. The sequence continues at coordinate 35,496,533 of NC_057400.1, read as the reverse complement.
TTCCGGTAGACTGGAACTTTTTACTATTGTTTTTCTATCTGATGCATTAGACTCTAAATTACACATTACTTGATTTTTTAAAAAATCATTGAGTTCATTTTGCTTGGTATATCTTTGCCTATTCATTTGCTATAATAGCTTCATCTCCCTAAGTGAGCTTTCTTTGTCATTTTAAGTATCACAGAGCTAGGATATACAAACTAATCTAAGAGCTCCTTGCAAACAGAAAATGCACCTCTTGAGTCTTGAGGCTTCGATGAGGTTTGTCTGTCTCTTCCCTCAGTCCATGCCAACATTATCTTTCTCCCCATCTCAGAGGAGAAAATTCTCACTTAACCTAAACAACTGTTCTCCCAGATGTATCCAGGTTACAAGCACTGAAATTAAGCAGAAGGCCAGAGGGACCCACATGGACCAACCTTTAAGCAGACTGTCTTTAAGAATTCCTGTTTATCACTGTTTATTCCCTAAGGGGAAGACAATTTTTGTGAGGTCCATTGGGAGCAAGGTCTCTTTGCTCTGAAGCAAATTTCAGTTTCAACTTTTGTGGTTTGAATTTCTCTCCTCTGATTTCTCCCTTATTCTATTTCGTTTGTTTTACACACTTTAGAAATTGATCAAAGTAGCTTATTTACTGATTGTATCCTTTCTGGCTTCCTAGGATTCTTAAATGGAATCATTTTTTGCACTTACTCTGTCTGCTATTTCAATGAAATTTGGGCTAAACTCACATGTTAAACTTGCCATCTGAAACCATAAGTCAATACTCTGTTTCCAGCTATAGTTTTCAACACAAATAATTGGAAAAGTTTTTGCTCAAATTTTCATCCTATTCTACCTACTTCCATAGAAGATTTGAATGGAGAAATGAACAATTAGAATTTTTAACACAATCAATTCCTTGTCACCCATTTTCAAGAAGACAAGAAAAAACTGCCTAAGGTGATGGGGGTGGTGAGCAAAATGTTCATTACAATATTGGAAAATAATATTGCAAAGCTAAACCAATTATATTTTTATCTCTATACAGGATAGTTTGAATTAAACTTATCAAACAAATGTGACACAAGGGCTCATATCTCAAAGGCATCACTGATCAGCTGTGTGACTGTAAGGAAGTTACTTCACCTCTCTGACAATTAGTTTCATCACCTATGATAACAGTGTCCACCTAATTAAATAAGAGGTTTAAATAATATATGAATAAAATAAGAATTACTCTATAATAGTTACTCAATAAATATTTCTTAAGATTATTAAAAGGTAGAGACTTCCCTGGAGGTCTACTAATTAAGAATCCATGCTCTCAATGTAGGGGGCATGGGTTCAGTCCTAGTCGGAGAACTAAGATCCCACATGCCACACGGGATGGCAAAAAAAAAAAAGCTGTGTTTCTCAGAAAGCATAGAGATGGCAATGCCTGGAAATCCAGACCATATATCCTTTCAACCTTAATTATTTCAGTTACAGGATTCCCTGGAAAGCTATGTCATAGTGAGTAAAATGTTGAGTTACTCTGTACTCAATCCAAAAGCTCAAGAAAAATGACCAAAGCGCTTTGTCTTGGGTTTATTTGCAATTTGTTTTCACTTTCTGTCTGGTAGAAAGTAAAGCCAGAACGGGTAGATTTGGCTAATTCAAAATATGTGGTTTTAATTTCACGTTCTATGCCATAGCAAAATTTTATATTGATTTTATATGAGAAACTTGTTTTTTTTTTATTATATAAAATTTTCACACACACACACACACACACAAAAAAACATAGGAAGGAGGTTAGAGTCACTGCTAAAGCAGACTCAAGCAAAAACTACCATCTGTAGCAGGAGGACTTCTTAAAACCCAGGGGTGTCTTCTTACCCAACTGTCAACACCAGGAATTATGCCAAGGGGACAGATGCTAAAACTGGAAAATCTCATCTAGGGCGTGACATTAGAGTTCTATGATTTCTCTCTAAAAAAGCATCAGTAACAATGGTAACAAAGTATTAAGAAGAAAACAAAAGCATGCTTCTTAATGAAAAATGGCTTCCATTAAATAGTTATACTACTAAAATTCTATTAACAAAAATGAACATACTGCTTTGTGGGATGGGAAGTAAAATCTGGATTGAACTGGTTTCCAAGAGACCAGGAGGTATTTTTTTTAATCATGGGTGACAACAGGGAACATATGATCAACCAGCAATATAATAACAGAAGCCATTACTAAAAATAGTTTCTAATGACAGTGCAGAGCTGAAGAAAAACAATAAGGAAATCTCTCCTGCTGTTTTAACAGTACAGAGATAGAGACCTGATAATGAAAATTGATAATTCAAAGACAGCTTTCAGCAAGAAAAATGAAAAACAATCTATAATTAATACCATTACAATGGGGAATTTATGATCCAGAAGCACAGATAGCCTTTAGTAAAACCTATTTCATGCTCAAATATTTTTGAACTTGATTTTTTACTCCCTTTAGATTTCCATTCTATCAGAGGAGAAACTTGGCTTTAAAGGTTTCATAGTCTTCAGCTGCTTGTCAATCAGACTGAATCTGAAAGTATACTTGACGACTAGGGCTTTATGTTCTAAAGTATAAGCTTGCAAACTTCAAGCGCCAAGCAGGTAACATGGATGAGTGAGGCCAACAATGTAAGAACTGTGGGGAAGAGAATGGCCCAAGGACGGAAGATGAGTGCTATTCAGCTTGGTGTGATAAAGCAAGCCTGGTGTAGTTAAATCTCACTTTTCAAGTAAAATTCTGAAAATTCATACTTCCAGGAGATAGTGAAGGACAGAGGAGCCCAGCTTGCTGCAGTCCATGGGGTCCCAAAAAGCTGGACATGACTTAGCAAAACACAATCTACATAATCACAAGTTACATAAGTGTTGTTGTTTTTTAAAAAAGAAATACCAAGAATTATTTTAAAACTATGGGCATCATATACATCAATGAACTAAATCTAACACAGATTGCCAGATGGTAATCTCTTGAAAGGTCTCAAATTTAAGTAAACTCGAAAAGATAAAGAAGGTTGTTTTGTTTGTTCTGCTTTGTTTGGGAAGTATGATACGGCCATGCAATCCAAATATCATGTGACTTTTTACATGAAGATAAAGCCTGTGATTTGCAAATTCTGTTCAGTTTCTATAAGTAAGAGATATAAACTGGCTAGGGAAAACTGGATTATAAAGCACCCCAATGTCAGAAGTAATTCTAGATTTCTCAAGAAATGAAAGGAAAAATGAGAGAAATCTAGCTGCTATTTCTTTATTTCTAAAAGGTAACAAAACAGCATACATTTCTACTTGTGTTTTAGGTGAGAAGAAGCACTAATAATAATAATAATAATAATAATAATCCAGTATGGTTATTAACTTATTCAGTGTTTCAAAGGAAAATAAAATCATTAATAAAGCCTATGTTGTAATGAGCTATGATGGGCTTCCCTGGTGGTTCAGACTGTAAAGGATCTGCCTGTAATGTGGGAGACCCAAGTTCAATCCCTGGGTTGAGAAGACTCCGCCAAGAAGGGAATGGAGACCCAGTCCAGTATTCTTGCCTGGACAATTCCATGAACAGAGGAGCCTGATGGGCTACAATTCATGGGGTCTCAAAAGAGTTGGACATGAGTAAGCGATTTATTTAATGAGATATGAGCCATTAAAGACAACCCTATAAAAGAGAATCAAATAAATAAATTTTCCTTTCTCTTTTAATGTATGAGAAAAAACAAACACCAATAAAAAAAAAACCCAAAGAAAAGAATTAATAAAAGAAGTACCATAGGTGAATATTTTCATTAAAAAAGTACCATAGGTGAATATTTTGTCAACTTCAAATTTTACTTCACCCTAAGAAACCCTAATTATTCCCCTTGTATTTCATTTCATTCTAAGGCAAATTGATAAGGAGATTTTCTTCCCATCAGCCAGTCTTTTCCATTTCTACACCTCACTGCCTTTCATTTCTACTCACAGAGGAAAAAACTCATATACATGCCTATAAGACACAATACCACCTCAGTCAATTGCCAAATGCAAACGAAAATACTGAATTATTTCCCAAATATCAACATAAAGGCAGAAAGAACATATCTGTCAAAGCATACATTGCAGCTTATATCTTGAAGTATTAGCCTAAGTAGGCCGGTATATTTCTGTGTGCATTCTCCCCAAGACTGAATTCTGAGGCCCTGTAAATTATGAGGTTTTCCACTCTGGCTAGTGAAAACAAGAATGCTCCCTGTCCGGTCCCGCTAACCTTTTTCAGTGGTTCTTTCCCTCACCTGAGGTAGTTCCCAAGCACATGGGTCTGAAGACTGTAGACCTCAGCAGACCTCCCAAAGTGCGTCTCTGTGCAGCTCTCTCCTCTGGAACATCCCACCACTTTCCTCTCTCTGGGTTCCTGGCGCTTCCCTTTCAGTCGGGGGACCCCCAGGCTCCACCTGCTGCCCTCCCCCGCACCACAGCCTGGAACCTGCGCAGGGGGGAAGCAGGGCAGCCAGGCTCACTTCACTTGTTTCTCCTCTCTCAGGAATCAGGGCCTTTCCAGGTTTAATATCCAATGTCTTGAAACCTGTTGTCTAATACAGTGTGTTCTACAGATGTTTCAGGCAGGATAATATGCTTTGTCAATCTGTCTTTGCAGGATGATGATGATGATTTAGTAGCTAAGTCAGAAATCTGGTTTTTTTTTCTTTCAAATGTATAGTTTTCAGAGCGAGTCTGTCCTTTCCTCCCCCACATTCATTATTCTTTACCATTTCTATTGCTTCAGTAAATACACGTTGTGAACCCTCAGACGTGGCAAGTTAAATCAGAGTGGCCACAAGCAGAATTCAATCTTTAGGTCTTTTCATTTTGTTTTGTTTCTCATACTTAGGACCAGTGACCCTGTCATTTTCTCCCACTTCTTATGGCTTTGAGGATCTCTTACTTTTGGGGTTTTTTGTTGTTGCTGCTGTTTTTCCTTTTTTGGCTGTGCAGTGAGCGTGCAAGATCTTAGTTCCCTGACTAGGAACTGAAGCCTGGCCTCCTGCAGTAGAAGCTCCGAGTCCTAACCACCGGACAACCAGGGAAGTCTCCAGGGCCTGTTAGTGTTGAAACAGCCTCAGGTTCTAGACATTAAAGTGGCCTGCATTGAGAGCTGCAATAACTAAGTTTATGATTTCTTATACCAACCAATGAAGTTCAGGAAAACCGTATATAGTTTATAGCAACAAGAGAGAAAGAAGCACAGGAAACAGAAACTCCAAGAATTATTCAGAAGACACTGCGAATTTCCAAAGAGTATTGCCACACATCTGGTACACACTGGCATAGGACATTCTTCTAATAGTCAAAAACTATAACTTAAAAATCAGAATTGAGCTTATTATTTATTACTTCATTGTATCAAATTAGAAGGATAGAGCTAAAATTCTTAAGCCAAACTAGAATATCTTTCTATGAAACAGTCCAGGACCTGTAACTTAAAATCAAAATTTCACAGTTTTCTTTTGCTTCTCCTAAAAGATAATATGGGGGAAAACCTGAGTGATACACAATGACTTTACATAGTCAAATGTAAAGTTTGACTATTCTGAAGGAAATAAATATAAAAATGTTAAATAAATGAAGCCATCTATAATAACATACAAAGAAAATCAATTCTCAGAGCAATTGGCACCATGTCTACATATGCCAAGTTTCACTTTTTAAACGAATTTCTTAATATTCAAAGACATTTTGTACTTACATTAATAATTCAAGCGAATTAAGTTAACTACATCCCAGATGAAAACAAAATAATGTAGGATTTTACTAAGCATATTTCCAGGGTCTCCCTTCATGCTTGGAGAAAAGCTGCCACAAAACTAGGCCTCTTCCTACCCTGGAAGGCTGATTGCCTTATAATCTCAGGTGGTTTGTGTCAACAAGAACACTGATTGAGATACTCACTCCTGTGACCTGGAGACAGACCACAGCTGGGTGTAAAGTCCAGGAAGCTAAAGCTGGAGCTATTACTTGACTGAACACAAACAGAACTGGCTTAATGAACAACCTGAATGCGAGGTGAACAGGAAAAAGAAAAAGCTTCCTTTTTCTCTACTTAATTCCTTTCAGTTCACTCTGTTGGCTCCTGATTCTTCAATGAATGACAACATCTCAATTTCCATGGAAAGAATCGTATCTTTGCTGATCATGACAATTCACTTTCACTACTAAATGGCTCAGTCTTGTCTAAAATCAAACTTCAATGTCACTTTTTTTTTTTTACTCCAAATAAGTAGGGGCATGTGGTCTGATCATTCCCTCTCTCCATCACCGCCCTTACCCTTTTTCCACCTGCTGGTACTGCAAAACTGGAAGGACAGTAGGAGGAGGGATAAGAGGCAGGGGAGCACAACACTGACAGCTCTTTAGTTTCACCTTGTTTAACACAAGTCGGTTGTCCAGGTAAGCTGGCTGGTTTAGTCTCCAAATCTGTATAAGGAAAGTAGATTTCAAGAAACAAACTGTCTACATATCAATAGGTTAAAGCAAAAATCAATACTAAAGCTTTTACTTGCTTGCTTTTTCCAATATCATGGTGGGGAAACTTAGCCTCTGTTTTCTAGAAATGCACTAAACATCTGATTTATTTTCCACTTTTAAAATGAATCACTCATAGAAGCTAAATGTGTTTTTGTACTTTCTATCCTTGATTAATCCCTGATACTTTCAAGTGATCTGTAAATAATACATGCTTTTGAATGATATCTTGCCAGATTGTTCTTAGCAGGCCTAGAGCTACACACTGAATTTTGATGGGCAGTTAGTGAAATAATGCAAAGAAGGCAGAAATGAACAGCTAATGAGCTACTTGGGATGCCAGCCTGGCACTGCATCCAAGAAAAACTTCAAACCAAGTGGTGATACAAAGGGAAAAAAACTGATGAAAGCCACAAATCTTTTTGAATCCTGTTCCAGAATATGACCCTGTGAGATGTTTTTATGTTTCTAAAGAGTCCATTGAAGTCTGCCATTGTCTTTCATTTATCTAAACACCAGTGGGTAAGAAAAGTATGGACTGATATGAAGAAAAGGAGGTAAGGGTTGAGAAAGAGAAAAGCCCCAAAATACTATGCTAATTAGGAAACAATGACAAATTCCACAGCAACAAAACTGTCCTGGGATACCTAGGATATTTTGAAATTTAAAATACAAACATAAGCAGAATTAGACACAGCAGAAAAACTCACTTTCTATCAAGCTTTATCTCTACAAATAGTTTCAGAATGGTAGGAAAAATAATAAAGTACACTGCCAGCACGTTTTAAACTATTAGGTAGGTATCTTGGCTTACCTTACAAGGTTTAAGTAGAAACTTTGACTTAGAAAGAGCAAGATTTTCATTCTAATTTTTTAATGTATTTTTAAATTTATTTTTAACTATAGGATAATTTCTTTACAATGTTGTGTTGGTTTCTGCCATACAACATGAATCAGCCATAAGCATACATATATATATCCCCTCCCTCACAACACCCCGCTCCAATCCCAGCCCTCTAGGTCATTACAGAACACTGGGCTGAGCTCCCTGTGTTACAACTCCCCACTAGCTACCTGTTTTACACACAGTAATGTAATATGTCAGTGCTCCTCTCTCAGTTCGTCTCACCCTCCCCTTCCTCACTGTGTCCACAAGTCTGTTTTCTACATTTGTGTCTCTATTCTTGCCTTGCTAATAGAGTCATCTGTATCATTTTTCTATATTCCATATAAATGTGTTAATGTACAATATTTGTTTTTTTCTTTCTGACTTGCTTCTCTCTGTATAAGAGGCTCTAGGTTCATCTACCTCAGTTCAGCTGACTACATTCGCTCCTTTTTATGGCTGAGTACTACTGCTTTGTATTATTTAATCTAGGGACTTCCCTGGCAGTCCACTGAAGACTATGTACTTCCGGGCACAGGTTTGATCCCTGGTTGGGGAACTAAGATCCCACATGCCACCAGGCACGGCCAAAAAAACAAATAAATAAAAGCTTAATATTAAAAATTTGATTTAATCTAAGAAATTATGCACTGCTCAAAATATTCAATCTCTAAAACTCTTCCATGGGTGATAAGAGAGTTGGACTAGGTTTTGAAAAATGCAATGGAGAGAGAATCTGCTAGGAAATTTCCTCTCCTAAATATAATGTCTAAGTCTCACTAGGACAGAGCTCTGTTAGCCTTTCCTCTTTCCCCTTCTTTCTGCTTGTAACTTTAAATAATGTCTAAAAGTGAGGCAGCCATAATGGCCAGTGGCAGGAAAAACATATGTTAAAGATGGCACAGCAAGAAGAAAGAAGGTGTCTGAGTCTTTAAGCAGTCTTTGAGCAGCTGGACCAGCCTGTCTGCCAGCTTCTGCACATCTTGTTAGAAATGAAAAATAAAGCTCTAGCTGTTGAAATCACTGTTGACTGGATTTTCTACTATTTACCATCAAATGCATGCCTAATTCATTCAGTATTATTTAGGACTGCAAATATAAATCAAGCTTTCTGAGTTAAGGTAATTCTGATTTTAAATTATTTTACTATAGTTTATTTTATAATAAAACTTATTCTTATTCATTTGTTTTTAAAATGGATTTACATAGTCTCTAGGATTCCCAGGTAGCACAATGAAGGAAATGGCAACCCACTCCAGTATTCTTGCCTAGGAAATCCCAAGGACAGAGGAGACTGTGAGCCACAGTCCACGGAGTCACAAAAGATTTGGACGTGACTAAACAACAACAACAAAATATAGTCTCTATTGCTCTCTACATGTAGTGTTTTGGTCCTAAGTCCATGATTTTCACTGATGAGAGGTCAGAATAATTAACCTTTTTCTATCAGTCACTTTATGCCAATATGATTTACTGGCAGAGGTTTATAAAATGATAACGCTTCTGAAAAACACTTTCAAAAATATAGCACCACAGAACAGAAAAAAAAGCCTAAGTCAATTAGGAGTTAAACATAAAATATCTAAGAATGTTCTGAACACCGAATATTATATTCAGGTTCATGGACCAGTTCAAGAAGAACTTAATTAATGACCATGGCTGACTCAGTTAAAGGAAAGCACCTTACTCTTGTTAGAACTTTATGACATTTTACAGCACTTGCAAATAAAAGATGAAATTCCTCCATGTATAGTTAGCAAAAACTATTAGTAAAACTAACTAAACTAAAAACTAACTAAAAACTATTAGTAATTTTAAAATATATATATATATATATATATATATATGTGTGTGTATATATATATATGTATATGTATATATATATGATGCTTGCTCCTTGGAAGGAAAGCTACGACAAACCTAGACAGTGTATGAAAAAGCAGAGACATCACTGTGCTGACAAAGGTCTGTACAGTCAAAGCTATGGTTTTTCCAGTATGGTTTTCCATCACATGTACAGATGTGAGAGTTACCATAAAGAAGGTTAAGCACCGAAGAATTGATGCTTTTGAACAGTAGTGCTGGAGAAGACTCTTGAGAGCCCCTTGGACTGCAGGGAGATCAAACCAGTCAATCCTAAAGGAAATCAACCCTGAATATTCATTGGAAGGACTGATGCTGAAGCTAAAGCTCCAATACTTTGGCTACCTGATGCCAAGAGCCGACTCACTGGAAAAGACCCTGATGCTGAGAATGATTGAGGGCAGGAGGAAAAAGGGGCAACAGAGGATGAAATGGTTAGATAGCATCACCAACTCAATATACATGAATTTGAGCAAACTCTGGGAGATAATGAAGGACAGGGAAGCTTGGCATGCTGAAGTCCATGGAATCACAGAGTCGAACATGACTGAACAACAACTGAACAATGACAGCAATAAATTTTGGATATAATTCTTCCAAACTGGCATAAATAAATATAATTTTCAACTCATTATAATCATGCTAAACCTGCACTTGTCAATTAAAAACCTGCTGAAACTGAAGAAGGCTTCATTTCTGCCATTCATTAATAAAATTTCATTGCAATTTCACATAAAGGCTTATCATTAGTCAATAGTTTTAGAGCATTAGTCTGAAGAAATTGGTATATATTATATCTGTTAATAAGTTATTGAAAAATGAGTTCAACTAAGACCTAAGGATTTTGATGATAGCAACAGCAAATGGTCATTTTACTGGGTGGCCCTTAAGTCCTAAATATACTAAGCACAATCACGACATTATCTTGTTTTAATATTGTTAGTTTAATACCCCCCATACACACACAAAGAAAAAGAGATGGGAAAATCTTCTACCTTCATTTTACTGATGAAGACATCAAGACAGAGGAAAATTAATCAACTTTCCTAGAATCAATGTGAATAACAGACAGCATATAGTCTTTAAAGTCAGGCAATCTAACTCTGAAAGTCTGTATCTATAATCAATAGATTATAACTTATAGGTGAGTTTACTCTCTCAAATTTAACAAACAACCCAATATCCTCTTACTAATGGACATATTTTAAAAATCATCAAGTTGAAATATCATGCAACACATTCTTTTACAATGAGTCAACTGTTCAAATACTGAATCTTTTCACTAAGGATGAATAATTTGTTCCAGTGGTTTCAGAAACCCACCACATAATTCCCAGAAAGTGAAATTCTATCCTTGGTAGATTAATAGGGAAGTGGTTTACTGTACCATGACAAAAGTTTTGAGAATGTATGATCTTTTAGATATTCCCCTTCCAAACTGACATCAATATAAGGTAGTTCTGGCATTTATATGGCTATCCAGCATCAGAGCACAGTATTTTAAAATACACAGAGACAAGCACAAACCATGGTGGATGAAAGCAAGCTACAAGGCTTTCTATAAAAAATAAACAAGCTCAAGAGTATCAGAGGTTTCACTAGCTATAACTGCATTGCCAAAAAAATAAAGATAAATTTTTACTAAACATCTATGCAAAATGACACAAAATACTATTGAAATTTTGATACAACCAAAAAAAGAAGAGTTAAAGGAGCCTACTTGAAAAACTGTGACATAAATAAAATACTAATACATATGAAAAAATATGAATAAATATGAAATATGAAAAATGATTTAGTATTTCCATTCATCAAAATCATTATATTTTATATATTATGGCACTTAATAATTTCAAAAAATATTAATTACCCTTTGCCTTAGCAAAAACCAGAACAAGGAGTGTTATTCATATATTGTCAATAATGAAAATTTTATTCAAGGATATTATTTGACTTGGCAGTGATAACATGGCCATTCAAGGGCCGAACTGGATTCTGACTCAACATTCTAGCACAGTAACTGGCCACGCTGGTAGAAGACTACTCTAAATGTCATTGGAAAAAGTTAATACCATACATAATGTCTGCACTCTAGTTTTCAATATAATCAAACTGTTAGTGTGAGATATCATGTAAAAGAATCTACAGTATTCTGTAAACACATAAACATTCAGCTACTGAGTAGATTTGATTTATAATCTTTCCATAAATTAAAATAATCTTCAGGTTATTGGCAGATCTGTGTAGATCACACCAAACAGCTAAAAATGGAAAGTTTAAGAGTATTGCCAAGGATTAATGAAACAAATAGACTGGAATATTGGGACAGACATAAACATATTACTATATATAAAACAGATAACTAAATAAGAGCTACTGGATAGCACAGGGAACTCTACTCAATACTCTGTAATGATCTATATGGGAATAGAATCTCAAAAAACATAGGTATATATATGACTGAATCACTTTGCTCTACACCTGAAACTAACATAATACTGTAAATCAACTATACTGCAATAAAATTTTTAAAAAGAGAAAAAAGAGTTAATGAAATAAAGTTTGACACAAGAAAATTAAGTCAAATATTACTAGGGAAAAATAAAGGAAGTAAAACCATGTAAGTTTATGTTTTCAAACAAGTGGCACAGGTGTGGGGAGAAGTGAAAAATGGAAGACACAGTGAGTTTGAGGATGTTTTATGATACAGAACTTCAATTTTGCAAAGCATGGTCTTAGCATCATCCCTTTGAATTCTTAGAATAGTAACGGAGAGGTAAGTGGAGAAGGTATTACTACCAATTTTAAAAACAGGAATTGTTCAATGATATCTTCCCAAAATACACAGGTAGCTGGTGGAGGCTGCCAGATACAAAATGTAAAAAGTAGTAAAAGACAAGTTTCCAAAAGAGAATTTTGGAAGGAAAAAAAATAAAATAAACATCTATTGTCTGACCAGTGAGTGATGACAGGAATACGGTCAAAACCAGAAAAAAAATTCAAAGATTTCATTTAAAAAGAAAAAAGTCAAAAGGTTCTAGTTAATAATACTAATAGTGAAGTTTTATTTCTTGAAGGAGATTTTGAAAGTCTAAGAACATTATTTTTGAAATATGAATCATTAAACTGCAAAAGAATCTCTCAAATGAAACACTAAAAGTCCAGATAAGTCATAAAAACTCTTTCAGAGTTAAGTAATACTTCATGTCTCAGCTCTGCATTAAAGGTACATGTGTAGGTTAAAAGTAAAATGTAACATTTTACTTTATAAATAATGTAAAGTGAAACATTACTTTTATAATATAACACTGGAATAGAATTTACTTTAACCCATTACATCACGTTTTATTCGTCCGGCCAGTTAAGCTTCTCATCATCCAATTTAAAATGATACTCTATTGAGGCAAGGCAAAGTGTTCACGTAAAGGAAATAATCCATCCCTAGGACATGTGACTGCTAGTACAATTCCAAGAAATGAAAGATGTGAGGGAAGGCATTTTTCAACAGGTATGTTCTAATCTCACTTCTGCCTGCAGAGTAAAAACCACTGCATGAGCAGGAACTGTGAAAGTGAAAGTGAAGTCACTCAGTCGTGTCCGACTCTGCCACCCCATGGACTGTAACCTACCACACTCCTCCATCCATGGGATTTTGTATAACAACTTAAATTTCAATATGGCAACACACTGAAAGAAAATTCTTGACTCTAAGGAGCAATGAACTTTTCTACATCATTTTTCCCAAGATCATTTTGAATAGTATTTTATTCAAAGAAACATGGCAGAAATTTACCTATATTCAGCACTCACTGAACTCAATTATTCTTAATATAGCAAAGGTCAAAATAATAATAGCAGCTTTTGGTTAATTTTAAGTGTGTTCATCAGAAGACACATTTGTACAGACACACACATCAACATTTTGTAAGCTCAGACACTCACAGTATCATCTTAGATGTTGTCACTAATAGACTAATTTCCATAACTATAAAATTACAATATTTATCTTCACACAAAGCATTTATCTAATTTTAACACATTTCAAATTTCTGAGATTTTAGTTTTCATCACAGAGTCATAATTTTATTTCCTAAAGAATTCTGAAAGATAAATGGAACATAATTCAACAGGGCTCTCTAGGACTTAATTTTAAGTTATACAGTACAAATAAACATTTCAACGGTTCAGACAGCAAAGAATCTGTCTGCAATACAAGAGAGTCGGGTTTGATCCCTGGGTTGGGAAGAGTCCCTGGAGAAGTATTTTGCCTGGAGAACTCCACGGACAGAGGAGCCTGGTGAGCTACAGTCTATGGGATCACAAAAAATTGGACATGACTGAGCAACTAACACAGAGGATTTCTTTACACAGATCTAAAAAAGGTTTTTAAATTCCAAGTCTAATTTGACACTTTGGTTTATATACCACGCTACAGTAGGTCTTTAGAAAAAAGATCATGTTGAAGACAAACTCATTCTACATATCTAAATTAAAGAATAAGTTTTTGCAGTGAATATTGATGGAAAATAATAATTTAGGACCACTTATTTTAACTAAAGTATTTAGCATATCTCATTTGATTTCCAAAATTTACATATCATATTGATATAAAGCATTTTTCAAAAGGTAAAGGAATTCAAACCATATCCATTTTACTTATCTTTCCTCTCCCAGGAGGTTCAAAATGAACAAAGAAAACAATGAAATGAGAAAGACAACATTATTGATATATACACTACTATTATTTTATACATCATCATTCAGAGACCTTTAGGTACAAATCTGATCATAGCACTTTCCTGCTCTAAAAGCCTGTTATACCTTCTGTTTTCCCTAACAAATTGAAGTTTCAGCCCTGAGACCTATCCACGACTTCCCAATACCTTCCCAGCTTTAATTTCTGGGCTTATTCCACTTCATACATCTCTCTCTTTAGTCCAAATATGAATTTAGAAAATCTTGTACTATATAGTCCCTGTATTGTGCACCCCTAAGTCTGCAATTTCCTCATCTTAAGTGTCTTCATCTTCAGACATCAAATTTCATCAGGGGCAATACCTCAACAAGACTTTTCAACAAGGGTTTCCCCATATGCTGGCTAAAGTGAAAGTGAAAATTGCTCAATCATGTCCAACTCTTTGCAACCCCATGGAATTCTCTAGGCCAGAATACTGGAGTGGGTAGCCGTTCCCTTCTCCAGGGGATCTTCCGAATCCGGGGATCGAATCCAGGTCTTCCACACTGCAGGTGGATTCTTTACCAGCTGAGCCACCAAATGCATTTTCAAACTTCCCCTAGCAACAGATTATCACTTCTCATCCAAATTACTGCTCTAACACCCTAATTGATCAACCCATCTTTAGTTTTTTCTCCTGCTTAATACTTTTGATAAATTCAGCCAGAGTGATTTTTTTTCCTAAAATGTAATTATGATCACATCATTCTTCTACTTAAAAGCCATCTGTGGTTCCTCATTGCTCAAACAATTAAGTGCAAACACATAAATGTCTTAAAAGTGCTACATTTTCCAGCCTTTATTTTTCCAATACCATCTCCTGAAACTTCTTTATTTCTCCATTACCCCATATATCATCTGCATATGATATTTTCCTAAAGGACATCAACCCTGAATATTCATTGGAAGGACTGATGCTGAAGTTGAAGCCCCAATACTTTGGCTACCTGATGAGAAGAGCCGATTCACTAGAAAAGACCCTGATTCTCAGAAAGATTGAAGACAAAAAGAAAAGTGGATGGCAGAGGATGAGATGCCTAGTTGGCATCACCTACTCAATGGACATGAAACTGAGCAAACTGGGAGATAGTGAAGGACAGGTAAGCCTGGTGTGCTGCAGTCCATGGGGTCACTAAGAGTCAGACATGACTTAGCAGCTGAACTACAATAACCCCATATATACTCTATCTCTAACCATGGGAATATCATTCAGTACCTTAAACAAAGCAAGTGTTCTCTTTCTGCTACACTTGAGGTCTTCCAAGTTTGTTCAGTCCTCCAGTAATGCTCTTACTACTCCTCCTTGGCCTGGCTAACTCCCTTACCATTTCTAACCATAGGTTGTAGCCTTGAAACGTCTCTAATTACACCACTAACAGTGTATTTCCCAATTTACATTACTCTCACTGCCTGGGTAAGTGTTAGTTCTCACTGGATCATGAATTTTGCCAACTGGCATCCTCAGACTTTCTTATTTATCACTATGTACCCAGTGCCTGGCACAGAGCTTGAAATACACAGTTACTTAATACATAGTTATTGAAAACATGAATGAGCTCAATAACTACCGGTCGTATTGTATTAAAAAAAAAAAAAAAAAAAGGATTTTGCAGTCTTGTTCAAGACCAGGCCTATTTATAAGGCATATATCTCCTGACTGACCTTCCCCTCTCCTCAGCTGGGCAACTAGTTGACCTGATCAAAAACTAAAGCTCTAGTAACAGGGAGAAAATCCTTGACACGTCTTAAAAGATACACAATTGCCATCATTATCAATTATTTTGAAGATGGTAAACAAGAATTACATTTAAATAAGTGAATCATTGTTGGTAATGAGAAGAAAGCCTGAATAAGACTCAAAGTGCATACAGATCAAGGAAACCAGATCTGAAAGAGACACGTGTACCCCAATGTTCATCACAGCACTGTTTATAATAGCCAGGATATGGAAGCAACCTAGATGCCCATCAGCAGACGAATGGATAAGGAAGCTGTGGTACATATACACAATGGAATATTACTCAGCTATTAAAAAGAATACATTTGAATCAGTTCTAATGAGATGGATAAAACTGGAGCCCATTATACAGAGTGAAGTAAGCCAGAAAGATAAACACTAATACAGTATACTAACGCATATATATGGAATTTAGAAAGATGGTAATGATAACCCTATATGCAAGACAGAAAAAGAGACACAGAAGTATAGAACAGACTTTTGGACTCTATGGGAGAAGGCGAGGGTGGGATGATCTGAGAGAATAGCATCGAAACATGTATATTATCAAGTGTGAAACAGATCGCCAGTTCAGGTTGGATGCATGAGACAAGTGATTGGGGCTGGTGCACTGGGATAACCCAGAGGGATGGGATGGGAAGGGAGGTGGGAGGGGGGTTCAGGATGGGGAACACATGTAAATCCATGGCTGATTCATGTCAATGTATGGCAAAAACCACTATAATATTGTAAAGTAATTAGCCTCCAACTAATAAAAATAAATGGAAAAAAAAAATAAACAGCTGATTTAATGTATTTGTTTAAAAAAAAAAAGACTCAAAGTGCAAAGATATATTCCAGACTCTTCCACCAACTGGTTCTCAAAAGACAGGCAAGTTATTTCACCTCATCGAATGAGAGTTTCCATTTCCATTTGAACTAAAATATCACTAAGGTGCACTTTATCTTTATAATATTATCATTTCAATTCTATTAGGTTTTAAAAATAATAAATGTGCCCTTTTTTTCCTTCCTCTCAACTTTCTCTGGTTTTGGTAATATTATGGCTTCTAGTGTAAAGAAAAGAAAGAAACACACTTCTTCAAAGCTGAAATAGCATATTAGACTTAACCAAGCATATCCAAGCCAAGGAACACATGATATTGGGCAGATATGATTAAATGACCAGTTCAACTAAGGTACAATATTTTACCTGATATCCACACAACTGGTCTAGGAGAACCTGGAATATAGAAGGGCACTCTATAAAGGTTATTTCCCTTCTTTATTAATGTTTTAGACATATTTAAAAATATAAGCAAAATTCAGTTTGTTAGACTGAATGTAAACACTAATAAATAACTGAACAAAAAACAACAAACCATTAATGCATTGTATAAGAGAGACAAAAGTTTAAGAGCAAAGTCTGTCCTCAATTTTGGCAAATGGGCCTTAAAAACTCAAGACTTCTAAACTTTTTCATAAGGGATTATGGTGAGTCACTACCATTCTATAATTTAAAGGCTATAAAATGTTAAAATCTTAACTAAATGAAGAAAATAAGCCATATAAGCCTAACAAACCTTTGCATTTAATGTATACAAATTAAAATGAAGGTAATGAAGCATATTTGAAAAAAAGCCACTGGGAGAAATGTAGAGCAAAGCAAAACTAGAAAGAAACAGATAACACATGTTAAAACATTTTTGGAACCGATAATGCTAATCTGAATAAATACACACAAAGAGGCTACATCATTTTCTCTCTACATTCTCTAAGCAGTGCTGCCAAATACGGAAGGATCGGAGCCATTTCTGGGGAACTGCTGAATCAGGAGCATGAGTCAGAAAGTAAACCCTTAGCACTGAAAAAGTAATAAAAACAGTGCTTGGAGCTTATATATGTACATTCTGTTCCGAAGGTCCAAACCTTCCCTAATTATCAAAGCACCATGAGCTCTTCCCTTCCCAAAGTTACCGCTTCATATCGTACATTTGGGAGAAAGATTTCCTCTCACGGACTCAGATTTTGTCTGTATCTAAATGTTGAGATAAGCTACAGAGTTAATATTACATGTGCCTAAAAAGGGCCCTGAAAACTAATGTCATTAAGTTTCCAACTTAAATGACAATAAATCTAAAGTAAAAACAAAATCAAACAAAATAAAAGGTCTAAATTAAAATAAAAATTATTTAGAGGTGTACAAAAAGGTTGCTTGATAGTAATTTGGAAGACAAAGATGCACTTTTTTCAAAAGCCTTTAAGATCAGATCAGCCAGACATCACTCTCTGAACTATGCAGCAGGAATGATTGTAAAAGAGCTACTCTCATGCTCGCGAGTTATTTTTGGTGCAAGACATTCAGAAAATACACACCACTCATAATCAACAAAATGAAGTTTAGGCTCCAAGGGTAAGTCATCTTTGGACAACAAAGAAGGAATCATCCTCCTTTTTCTCCTGCCCCAGGATGATAGCTTCTCGGTTTTGTAATGGCACCCTGTTATCATCATTAATGAATAATAAAATGCACAGCTTATAAAATAACTTCATATATTTTTATTTTATTCAACATTCATTTTCAACTGCAACAGTAACAACGGCAGCCATGATTTCCCACTTGAACTGCAGTTCTGAGCTCTCCACTACGAGCTGAATGGGTTAATGATCTCAGCTCTTCCAAACAGAGCCTAGGACAAAGAAATAGCTAATCAAAATGAAGCAATCCAAATTGGGTCTAGAATCCTTATTTGTCAAGACAAACTCCATCCATCTGAATCTCAAATTTACTCGCTCATTATCCATTTCCTATTATAACTTTATTTCTCTTTAATCTCTGCAATATCCACAAAACTTATCCCAGAAAACAAAGCCCCCAAATCTTTAGTTTAAAGATCAACAGCCACGGTTAATCTTAATGTAAAATTACGGGGGGAAAAAAAAGTCCTATTGAACTTTGCAGTAAACATAATGATAATTCTTCTTGAAAGTAAAAGTGAAGTCACTCAGTCATGTCTGACTCTTTACCCCCATGGACTGTAACCTACCAGGCTTCTCTGTTCATGGGATTTTCCAGGCAAGAGTACTGGAGTGGGTTGACATTTCCTTCTCCAGGGGATCTTCCCGACCCAGGGATCGATCCCAGGTCTCCCACATTAGAGGCAGACACTTTACCCCTCTGAGCCACCAGGGAAGCCCAGATTAGCTTTACATAATTTCCATTGTACCCAATATTCTATTCCAGATTTTATAGAAATAATACAGTTAGGTAGATGAGGCGGAAACATAGTAGTATTTTCTTCTGTGATATTAAAGGCAAATAATTCTAATAAGAAAAAATAAGTTTTGTTCACTTGAGGTTCTTTATAGATAACCAACTTTGTAATCCTCTCTTAAGACAATGAGTCTCCCATACATATAGGTGTAAGACCTGTTCCCACAGTATAATTAACACTAACATTTGAAAGTTGTCGGCCCTCTTCTGGTTTTAAAGGAAGGCTCGGGTCCAAAGGTCTGGGTAACCAGGAAGAGTCATTTATGAAAACTGGAACAGAAGAATCCTCCCATGTAATTGGTCGTAATAGGGGAGGACCAGGTACATATGCCCAATAAGTATGATTGGCACCTACCGTGGTAGTTATCACGGGTAACATAGCCAAGAACAAGGTAGCCGAGGTCAAAGCTGTCCCTGTTCTTTGACCAATTTTTCCCCTTCAATGGTCAATTTCTTCAACTGACCCCAAGTGGATGGTTTGGCTTTGTTGGTCCTTGGAGCCTGTTCTGGGTGGTTGCTGATCGTCAGTCTTCTTATCCCCCTCCCAGGCGACTCTCCAGGAGGATCGATGTCAAATTATGTCCTCTTCTTTCCTTTCTTTGACATGCCTTCCTGGTATCCAATGGTGTTGTCCATCATCAGGTACTTTCTCTGTTCTCCAGTCTCTCAGCCGGAATTCCCTGCATCTTCTGGCACTGTCAAAGAAGCCTCAAAAGCTCAGGTCCCTGTTTGGGCGCCAAATGTTGGGATCAGCCCAACAATGAACCGACCTGAGGGAGCAGTGCCACAGAAGAATAAAGAAAAATAAGACTCAGAAATAAGGTGGGGACTGGGGGCTGATGCCATTCACAGGCATAATTCCTCTTATGAAATGGTAAATACTGCATGCATTAAATACTTGCATGCAGTGTTCTGGTCAAGCCCATATGTAGTGATTTCAGTGAACGGAATACTCTCCAGCAGTGAGTGGCACTAAAACTGCTGTTTGGCATTTACATTATATCTTCACACAATGTTCCACAATAGCTATCACATCTTGTTCTTCGTTATGATGATGAATAGCAATGCATTTTAATTCATACTCCTGATTTTCACTGTTTTCCACCCACATTCATTTGCATTTGGCTACATTGATCAGCACAGTCTGAGTCGACACAAAGCTTCATCTATGAAGACTTCAAAAATTTAAAGAGCTATGTTCTCTTTCATTAGTCCTTAGTATTTCAGTTGAGTAATTAATTCACTAAATATTTGTGGCTTTACTAGTTGCTGGATTGAGGAGTTCTCAAACTTTAATGTTCTTAATAAGAATCACATGAGTGCCTATTACAAATGCAAATTTCTTGGTTCACAAATACCAGATATTTGAACACTCTAAGACTAAGTGAGGGCCCCAAAGTCAGTATTTTAAAAAGTATCCCATGGAACTCCAATGCAGTTAGTCCTAGGACTTTACCTTGAAAATCTCTGAAAATTACCTAGTTAAGGTATAAATCTTGTTCCTTGTCACTGGACTAAGCCACATCCTCACCAAAACTGTTTTTCCCAATTACAATCCCCCATGCTTACATTTTAACAATTAGCTACATTATCTATAAGGTTTGCAGACTTCTTTTATTGTGCTGGCTTCCCAGGTGGCCCAGTGGTAAAGAATCTGCCTGCCAATGCAGGAGACACAAGAGATGCAGGTTTGATCTCTAGGTCCAGAAGATCCCCTGGAGTAGGAACTGGCAACCCACTCTGGTATTCTTGCCTGGAAAAATCTTGTGGACAGAGGAGCCTGATGGGCTACAGTCCATGGGGTCACTAAGAGGCAGACACAACTGAGCATACACACACTACTACTTTATCATATCCCCCATAGGCAAATTGTGACAAATATAGTGTCAACCCTGCCCAACTCACTTTAGCCTCAGTAACTTACCCATACCACCCTCCTGCACAACAAACGATAAACTTCATTCTAAAACACTGAGGGCTGTATTAATTAAATATTCTATACAAGATAGGAAAATAACAGAGAAAACAACATGAAAATACTCTTTTTAGGTATTTTTGAGGATTCAGCATTGACAAAGGCAGAATATGGAAAACAGTGGAGTAACTCCAATAATGAGTTTGAGAAGACCTATTCCACTACCAATGAAGCAAACTTCCACTTCTATATTGAAGCAGGCCTCTAGGAGGGCTTAACTAACATTCCTGACTGTGAAGCTCGGTGACCATCCCAGTTTGCTCAGAGCTCCTATAGCACTGAAAGCTACATGCCCCAGAAAAACTTTCAGTTTCAGATTAGTGGAGATAGTCATCCTACTTCATGCCTCACTGTTTAGGCGTTAATAAACAGTCCCTGGGAAAATGTCTATAATAGCCTATCAAAAGAAAATAATAAACCAAGATTTTATTTAGGAATTATTCATAAAAATTCCCTTATATTTAAAAAAGAATCCATGGTTTTCAAAAACCTGAGTTCTATTTCGACTCAACAAATTATTCAAAAGCTATCTCTAAAAGAGAAAAAAATCACAATTAAGAAACAATAAATTTCAAACAAATATATAATCCTAAGAAGTTACTTGGAGGAGGGTACTTTGAGATTTCCAAAATGTACACATTCATGGGTCTTATGTGGCAAGGTAAGTCTTCTGAAATACCACTTACCTTAAGAGCAACTGCAACCTGGGCAGGAACAGGGAAACCAAAGAATAAACAAGACATCCCTGATTTAGGTCCTGACTACAAAAGGGACAAGGAGCTCACAGGCTAATGATTCAGTACTTTCAATGAGGAAGGATGAATAAAATTTCCAATAGTGAAGAGGGAGCTACATCATTTGCAGTAACACTAGGGGTTTGTTGAACACTATCTTTGAAAGGATCATTAAAGTGTAACTATTAATTACCACCAATAAAGCTAAATATTATAGACTCATTCACAGAGGAAAATTGTAGGCACATCTCAATTATTCACAAGTTGAGCTTCTGCTCTGTGATTTTTTTCATTAGAAAATTTCCAACTGTTTTTCACTAGTGAGGAGAAGTCAGTGGCTTGTTCATGCTGTTTGATTTATTTTTCTCAATTTATCTTATTGTTTCTCTGTCTCAGCTTCTTCTAAATAGCCAGAGGAACTTCAGTGGGAAAGATCCCAGAGCTGATTTTTCCCATTCCTGTTTAATCATAAGTAACAACTTTGGAACCAGAGGCCTTTTTCATTACTTTCAACAGTTATATAGTTGTCTGAGTCAGACAATCACACACGAACCAATTATCTCTGGTCTGGCCTATTGTAACAGCTAATGACTGGTCTGCCTCCGGCCTCAGCCCCACTCAATCCATCCTCCACCTGCAGCCAGAGAGAGCTTTCGATCCCGCAAATAGGACTGTGGCATTCTCCTGCTTCAAATCCTTGGAGGGCTTTACTGCTTGTAGAATTAGGTTCAAATCATGCCTCAGGGATAGGCTCATCTCCAGGCAATCCCCCTCCACCTGTCCTGTATCTGGACCACATAAAACGATTTGATTCTAACAAAATGAATTCTCATTTGCTGTTCCTTGGGCTGGAATGTCCAGCTCTCCTCACCCTCCTTATGATCTTCTCCTTCACCTTACTGTCTCAACCCATGCTGTGTCCTCTATGGGGCTTTCTCAGACTGCTTAAGAAGGAATCCATCAGGAACCATTACTCTTGGCCTATACTATAGCATGACATACATCTGTTTGAGCACATATTGCTAATAGTCAATTTCATTCAACTTCTTTCTCCCTTTGGACTGTGGGCTTCCTCCTTTATTACCTCTGTAATATCTTACACCTACGATAGGGGAGCCCCAGGTGGCTCAGTGGTAAAGAATCTGCCTGCCAATGCAGGAGGTACAGGAGATGCAGGTTTGATCTCGGGGTCAGGTAAATCCCCTGCGGAAGGAAATGGCAACCCGCTCCAGCGTTCTTGCCTGGAGAACTCCAAGGACGTAGGAGCCTGCTGGACTACAGTCCATGGGGTCACAAAGAGTAGGCACGAACGTACACCTACCATAACATGAATAATCAACGAGGATTTGTTGATTAATTTCCTATAAGAAAATAATGTGTGATTCAGAAAGCAAGCTTATAAACAGAGAGCAACTCTATTAAAATCAGTTAAAAATAACAATAAACAGATTAGAAGTGTTTACTGGTATCTACTACTTTCTGCAATCTATGATATACAATATGTGATATAAAAAATATAGCCTCAAAACAAAGTCCTTAGTCAATCTTGGCAGTTTACAGTTTATCTTGAGATATTAATAAAGCATGTGGGAGATGAATGTGAAAAATATATACATGTATACATAATAAAGAAACTATTTTGATAATAGTATACAGACTACTAGGGATAGAGTTTTTCAAAATAATGTTCTAATTATATAGGCAATTTATGCATACAATAAATTGCAAGCAAAATGAGCAACAGTGTCTGAGAATTCATGGAATAAAATTCATAGTCGAATAAATACCATAATTTCAACCTTGCTAGTTATCAATTAGAATAAAATGATGTCAAATTGGCAAAAATAAAGCTGATATAAAATCCATTATTGGCAAGGGTATGAAGAAATGGGAACCTTTATACCAGATGTAAATTGGTATCAACTTTTTATACAGAAACCCTGAAATAGATGTTAAGAACAAATATATATATATGTTCCTTTACCCAGGAATTTCTTCTCTAAGAATTAATATAAAATAGTAAAGTTAGTAGTAAATTAAAACTATGGCCTATAAGGGTATTTATCTCAATAAAAAGGAAATGACTAAAAATTCCAGACTAGGAGATAGATAATGAAAATTCAAATACACACAATTGGCATACAATAAAGTCATTAAGATGAAAGGTGTAGAACCCTAATTTGACATGCTGCTGCTGCTGGCGCTGTCCGATTCTGTGCGACCCCATAGACGGCAGCCCACCAGGCTCCGCCGTCCCTGGGATTCTCCAAGTAAGAACACTGGAGTGGGTTGCCATTTCCTTCTCCAATGCATGCAAGTGAAAAATGAAAGTGAAGTCGCTCAGTCGTGTATGACTTTTCGCGACCCCATGGACTGCAGCCCACCAGGCTCCTCCGTCCATGGGATTTTCCAGGCAAGAGTACTGGAGTGGGTTGCCATTGCATTCACCGTAATTTGACATGAGAGATGTTAAACACATATTATACAATAAAGAATGTTATAAGACAGCACATGTTTAATAACAATATATCTTAATACAGACACTTGAAAGGTTAATGACTCATACATTAACTGTACAGTAGCTGAAAATAAGAGTAAAGTGTTTATTTTGCATATTTGTATTTTTAAATTTTTTTCTATAATGAGAATGCATTTAATAGCCCTTTCATAGTAAAAAAAATAAAACAGCATTTTAAATGAGTTTATTAAAGGAAAGCACATGGACTATAGAGTCCAGGGAGAACTATAAACAAATATGGCAGTTCTCATACCATGTATGAGAAGACAGAAATGCTGTCCTAGGTAATGAAAATGGTATTATCGCAGACATAGGAGCAAAAGGGAGCATCAGTGTATGGACATTACAGGAAGCAGAGCAGCCTAATTTTCTCAGGAAGGAACACATGCATCTTGATTGGCAGTCATTAGGGCTTTTTGAGCACAGGTTTATTATGATAGTAGTGTTGAAGCAAATTCACCAAGCAACCATTCAATAGTGCACAGTCTCCATGTAAACAAATACTAAATCCATTCCTGAGACAACTACTGTGATTTAGAAGTGAACTTAAACAGGAAGTGTTGAATTAAGAAACATAACGAAGAGAGAGCAGAAGCCAGTTACCAGCTCTCTTGGAGCTCTAACAACTGCTGAAGCTCTATCCAGAATCCCTTTCAAAGAAAAGAGATTTACTTTACTCAAGGTACTGTGTTTGGGCTTAAAAGTCTTCTTCTCATCGCAGCCTACTCTGACTTCCCTACAACTCTAATCCCTCTTGCCTTGTTTTCTTATTTTTTTTCCATAGCATTTATTTTCTAACATTCTAAATGAGGCACTTCATTTTATTGTCTGATTTCCACATGTGATTATAACAGGAATTGTGTTTTGTTAACTAACATGTCCCTAGAGTCTAGAATACTGTTTAGCCTGTAACAGGTACTCAATAGATATTTGTGAAATGATTTAATTGGATAATTTTTAAAAAGGAAGAAAGAGGAAGAGATCTTGGATAAAACAGCCATGATTAAAAGGGACAAACTTTCCAGATGAGGATTAATTTGAGGGTAAGATGATTACTTGTTAATTTAGACAAGTTGACTCTGAATCAAAAAAGTGACATCTGAGTAGAAGAATGTCCTGGAAATTGATGGCATATATAAGGCCAGTGAGAGACTTCATAGTAGCAGTTTAGTCGCTAAGTTGTGTCCAACTCTTGTGACCCTATGAACTGTAGCTTCCCAGGCTCCTCCGTCCATGGCATTCTCCAGGCAAGAATACTGGAGTGGGTCGCCATTTCCTTCTCATAGCTGGAGATAAGAGAAATAATGGACTTGAAAGTACTTTGTAGATTCATTAAAAAAAAAATCAAGTAGTTTGATTCAAAAGGAAAGAAGGGAAGGGCAGCGATCCAGGAAAAAATTACAGGGAGAGGCAGTCATACAGGTTATAAGGAACAACTGGAAAATAAAAATTAGAAGAAACAAAAAAGAAGGAGAGAGAGAATGTGGTGTCTCTAAATTCCAGAAAGTACCTTGAGTATAAAGGAATAAATAATTGGATTATATTTTTCATGAAGAAAACACTGGAATACATTTGAGAGAAATGAGAGTCAGTTATTTTAAGTATTAGGTATGCTAAGTATTGGCACTTGAGTCACAGGTAATAAATATAATGATAAAGGAGATGGTTTTGAAGAAGAATAAAGACATTTTACTCACAGACACTAGCAAAGAAAAAGAGAAGATAGCCATGAGAAATGGACAAAGAGGGCAAAAGAAATGTATCAATGAGACAAGTGCTCGGGCCTGGTGCAATGGGAAGACCCAGAGGAATCGGGTGGAGAGGGAGGTGGGAGGGGGGATCAGGATGGGGAATACGTGTAAATCTATGGCTGATTCATATCAATGTATGACCAAAAAAAAATAAATTAAAAAAAAAATGTATCAAAATTGAAGTGTCACATTCTTTTTGATAGACTAGGTAGAAAGACTTGGTATGCTAAGGAAGGCATAGGACAGCTGGGACTGGGGGCATGGAAAGAGAGAAAAGGGCTAAAATAGATCCCATGGGGACAGAGCCTGGGAGTGCAGAAAAGACAATTAAGAAGACTGCCAAATAGCAGCGGAGAGCAGATTGAAGTTTGAAAGCATCGAGTTCTAATGAGCCAAATCTGCAATGCTGTTTGCCGCTAGCAGTGCTCTCCCTCCTGGGAGAAGCAGCAAAGAGAGCAAGAGTTGGAGGTAACCTATGTTTAGAAATTCGCTATGTGAGCCAAGAAGCAGAGGTTATTCATGAAGAGGTGGATGTTCTGTTCCTTAATGGAAGTGAAAGACCAGCTCATTAGAAGCAAGCAAAGCAGCATCCCTGAACTTGATCACTGAGGAGTATTTCCAAGGAGGTGGGGAAAGTAATTATTTGTGAGTCTTGAGCTGGAAGCTGAGACTCTCAAAGAAATGAGAAAGCTTCTAATTTTCCACCCTCCTCTCATCACCAGCACCACTCCCACTGTGACTACAGGAAGGAAACAGGCAAAAACCAAATGACATCAGGAGATCCTCATCAGAGGATTGCAGCCAAGTGAGCAATGCTGTGCCTGTGCTGGAGGGTAAAGGCTGTGAGTTTAGTACTATTAATACAAAAGCTGTCAAAAGTTTAATACACTCCCTAGGCGTTGGGGTCACTTGTTTATAAGTAAACTGCACGCAATCCAGTTTATTTATGAAAAAATGTGTTTTGTTAGTTATGTAGAGTTTGAGATTACTAAATTACTACTCTAGCATTTCAATGCAGGCTTTGCTTTTGAATCACACCCCAGCACTTGCTGTAACAATGCAATATAATCGTCTGTCATGTAGAGGTGCTCCCCACCTCTCTTACTTCTCACCCCACACTCCACACTGCTCACTCCATCCTAACCACCACCTCCTTCTTTTAGTTCCTGGAATCGATCAGGTTGGTTCCCGACTCAGGATCCTTGTACCAGTCGCTTCTCAGCCTCTGTTGTGCTCTCCTCCACACAGGCCCAGAGGTCCTTCTTGACAGGCAAGTCTCCACTTTGGTATCACCTTCTCAGAGAGACCTTTCCTGAGTGTCAACCTAAGACTGGGAAGCATGCTTTATATTGCCAGAATTTCAAATATTTTCCAAGTACAGAGCATGCATTCATATATTTATCTAGTGAATGAATGAATGATTTTAAAAAATCTTAGTGGTTTAATGTTAAGTATCATGAAAAGTTACATTGAGTAAGCAGTTAGTCACAAGCCTGTGAAACAAACAAAAAAAAAGACCACTGGAGTTAAAATGGTATTACTGATGTTCAAAACATCCCCAAAGATCATATTTGCCTTATTCTAAGCAAATAACTATTATGAGAAAGTATTATGAATGAAAGGATAAAGGAGGAAACATCCTGAAAAATGAATCTAAATAAATCTCAGTATAATTTTAAATGATCATATGGACATAAGAACGTTTATGATATTTTTACCAGACTCAGGAAGGTCTGAGAACATAGACAGATTTTACAGAGTTTGAACAGTACATGATTTAATTAGTTAGGGCATATATACAAACAAAATGTCAGATAAATTTTCCATGAAATAACATGTATAAATTATGAGTAATGTTTTGCTGTTTTTCTTGCTATACTGGATCTAGAAAACAGGCTTAAGTTAAGAGGTTAAGAGGAGGTAGACTTTATTCTTTTCTCCATGAAAGGCAATCTCTAAATAAGAAATTCAGTTTCCAGTCAAGTTTTCACATTTTCTGTGAAAAGTACTCTCTGCCAGTTCATTATTTTTAAAAAAGGAGAAGGAAGAAATTGTTAAAGTGAAATCTACAGTCCTAATGAATAATTTAACATTACAAAACTCCAAATTACTTTATGTAGAATATCATTTACTAACCATGATCCTCTGAAATCTGATGGAGACACATCAGTTCAGTCAAGAACACATATGAGTATTTTAAAAACAGTCTGCTTCAGTATTCCCTTAAGATGCCCATGTAGAAGTCAAAATTTGCAAGAACTAATGAATAAGGAAGGCTCAGACAAATCCAACTTGAGAGATGTTCTACTAAATACCTGGCCTTTATAATTCAAGTACATCAAGGTCAAGAACACAAAGTAAGAATGAGGAACTATTCCATCCTGAGACTGAGAAGACAAGTAAACAAATAAGGGCATAATCCTTAAATTGATGTTGAACCAGGAAAAAATAGTCATGATGGAAATTACTAGAACAACTGATAGTAGAACAACTGAAGGGAGCCTATGCGCTAAATAATAGTACTGTATCATTGTCTAATATTCTGATTTTTTTAATTACATTGTGACTTTGTAGAAGAATTTTCTCATTCTTAAGAGATATACACTAACTAGAGATAAGTAGGGAAAAATGGATGAATGGATAGATAGGTAGACAGAAAGAACTAGTGAAAGGTTTCTGAGACTGTCAAGTGAAACAGAAACTTCACTGTAGCAGTGATTAGAATAATAAGTAATTAATAAACAATAACCAGCTGTGTCAAAAGTAGAACCATATGCTATAAAAACAAATCAATAAAAACCATCTGCTGTTTAAGCACTAACAATATATTATTACTTCAATAAACGAGGCAAATAAAACTGAAATTTAAAGATTTCTTGAACTAGAAGCTTTTACATATTGGTTTCATCATTATCAATATATTGTAAAAAATATACTATAGCATGATTTCAATTTTAAGTTAAAAATCTAGAGAATTTAAACCATAAAATTGTCCACAGAAATCAAATTCCAGATAAAGATTGATGAATTAAGTCTTTACTCATTGTCCTCTAAACCTTAAATTTTAAAGTGAAGCACTAATGTTAACAAAATAATAGTAATACAACAAGTAGCTTCAAGGTGATTATTATGTCTTTCTCCTTTTAGAGAGAAGAAAAAGAAGTTTATAGAGATTGAGTATCTTGCCCACATTTCAAATATGAATTATGTAGCAGATGTATAATATTACAATGGCTTGCCTCCCCCTGCTCCTTGGACAAAGCTTTATGTCAAGGTGGGAGATTCTTTCCTTATGTAACACCTACCTTGACATAAGGCTTGAATGCATCTATGTTATTGCCAATATTATTAAAACTTTCAATGCTATAGTTTACACATAACTAGCACTTTAAGATGACTAGAATGATATTGGCAGAAAAAAATGGAAAGTGAAAATATTTCTGCTTTCTCACTATTTGTAGCAAGGATAAAACTCAAGATAGACAGACAGATAGATATAACTATGTAGATACTCCTTTGTTAGTCTCAAGCATCCAGCAGATTGTGAACCAACTGGCAATGCTTAGGTCCCAAATAATATACTCTGATTTACTGTTATTTTTCTTTTGCCATCCTTGTTCTCCCCAGAGAGTAGTAAATTGTGAGTATTCGCAGCACTACCAACATTGCATCTTAAAGAATAACATACAGCACACAGCTAGCTATAGCAAAGCAGAAAAGGAAGAAATTTTCTTTTTAAAAAATTTTTGGTCAAGGTTCAGCTGGGGAAATCTACTGACCTACTTTGAAATTAAAATGCTGCGTTAGCACACGCACACACACACACCCACACATACACATGTACACACAGGGAATTTTCCACTGAGGTTGCACTTAGTAGCATATCAAAGCTCTATCAGTGACACCCGAATCACCATCCCTAAGGCAAGAATATGCCTGCTGAGTTCAGGCTGCTCACTAATTGCCCTGAATCTATTTTAACCTTAAACCTTTTAAAAAATATGATTATAGGAAATCCAACTCCACAATTAAACTAGAACATCATAATCATTTCTAGAAGTCATCTCAGTTCCCTTTTTTGTCTTGCAGTAAGTATTTCTGAGTTAACATTATACATGCAATCATCACAACAATAAATCTTCATTTTCAAAGCAGTATCAACTGAATGTTACAAAGAAATAACAGACAAATCATCACTTTCATTATTGCGAGCTGAGACATTTAGCCCAACCTATGAGAGGTACTATGCATGTAATACAAAGTTATCATGGAATAAAGAAATTCGATGGCATAGCTATGTTTTTACTCACCAGTTGTTTCCACAATGCCTTCTAGGATGACGACAATCTCGAACTGTTCAGTTTGCATGCTTCGCTGAGATAGGTCATAAAAGGGGCTTTTGGCATCGATCACGTGGCAAATCGTGAGGGGGGAAACAAGAAAAAGTTGATCTGCCCCTGTACTAAAACCTACATCCAGTTCAAGTTGATCAAGGGGAAGGAACTCACCCTCAGGTGTCTGCCGAGACTAGACAAGCACACAGAAAAAGAGAAGAAATCACCACTTGTACTGAAATTTGCAAGGCAGCCCAACAGTAATTTACATTATTGCCAACATTCTGCACTATCAATCATCTGCAACAAAATCCAAACAAATCATTATGCAGCTATGTTCTAGCAAATGGGCCGAAATCCCACATAACTCATGTGGAACATACATGCATTATTTATAATACACGACTTACTATAATTACCATTCCCTAACTCATGAGCTTTGGAGAAACGCCTGGTCCAACAATGGCTGATAACACAAACTGTGGAACTAACTGTACATGTGCTACGGCTTGACATAAATCACTAAATAATAACACACTGCATGCCAGATGTTTCTTCCTCTCAAAGCATATAAGTAGGCAATTCTTATGGAGTTAAAGATGAAAGGTTGATCATAATTTAAAAACAGATTTACTGCATTATTATAAAGCAAGCATAATAATTTATTTTTCTAGGACCTTTGTAAAGTAATAAATAGATATAAACTAGAATAGAATAGTGAAGATGTTATCATATTAAATAACATTATATACACAACAGCTCACATAATAAAAATAAAGGCAGATGCTGTTAACTAGTGGTTTTCATACTACTACTAAATAACTGCATTAAAGTTATTCATTTCTCTACCTATTTAAC
Organism: Cervus canadensis; assembly: GCF_019320065.1. Lineage (NCBI taxonomy): Eukaryota > Metazoa > Chordata > Mammalia > Artiodactyla > Cervidae > Cervus > Cervus canadensis. The sequence continues at coordinate 35,465,384 of NC_057400.1, read as the reverse complement.
AAATTGTAAAAATAGTGAAAATTAATGCTCAAATGAATTTAAGTCAAAATGTAGTTTAAAATATCTGTATTAGACAAACTTGTAGCTTACTAAAATTTTTATAAGACAGTGGCATTCAATATAAATCACTGAAAAGGTTAATTCAACAAACTGCTTACATGGTGAAAAAAAAGTATACACATGATTATAAACAATTAGCAAGTCATGAAAGTAAACTTATTTCCTTTTTCTATTCATTTTCCATATCTGGTCTTTCCATATTTGTATTCCTTATCTTACTTACAAGGACCACAAAAAGCAAGTATTTAGGTTTATATGATGATGCTGGTAAAATAAAAGCTGGGTTAAGCAGTTACATACAGAAAAATCAGGGTGGAGGGAGGCTTGCTGCTGGTCAACTGGGGTTTGGAAAAACCCAGTATATTTTAAGAGACTCTTTGCAAAGCTAATTTAATAAACAAAACAGACTCCATAACACTGGTCTGTCCAGTGAATCAGTAGGTTGAACACAGAGTCTTTACTCAGAGTTCCAGAAAAGACAGAGGTTTTGTAAATGAGCCTGAAAACACTGAGAACTATGGTATATATATAGTAACCTGCCCTCCATAGCAAAATAGAACCAAGACTTTAAAGTTGGTGACAAATTGTTGTAGCAGCAATTGCAGATTCTTAAAAACAAAGCTAGTCAGTTAATGAAGCTACTTTGTAATTAGTGACACTCAGGAGTTTTGAGTAGGAAAAACATCCAATGAAAAGACAGAGACTATTTTTCTTCTCTGCCCTAGGAGTAGTTGATTAAATTTTTAAAAAGAAGAAGAAAATGATTACTGACAAGGAAAAAAAAAACACACACACAGAAAAACCTGATGGTGCAAAAATAAAAACAGCAGCTCTAACAATTAATGTTGGAGAAAACTAATCATTTCTAAGCCAGCAGAACTCACTTATCTTTCACTATATATTCTCAAATTGGTAAAATACAGATGAGACCAGTATCTTTCCAAGTATACAGTTGTATAGCTATATTGATTATGTAGCAAAATAAAAGCTAAATACAAAGCAAAAATAAAAGCAAAAATCCTGGGTCACTGTTCTCCCACCTACTAAGAAACAGGTGCTATATAAACACAAGGTGGTATTCTGACATTTATAGTTAATATCAGAATTTGGGTCATTTTACCAACTATTCTAAGCTCTGCTTTTTCTGCATGAAATAAAAATATTCACAAGTATAATTTTAAACTCACTTTCCCATTCATTTTAAAATAATTTTCCCCAAAGAACAGATATGTTTCTACTTTTATATAATACACCAAGACTGAAATTCATCTCCCTCACTCATATATTTGTTATTTATACATGTGCCTCATTCTCAGAGTAAGCTATTAGCTTCATATTCTCTGCTCATTCTACAACCCATAGAAAGAAGTGGCCTAGAAACAGACTGGCTATCAGGAAAATGCCAACCTAGAACAAGAAATGTCTTATTTTTAGCCAAGCAGTTAATTCATATGTAGGTAATTTACACTTAAATATGTATGAATCTATTCCATTCAGACTCTACGTTATCTTCTGATTTTAAAAATGTGTTCCATATACTCAAAATTATGCCTATACCCTCCTCCAAATGCTTTATATCCTAAGTCTTGGCAGAAACAAAGCTAACAACTGCATTTATTTTGTGATACTATAGGGAAAGTAATACTTCATTTCACTGAAAAAAGATTCTCACAATTACATCTTTTTTAGATAAGTGAAATTCTCTGCACATTCATTGAAAATTATTTCCCAGTGGGTAACCCTAAACCTTTCTTTAAAGGACTCTGAGGTACTACATATATCCACAATTTTATCTTTCAAGTCTTCTTCCATTTTGTTTGGTTAAGAGCTATTTCAACTACCAATATGCTTACCTCACTAATTTCTGTTTGCTTCTCTGACTCTGCAGTAGACTGAGAAGCCTATTAATCACTGTGAATTAAAAAGAAAGCTCTTCTATTTAAAGGTTGGGAAAGGATTGGCAGGTGCTTGTAGAATTGGAATTGTTTGAAGTCAGAGCTCCTGGCAAAAGCAAGGTTATCTTATCAACGCTCAGACAAATACAATATTCCAGAAACTGATATATGCCTACCAAATATATCTTTAGAAGCAGGCACATTCTATTCTAAGCTTACAAGGAATTCTAATCTAGGATTTTCTAATTCTGGTGCAATTCTAGAGATTTTCTGGAGCAAGGGGGGAGAAAAGCCTATGATAGTTTTAAGTTTCTCAACTTGTATAACTGGAGTTTGAGAACTTTTCCTCAAGGAATTGTAATACATACACATACATGACAAACACAAAGAAAAAATAGGAGTTACGTATGTGCCTTTATAAACTTAAAACTATGATTGTACCTTGAGTATGTAATAAATCAGGAGCAATAATATTTCATCTATTTCTAGTAACCTTATTTATATAACAATTACTGTATTTCACTCAGAAATGTTGATAATAGAAAAAATTTAGAGAAAAACCTATTTAACCTTAATTTATTATGGTATCTTAAGAATTATGATAAAAGAAGAATCTTTCATTAGTAGAGCAGTTTGTACCTAGTCTACATCATATCTTTTAGCTGTATAAACCTCCTAATTCCAAAGGGAATACAGAATCATGATCATTTTTACATAAAAATATGTAAACAGATACAGTCAAAATAAAAAAAATTAATTCAAAACACCTGCTAAAGGTTAAGATTAATGTGGTAAATTGTTAAAATTTCTGAGGTTGACTTTACTTGATGAAATAATCACTTAGAGTCTTGAAACTATTGGATGAATAAGTGGGGGAAAGGTGGAATGAAACACAGCCCATGGAAAATTAGTTAATTCTTTAAAATTTAGAACATAATTTGAAAACACTAGGACTTCAGAATGACTTCCATATTTTTATTTTCAGTTGTATAGAATAACTTTTCAAAAGGAAATAAATATCTCTTTGAAATTTTAAAGCTTTTCTGGTTGGTTGCATATAGAAAATTCTGGGAATTAAGAGAAAAATCAAGGAAATCTAAGGCATAAAGTTTGTTTAGATTTATTGTCCAAATAAATTATAAGTAGAATATCATAGATATTTGAAATGATTTTATACAATTTAGATCTTGGCAATAATTTCCAAGTTATTCTTTGTAATAAAATATTATTATTGAAATATACTATTTCTGTTATATACACTTCAGTTAGAAGTCACATGGATCTATGTCTAGAACTTAAGGCTTGTGACTCATTCTATAGTCACAAGTACTAATTTCAAAGAAGTAGCTAATGTCAAATGACTTTGAACTCCCTTAGAGTCCAAAAAGGCCTGCAAGATAATCAATAACAAATTCTGACTATAGGTGATAAAAGAACCAAAAGTCACAGATGCTTGGAAGGGATTATCATGGTCATGTACTTTACAGACAAATTACCTATAGTGAAAGACTGCTGAGTACATATCCAAAGACACAGACACTTACACACACACTCACTGCTCTGGGATACAGTTACAACTGCCCTTGGCATAACCAGATCCACATTTGTTCATTCTCCTTCTGGGAAATTTGTGGTCAGTTGCCCACATTCATTCAACATGGACAAACTTCACCAACACAATCAATCTCTTTGCTCTCTTTCTCCCATCTCTCTAACCCATAACTGTGTTATAATTATAACTATTGTGCCCTTTCCCAGCTCAGAGGTGAGCAAGGGGAATCTGGGGAAAAAAGAAAAAAACATTTAATCACTAACATCTGACATGTGAGGTGCACCTTTATCATATTCTAAGACTTGATCTACCCCCCTACCACCTTTCACACGTCTCCATTGGAAAAGGCAATGAGCGCCAGTGGTTCAGAAAGGAAAAGAAAGCAAAGTAGGTGAAGATGGAGAGGGTGGCTCTTCTTGCCTACCATCTCTCCACTATTCTATCTGAAATTTCACTTCTCTTTAAATGGGCAATGTGTGTGTCTATGTTGAGTGTATGTTCATATGTTGAATATATGCTGAAGTTAGAAAATTACACGCAATGAGGTCAGGGTACCACGTGGAATCTGAAATTAGGAAATGAGTCAAAAGCAGGTACAAGGATAAAGAACAACAATGTCTTGTGACTCAAAGCTGCTCTGGCAATGGTTTTGGGATCAGACCAAAATTAGAGTCAGGCAGAGAAAAGTATGGACCTAGAATTTCATCTGGATAAACTACAATTGTACATTTTTTACTCCTTAAGTTTGAAATTCCATCAATTCTCAGGTGGAAAAAATGACCAACATCAAGCCTAAAATAAAGATTCTTTTTAATGCTAAGCCAATTATCCCATAAAAATATGTTCATTTTTATGAAAAGAAAGTAACTTATAGAATGGAATGTAATTTATCTTGTAATAAATTTTTGTGAGGCTTTTATTCCATTCAAATGAAAGAACAGCTTTTTAATTCCTTGGGGACTTTTTATGGAATTTATAATAATAACTGTGGATGGGATTTGTAACCCTACTTGCACATTCTCCTCCTACTCACCAAACACCCTCAAAGCCATCAAGTGTTTTTCTCTGCTTCTCATTTGTTCTTACCTACTGCTGTGTATTTGTGGGTCTTTATGTCCTTATTTCTGTTCATGCTGTAGTCCCCTAAGCACAAGCCACCCTGTACTTTGCAGGAACCATATTAAAAATAAAAAACAAACAAAACAACATATTACTACTATTTAAAAGAAGAAGAATAATTATAGTCTTTAAAAGGAACCCAAGTTCTATACCTATTACAGAATTATTGTACTTGTCAGAGAAAGCAAAGCTAGGCTAAATAAGAACTGTACTTTTTTAATAAGACATAATAAACCCACCTAATAAAACCTCACTGACATTAAGATCTAGCCCAAGAGTTCTGGGGTACTCAGTCTTAGACTCCTTGAATCTTTTTACTAGTCACATGTATAATGTTAAGGAAAAGAGTGGCTTTTTAATAGATATTCATTTGTGAATTATTTTATTTAAAAGAGATGACTAATAATCTCAAGATTAAAACTAAAGTGCAAATTGGCCAAGATCAACTGGGGAAAAGAGTCAGTCATATAAAATAGCGTCATATAGAGTCAAAATCATAATTACATTTAAGTGCAAGCTATAGAATGAAGACAAACTAATAAATATATGAAAAATATCAGGAATTATATGGTCTAGGAATCACTGTGATTAAAAGATTAAGACATATGAAGAGAATGAAGAGCTTATTAGTTTTGCAGATTCAATTTTGTTTTTATAGCATCTGCACTGGATCACAATCATATGAAGAAACCAGATAACATCCAATTTTGAGTATCCATATAAATGGAGAATAGAAAACATGACCATAAAAATAATGTAAGTGATATATTAAAAGATAACTGGGAACCATTACTTCTCACTAAATGAGAGCTTAAAGGTTACATAGCTGGCATCCTAGGAAAGAAAGATGATGACTATTTTCCATGAATAAAAATATGAAAAAATAAAATTATATTTCCATGAGAAAAATATCCTTACCACTTAATTTTAAATTATGTATCTAACAATAGTTGATTTTATGTTTATTGTATGTAAACAAGGTTTGACTGAGTATCTATACATATACACACATATACACATGTATACATGTAAGTACAGTGGCTTCCGGACAGTAAGTGTGCAAGCTCTTACATGATGCCTCAAGAAGTTGAAATCTTTCCCTACCAAGATGGAAGTCTAGGGCAGTCAACCATCAGTGTTAGATTTGTGGGAAGGAGTGAGATTTCCAAATCCTTTTGACCCAACACTAAATTACAAGCTCCAATGTACCAACCATTAGTCTCAACTCCCTAACTCAGGCATTTTTATTAAAATTTTAAACTGGATGTTATGCTAACTTAACACAACTGTGCCATTCATTAGTTCCTACATTTTAGATTTTTTTAAAAAGACAGCTAAAAAAATAAATAAAAAAAATAAAAAGATAGCTAAAATAAACTGAAAATTCAAATAAAACATCAATATGGGGATGAAAAGAGGAAAAGAGAAAGACCATTCATCTTAAAAGAGCTTCCTATAGCTGTATTTATAATATTATTATACATTTTAAGGAATAATTTCCAGTTATATCCTAAAATTTTTATTTAATCTACTTTCATTTTTTCCTAAGTAGAAAAGGACTGATCACTCCAAGCATAAAGTTGGAAGATCTATATTTAAACATCAAAATAAAAATCAGTACTTGCAAGCTCAGAAGATAGGAATAGAGTTGAAATAAAATTTGCTTTCATGTATGTTAACAACAGTTAATAATTAAGCAGAAAAATTATAAAAAACTTCCATCAAGAAAGAGAACCCCAAAAAACAGATAAAAAACCTCATAGTGGCAAGGATTAGAAAGCCACGTGAATGTTCTTACTGTCTTTGCAAGAAGAGAACATGCTTTATAGTCATCAAATAGAATTCTTACATTAATATTTACAACAGGCTTTATTCAGCAAATAAGAATACAGTAATAGAAAAAAATACAAATGAAATTAATAGGTAATAGGAAGAACTCATACAGACTATAATACTATTGTTAAATATTAAGCTTTTGTTGCCTTAAAAGTCTATGTATTTCCTTGTATTAAAGATATATAAATTTTACATTTAAAATGTCAAACATGGGTTAAGAGAAGAAACTGAAATGTGTAATAATATTTAATAAGAATATATAAGACTAAAATCAAAATGTTACTGCTTTAAGCTTTTGGTATAGCTTCACTTTAAAAATATAGTTGGCTGCTTTGGGTCACTTCATCTCAGTTCCTAAGAGAAAATAAGAGTCATTTACTAAAGGCATATCTTCCCTCTAATTTTGCTGTATGTTATCATTTTCCCAATAAAACATGGCCCCTTTTTAATGAAGTCTAAGGAAATGACAAGAACTCTTGAGAATTCATTTTAGTCACCATGGCTACTGGAGAAATCAACTTCAAGCAAACTACTTACTACAAGTAAGTGACTGGATGAAGAGTTGCCACTCATCAACCCTCTCCCTTCACAAAAAAATCAGGACAGAATTTCATCATAATTTTGTTTAGATATAAACTGACGCCACATGCCAATCACTTTTACTTTTAACCCTGATGTCTTCCCAACATATCAAAAGTAAAGAATTTTAATAGTATACATATTGTTTTAATTAGATGTTTTTAATCACCTTGTGTTAATATAGCACCTTGCTCCAAGTTTGCCAACACTAGAAATCTATTTTTTTAATAAAGACACTTCTTACAGTACATGCACTACATGGTCTCATGAAGAAAAATCACTATCAGCGTCCTGAACCACTAGAGACGGGGGGGCTTCAGATTCACTATAACTTTGTAAAAAACAAAAACAATAACCAAAACATGCTATGCATATTAATTCTATTTATTTCTGACTTCTGATCAACCTAAAAACATCCAAATATGTTTCCTTAAAAAGATATTTGTTTTAATAAATGTATTTATATCTTTGAAAAACTAGGGAATAGCAATAACTGACCTTTAAGGTCTAATTTTTAATTTCTAGTAGATCAATCAATATGGTAAACTATTCTTCAGTAAGAATCTCAAAGTGACACACAAACATGGCTTCCATAATAGAGACTTTTGCTATATATTTACAAAATGTTCCCAGTACACCTAACCTAAAAAAGAGGTTATGTATCTTGTTCTATACATAGAAACAGGCACATACAACAAACATGTCTACAGCATGTCTAGCCTGATCCAAATAACTCAGTTCAAACAGGGGTCCATAGCAGGATACACTAAGTTAAAATGTTTTAAAAATTACATGCAGCTCACTGGAGTTTTATAAAGAATATGATCCACTCAAATTACTTATTTACAATTATCTTAATTAACATATACATTGGAACTAGGTTAAAAATTTTTCCAGTAAGCTACACACAATTTGTTTATTTACTGTCTGTAGCATAGGAAATGTGCATATGATGTGAAGTGACAGGACAACTGAGCTACTTTAATTCTAACACTATACTGAGCAAGATAGTCAAAATTGATTAGGGCAAGACCTTATAAATGAATGATAAAAATGACCCAAGAGACAAACTTTTAAAAAGCACACGGTACTGCTTTAACTGCCGTGTAAACTGAAGCTGTATAAAACTATATAGACCTGGGATGTAGAATTGAAATCTCAAAGGTAAAATGTCAACCTAAATACTTTAGATTTTCATTTTATTAGTACTAAATTGTGAATGGGGCTATGACTTTCTATGGAATCTCAGAGAAATCGTTGAGATTGTACTGCGGGTCATCTTTTTTGCTTTATGAACATTTGAAAACTAGGGAGAATCCCTCAAAAAGATGAACTATAAATAACACAGAGAGAACTGGGCCTGTACCCCTCATTCCCACACTCTAATTGGGTTAGTGAGCAGAGGGGGCTTCCCTCCTTGTTTGGAGTGGTGCCCTCTAACGACCAGATGGACCTTGCTTTAAAAATCACTCCAGAAGCGATTTCTCTTAGCATTTAAAGGGCTGTTGGTAGGAAGCAATCTTCTTTAATACACACTAAGAAGTTTCAGGTGAAATCTGTAATTGACAAAGGCTTCACAGAAACAAGCAATTAAGAATAAAATGAATAAAAGAGACTGCAGGAAAAGCACTCAGCTTTCACAGAATACTTCTCTAGGATAATATTTAGGAAAAATAAAAATTGACAACAACCAGGTGTTACTTTTTCCACTTGATAAACTGCTTCTCCCATCTGTGTACTTGTTAAAAAGATGACCACAGAGTTATTGGGTCTGAAGCAATAATCCACTTGCTGATACTATTAGGGAGCGGGACGGGGTTGGTGGAGGGAGAGGGAAGAACTATAAATAAATAAATAAAGCCTTAGGTGAACATTGAGGCAAGTTCAGCACCTTTTGTCTAAAAGCCTGTTCAGTTTTAATACTTCAAGTTTACTGGAGTGGTGTACTGACAACAAACCCAAAGCTCTCTGAATAGGAAAAGAGCCAGGGTGGGAAGCAGAACAGGGTCCGCCTGTACCTCAGAGGTCCAGGAGCCAGCACCACTCCGTCAGTGTTACTAGTCCAGAAGCGATACAAGTACGTCCGATTAATATAAACAAGAATAAAGCAAACAAGTGCAAGAGAATGGGTGGGAAAAGAACAGAACTGTCGACTGCACTCTCTTTGCCCCATCCTCCACCCCGAAAAGGCAAGTTTGCCTGTAGCGTCAGACAGCCTAGGAGCCAGAGGGTAGCCCTCAGGTGGGTTAATTCCCCCGAGCGTGAGGAATGGCGGCCGCCAGGCGGGGAGGGGGCGGACAGCACTTACTTTGAGCAGCTTACAGCGGATCTGCGCGGAGACCATGTGGCTATTGCGCAGGTTGCCCACTCGGAACATGAGCGTGAGTTTCCCGTCCCTCATAGAGATCACCGCGTGCTCGCTAAACATCAGGGTCTCCGCGCGCTTCTTGGGCTGGGACATCTTGATGAACATGCAGCCGATGAGGAAGGCGTCCACGATGGAGCCGAGAATGGACTGGAAGAGGAAGAGGATGATGCCCTCGGGGCACTTGTCGGTGATGTAGCGGTAGCCATAGCCGATGGTGGCCTCGGTCTCGATGAAGAAGAGGAAGGCCGAAGGGAAGTTATAGACATTGGCCACGCAGGGCGTGTAGTTGCCGACGTGGGCTTTGTTCAGGTCGCCCCGAGTGTAGGCGATCACCCACCACATGGACGCCATGAAGAGCCAGGCCACTGTATAGGTGAGGATGAAGATGAAGAGGTTCCAGCGCCACTTGAGGTCCACCAGGGTGGTGAAAAGGTCCGAGAGGTAGCGGCTCGTCTCACTGCCCAGGTTGCCGTGTTGGACATTGCACCGGCCGTTCTTGTCCACGAACCGCTGTCGCTTCTTCTTGGGCACAAGCTGCTGCTGCTGCGGGCCCTGGCCCGGCCCCTGGGGCTGCAAGCCCGAGCCGCTGGACGAGGTGGTCACTACCTGGTAATCGTCCCCAAATTTCCTTCGGAGTGCAGACATAATACGGAGGGGCGAGCCAGATTCAAACGCGAAGCGAAGGCGCAGGAGCCGAGCGCTGCAAACCAGCACCAATAAGGAGGTGGGGGCGGGAGAGAAAGGGGGGACCAAAGCCGGCGCGCCTGGGGTGGGGGGCGCACCCGGCGGTGGCTGCGGTCTCTGCCCCCCGCAGACGTCTCTCCTCCCCTGGGACGGAGGCTTTCTCTCCACGCTGAGTCTTAAAACCGAAAAAAGTGTTCTCCCACACTCAAGGCAGGAGGGCTGCGAGGACCACGAACCCAAGAGCGAATTCGCCTCCAAGCTTTTCCAGGCTTCTCCTCTCTGCCCCCACCACCGGCATCCCGGGGGCCACCTCTCGCTTCTCACAGCCCCCCCTGACTATCCTGCCGCACTCCCAAACTGACTGCTTTCAAATGAACGAGTTGACCAGCGAGTTCCACCCCACCGGCCAACTCGCCGGGTTGCCCAAGCGGCACTACCTGCTCCGACCAGACCCTCCCCCCCACCCCGCCGCTCCCAGCTCGCCCGCCCCCCCCCCCACCCCCCGGGACGGCTGCCGGCTCCCTCCGGCGCGCCCGCCTCCTATCTTTTGGCCCAAATCCCGCCCAAAGGCATGTCTGCCCGGGCACGGGTGCAGCAGCCCCTACCCACGTCCTCCCGGCTCAGAGTCCCCTCTCCGGACTCCAGAGACGCGTCCGCCTGCCGTCCGCCGGCCGCGGAGTTTCCACGGGCGCCCCCCGGGCCCCCCGGCCGCCCCCGCGCCCGGCAGAGACGTGGCGGTGCGCTACCGCCCGGCACTCACCCGAGGGGAGAGGGCAGGAGGCGGCGCCGCGGGCGGCAGCGGCCGCCGGGCCTCGCACTCTGCCCTCAAGGCTCTTCTCGCCTCCACTTTTCCCGGCGCACCACGATGGGCGCCAACGCCGGTCCCCCAAGCTCTGCGCCTTCCTGGGGGCACCGCGCGGCCCCCGGCGGGAGGATCCTGGTGCACCGGGCAACGGGAAGACTTGGGAGCGGGACTCGAGGGCTCCTGGGCACCGCCGCGCTCTCCTGGCTGGCGACAAAGGTGCTGCCGGAGGGGGTCTGAGCTTCGGGATTCGGGTCAGACTCTCAGGTGAAATACCAGCGCCGCTCCAGCTTTTCCTCGGCTTCACGGCGCCTGCCTTTTTCCTCTTCCCTCCCTGGCCCCCCACTGCCGGTCCGCGTCTCTGCGGCCCGGGTGGGAAGGAGCGAGGCGCGAGCCGGGGGCGGCGGGAGAGTGGTGTGTGTGCGGGTGCTTGTGATCCGCTGCAGAGCCGCGCTAGCCCCGCCTGTCCTGCTTCCCCCGCTGTTTCACCAGCCTGAATTGCACCTCCGCGCCTCAGTTGAGCCTGCAGTGTCTGGCAGCTCAGGAAAAAGCTAGCCCCTCCAATGAGAAGCGACTCTAAATCTGCTCCCCAAAGCCAGCCAACTCTTCTTCCTCGCCCCTCTGCATCAGACAGAAACCCCCCAACAAGCACGAAAGGCTTCTCTCTGAAAGGGGAGAAGTATAATGTGTCTGTATAACTAGGGCTCTCCTTTACACGGATGCCTGGGTTTAAGGATGCCCCATAGAGACCGGAACTGGCTTCGTGATAAGCATGTTCAGAACTCAGAGTTGCAAGTAGCAGAGGGGGTTCAAGATGGGAACAGAAGAGACGGGAGACGCTCCTAGGAGAGCTCACAGTTCTGCCTGAGAATGGCTCTATTAGAAAGGCATAGAATGTCCGGAGTTAATGTGTGGCTGTAATTGAGGGATGAAGGCTGGATTGTAATGGCCAGGGCTGGCAGTTAACTTAATGGAAGGGCAAAGTGCAGAAATAGCTAATATAGTGCCCATGTGGAAACATCAGTTTGTTTACCACGTTTCATGTTTGTTCTAAGATGCCATGGTCTCTTATGGCATATTGCATTCAGTCCAGATCCATAAAATTGAATTGTTGGAAAATCATCAAATCATGGGATTGTGAAAACAAGGGAGGGCTGTAAGACTCCCAGGCAAAAGAAAATGAATCTTTCTACTAATTCTCCTCCAATAGGTGCTCTCTTCTAATTCTCTGTCTCTCAACCTTAGTGCAGGTCAGCCATAAGTAGAGGACTCGTGTCCTGTGGTTTGGTTAAAACCCCTACCCCAGGTTACAGACTTCTCCTGCAGGCTCTCTGATAAGAGGTCAGTGACTGTGATCCTTTACGATTACATAAGGGAAAGTGACCCTGTGGGAAGTGGAAACTTCTCTGGGTCTGGGTCATAGACCTGATTTGAGTTTTGGCCTGCTATTTACAAACTGTGTGACCCTGAGCAAGTTGCACACAACATCTTTGACCCTGAGCTTTCTATTCTGGAAAATTGGGAGTTTGAACATTTTCCCAATGTTAATCCCGGAAAAGGAGAATGAATGTGGTTTTATTAACTCTTCTAGCTGCAAAGGATGTCATAGACTGGGCTGTAAAGTTGCAACGAGGCCAAGAGATGAGGAATGAGTGTTTGGAGTTGGTCTCAAGCTGTGAACTAGCACAGATTCTCCTCTCATCTCTGACTGCTCTCCTCCTAAGTGATGATGCCCTTGCCAGGCTGGCTTCTTTCAAATCCTGAAACCCACTGAGGCGTAATCCTCATCCTTGGACCTTTATTTATCTGTGTTCTCTTTCTGAAATGTTCTTGCCATGGCACTCCATGTTGCTGATTTCGTCAGTCATTCACCTCAGCTTGAATGTGTCCTCCTTAAGGAGCTCTTTCACTAGCCTCTCAGCTACACCCTATCACATCAACTTAGTTCATCTTCATGATACTTCTTTTTCCAGCTACTATTTTCTTCATTTGTTTCCTGTTTCTCTCTCATTCTGTCAGAGTCCTGGAATGGAAAACACAGATCTTGTCCCTAACACCTCGAACACTATCTGTCATGTACTAGGTCCACAATAAATATTTGTTGGATCAATAGCATATACCAATATACATATATCACTAGAAACTCCACATGCACTGAGTAATGCAAAATTAAAAGTTATCACTAAATCAGGTCGCTTAAATAATTTAATATAAAAGAGCATGTAAATTAAAGCAATCCTTCCTGTGCTTGTTAGTTTTCGAACTGGTATTCAGTCAGTTGCCAAATCCTTTTGACTGTCCCTCTGATCTCTCTTTTTAAAATGCTACTTTCTTCAAATTGTCATTTCGTTTTAGACCCAAAGTCAAATGATGTTCTTACCTTTAGTCTTTTACTCCTTCAGACTGTCCTAGGTAATATTACTAGGTCTGTCTCCTTAGAATCGTATCCATTTATCAGTGGCATGGAAACCAAAGAGTTATTTGATTATTTCGTTTAATTATGTCATTTCCAAGCTTTTAAACATTCCCACTTAAAAAAAAAATGTTTTTCTGTGAAAAACCTTTGCCATTTTCCAACAACCAATCTTTTTTTTCCAAACTTTAAACTTTTATTTTGTATTGGGGTATAGCCAATTAACAATGTTGTGGTAGTTTCAGGTGAACAACGAAGGTACTCAACCATACATATACATATATCTATTCCCCCCAAACCCCTCTCTCATCCAGGCTGGCATATAACATTGATCAGAGTTCCATGTGCTATACAATAGGTCCTTATTGGTTATCTATTTTAAATATAGCAATGTGTACATGACCTTCCCAAAGTCCCTAACCAACAACCAAATTTATAAACAAGTTTATATGTTAAGAAGTATAGTCTAGTCTAGAGGCTAGAAGGGGGAAATCACTTGGGTCAATATCACAGACTTAATAGGTAGAAACTTTGAGGTTTGAACCCAAAGCAGTGCATCTTTAGAACCTGGTTGGTCTGCCATCTTTTCCCAGGTGCCTAGCAAGGAATCTGAGATTCCTGCTCCAGAGCCAGGGTCTCCCTCCGCTCCACCACACTGATCATACAGGTTGAGATCTAAGGTCCACCAGAATATAGCCTAACCTATCTTTCCAAAATTATCTCCTCCGTTCCCTTTAATGTGGTCTCTGATTCAGACAACTTTGGTTCTGCAGTTTCCCAAACATTAATTGCATTTGCTCAACGTCTGTCCTGTCACTTAAGTTTTCTTTTTCTATCCCTGAAAAGTCCAAATTACCATCTCTAGTGTATACATAAAGGAAAGGGGGAATTTCTTTAGTTTTTATTTCAAGTGATTTTACCAAAATTTACCAAGATTTCCCTTGTAAAACAGTAAACACCCTGAGCATCCACCTCTTGATATTTAGATACCATCTAGCGCTCCAGCTACCCAACCCTGCCTTGCAAAGGTAAATATTTAATACATTTTTAGAAAGAACATAAACTGCTGAGCCTACTTTTACTGTGCCAGGAAACTTTCTTGGAACTTTACAGTTAGTATTCCTGTTTCAGAGCTAGCAAGATGGTAGAGACGAGATCCCAAAGCATGTCTCCCCATTTTCCAGGTCTCTCTTGGAGAGAAACAGTACTGCCTGATAAGTTAAAGACTTTTCAGGATGCCATCATTGTCACACTTTACATGTGACTGAGCCTCTGATCTATTTGTGACATCCAGTCCCACTCCTTGAAAATGTTTAAAGATGAACCAAGCACATCTTCCCCTGTCAGGGCGGCTGCTTCCATGATGAGGTTCTGGAGAGCAGCCAGCCCCACGGTGCTAAGGTCAGGCAAGACGTGTAGGGAATGGATGACAGAAGGCCACCTAATCAGGTGCTGTCTGATGAACTGAAGTGAAACACTGTGGACAGAATGGGTCAAACACAGGAGAGGCACACAGTTTCAGCCAAGGCCACAAAGCCAGAACAATCTGGAAAATAGAACTGGAGAATACACAAGCTACCATTTAAAGATAAGGTGGTAGATTATCAACAAGACTACCATGAGGTTCTTGGCTGGAGGAGGGGAAGGAATCAAAGCTATATTTAACAACCAACTCAGTCCTAAACAAGCTACACATTTATTCTTCCCAGAAAGTGATTCTGGCAATGTTTTATTTTCTGTGTCCAAAATTAGTAATAACATGAATAACTGTAACTTTAAAAATGAAGGATATGATTCTGTGTTTTAATACTGAAAAAGCATGACTTTGCACTTGCACTCACCCTATTATATAACAGAACAGTGTGGAGAAAAGAGTATATTTAATGTAAAAGAAAAAACCTTCTGCCCCCGAGAAGTCCAAATTCTAAAAATGACTTAGTCTGCCAACTGTGAAAAAAGCAAGGCTTTGAACATTTCAGCATACCTGGAGTTCATCTCCTCGTCATTCACTGATTGTTACTGTGACTCCCACCATGGGACAGTCTGCATGGCCAGAAATATTAATTACTCCCAGGTGAAAATGGTATTACATTTAATACTCCTTTACTCCTAATCCTACCATTCTCCAAAGTCTGGTGAAGGGATGGGCAGGCTTGGGATCTGAAGCTCTGATGCTTCAAAAGGTAACACATCCCATTACCACCATAAGCTCCGCTATATTTGGGAAGAGGTCACTCTTTGAAATTCTGTATGCAATTTTGGGCAATAGAATGGTGTGTTTTTTTTTTTTCCAATCCTCCTAAAAAAAGAAATACTGAAGTTATTTTCTCTCTTGCCAAAAAAAGAAGGAAAAAAAAAATGAAAGGGAGAAATCAGTTTGAGATCTGATTGCACAGACTTGAGAACAGAGGCATTGCCATACCATAGCAGATGACTCATCCAGTCCTTCATCTTGGCTCCGTATCCTGGCCTCTGCCAGAGGATTCAGAGAAAGGCAAGATGCCATGTCACTTGGAGACCGTTTATTTAGTGAGACTTTTCCTGACATAAACCTGCTCTTTACTCCAGTTGTGTATGTGGGAATACTCTGGTTCATGAAAGAATAAAAACTTTTAAAAGTCTTTCAAAACTTAAGGTCTGTTAGAAAAGAAATAATTATCAGACTCAAGGGTTTGTTAAGGATATGAAGGAAAAAATAATTTCCTATTGGAATTATGTCCATTGAAGTTATTTGAGAATTTCTCCCCTGAGAATACTGATAAAGTCCCAGATGTCAAAATATGTACAAAAATGCTGCTTAGTTCAATATAACACACACATAATGTGCATAAATAATGTGCCCAGCACTATGCAAAGGGTTGTGCACGTCAGAAATGATAACAACATAATGTAAATAAAATATGTTAACAACAACAATAATAATACAATGTGGTAAGCATGTAAAGGAAAAAGATTGCTTTAGTTAACGTTCAGAAGAATGAGTCTCTTTTGGAAATGCTTCTGAAGGTGAGTTCTCCAAACCTATCAAACTGGAACCACTTATATTTTTAGGCATTAAATTATCTCTATCCAAATGACTTTATTTTAAATATCTGAAGACAGAGTTTTAATGACCAGATTTCTAAGAGGCAACATTTCTACTTAATGGAATAAGAAATCACTTATGCTCATAAAAAGTTAAACATTAAAACACTGGAAGAAAAAATACAAAGAGTGGCATTTTGGAACGATAAAGTACATTTTTCATGCTGATTTTTGTGCTAGTATACACAGAAAAGATTATAATTAGTTTCCACTATGGGAAAATAAAAATGCAACTTTTGCCATTTTCATTAAAATGTTAGAAGATTGACAGATTGTGTCAGTACAGTTTATCTGGAATGCAGATACAGAGACAAAGCTAGGAGGGCAAAAGTTTTCTTAGGGGTGACACTTAAAAGAGGAAGAGACAGGATGAAGCAGAAAGAGCCTTTAGGCTGTGATGTTGATCTGATGGTAATGAAAAGAAAGGTGAGAGGAAGTAGAATAGAGAGACACTCAGACTGTGATGCAAACTGGCCAACCCCATGGGGAGCAAAAGCTGACCCCATGGAATAGTGTCCATACAAAGTCAGGCACAGATAGCCCTGTCCCATGGGCTCACTGAGCTGTCACTGGCTAGGAGATGCCCTCAGAAGAAGGTGACTTTGGCTGAATGCTGCAGCAGACCAGGAAGATGCTGTCACCAAAAGCCAGACCATCCCTTGCGCTCCTTCCATCTGAAGACATTCTCCAAAGCAGATCAAATGGCAAACCTCCATGGCTGCCAATCAGAGAAGTGGAATCTATCAGAGTCTTTTCAGAAGTTTTGTTACAAATATCCAGAAATACTAGTATAGTCTAAACAACTGTTTATGACTGTGTTCATAAATCTTCAGTTTTGTCCTGGTACAATGACATGAATCTCTCTCTCTCTCTTTTTTTGGCAAGAGTGAGGGGTGTAATAGCCTATGGCCATGTTGATCTTGTCTTCAGTTATAGTATTCTAGAGAATAGGATTATATATATATATATATATATATATATATATATATATATAACTTCTTTTAGCATCTTCCTGGACTGAGGCAACTTGACAGAGGGAGAGACAAGAGTCATGAAACAGTTGGGCATAGGATAGGAGAAGAGAGTAAAAGAGAAATTATGAAAGAAAATATCCTAGATGATAAAGAGGTGGAGGATGGAAATCAAGCAACATTTCATAGCAGGAAACCCAGATTAGAAAAGAAAGTGCTCCTGTGTGTGCTCAATCGTGTCTGAGACACGTTATGAATATTTTATTTTATTCATATATTTATTTATTTATGAATAGTTTATTCATATTCTCAATCTTTGAGACCCTATGTACTGTAGCCCACCAGTCTCCTCTAGTTACGGAATTTTTCAGGCATGAGTGAGCTGCCATTTCCTTCTTCAGGGGATCTTCCCAACTCAGGAATTGAACCCGTGTCTCTCACATCTCTTGCATTGACAGGTGGATTCTTTACCATGGTGCCACCTGGGAAGCCCCAGAAAGGAAAGTGGAACAACATGTAGAATTTTCTGAAATCTAATTACCCTGTTATAGTTTCTATCAATAACTGTGCATTAGCATCGCCTTGTGACTTTACCCCAGGTCATCATATCAGATTTTCTCTGCATAAGGCCCAGGCATCAGTATTTTTCTAAAGCTCCCTTGGTGGTTCTGACAACACAGCTAGGATTGGGAAACACTGGTTGTAGGAACTGCTTGCCTATGGTGGAGGAGTTTCCCTGGGAAGTGTTACATGTAGAAGTATCATCACTCTTTCTTCCCCATTCCTCAAAGGCCCCATCCTCTGATTAACTGGAGAAAGACAGTTGGGATTAGTAACCCCTTGTTCCATGAACTGTCACAAATCACCAGAGTCCAACACCTGTAGATCTGAATGCAAAATAACAGGAAGCTCTTTCCCTCCTTGCAAAAGCACCTGGGCAAAGCAGGATGCAGTGTAGGTTGCTTGCAGTTTCATCCAGTCCTACTACCCACACTCATAAATAATGACACTGAATAGAAGGATCTGGGGCCACTAAATTCTTAAGCCCATTAATGTTTTTAAGTTTTTTCATTAATAATGCTTCTACAACTTTCTCTGAATGCAGATGTAAATTTAAAAATTCTGCCTTTATAATCTCTCTTCACCACTATTTATCATACTTTCCTGAATTAGAATAACTGAAACTAGGAAAGGGAGGGAGAGTAGAAGGAAGAAAAGGAGGGAAGAAGAAAGAGCACAAAAATGAAAACTCTCACAAAGATCACTGATCAACCTGTGGCAGAGCAGGTTACCCCTGAAACTAGGTGGCCGCGTCGGCTGACAGCCAAGCTGAAATTAGCAGATCTCAGCTAATACATGCTTTGTGTTACATGATTAGTTGGAGAAAGGTGGGTAAAGAACAATTACAGAAATAAAGACAATTACCACTAGAAACTGGAATGTCCTTTTTATACACACTTACTTCTAAAATTCCTCCCAGTTTTTTACTCAGAGAAAACTCTCAATTTTTTTTTTTCATTTAGCTTTGCTTTCATTTAGTAAAATGACATCATAAACTCACCCGTGTTAGTGATGATCCAGCCATCAGGGATCATCTTCATGTTCCCTATGAGATAACAGAAGAGGTGCTGTGGGTTACTTCAGGGGTACAGTGGAGGAAGTGCATTAAAACTCTGCCTTTCCCTGTTACATGGTTCCTCCTCCAACTTTCAAAGTGGGTGCTTCAGCAATTCAA
Organism: Cervus canadensis; assembly: GCF_019320065.1. Classification (NCBI taxonomy): domain Eukaryota; kingdom Metazoa; phylum Chordata; class Mammalia; order Artiodactyla; family Cervidae; genus Cervus; species Cervus canadensis. Next base: position 35,446,286 of record NC_057400.1, on the reverse strand, counting down.
GTTTCTGGTTGACTAGACTAAGCAATTATTGTCAAAACTGCTCTGAAAGTAAAGACCATATCTAGTTTATTCATAAAGAGCTTCTACCTATTTATTATGATACCATAGATTATACTGTGGCTCTGAAAGCATCTTGGCATTGAAGTAATAATTAAATGTAATGATTCTCCAAAGCTACTCTTTTTTCCTCTCTCTCATCTCTATCTACTAATTGAAAAGTCTCTCCTCCAAACAGAGCTTAGGTGATTGACACATTTTTTTTTTTAATTAGTGAATTTCTCTAGAGAGAGCGGATAGGGATTAGCAATCTATTATGGAGGTAAGATAAAGAAGATGCCTGCTGTTCAATAGTTACCTTTCTATATTGTTTCTGTTTTGCATCAAGATGAACAACCAAAGAAATTAAACATACTGTGAAATGACCAAATAATGGATATATGACCAAATAATGTACCAAATAATTCCATGTATGTAGAAATAAAATTGTTTCAGCAAGTAGTTTTTAGCAAAATCAAAGAACAAGGATGCAGCAATTAGAGAAGGGGAGAAAGAGAGGATGGAATAGGGAGGTCACAGCCCAGGTCTAGCCATCAGTAAAGTGCATATCTTTTTGCATTCAGTGAGGCTAAAGTTGCTGCTGATGAAATGTCCTCACATATTCTGTCAATGTCAGAATGCAAACATCACTAAATAAACCCTTGTGTCAAAATGTCACATGGTGATTATTTATGCTTCTTGACAATACCAATGAATGACAAGGCTGCCTCTATAGCTGCGAAAGGTTGCATACCAATTGTTAGAGGTAACACAGATGAAGGACAACGTAGTCAGCAGAATTCATTTAAACTGTGCCATTAATTAGGTATGTTACCAGCAGCCAACACAGTACACACAACTGTTATTCTCCTGATTGAAAAAATATTGACTAAACAACTTAATGCAAAGCATTTAATGATTAAAATGCCTTTCTGAATCCCTGCTATCAAGTGGATAGTTGTACTGAAGAAGAAGTGTCATTTATTTTTCTCCTTTATTTGCATGTTGTTTCAGGTGTTCTTTCTTCTGGTATTGAATTTGAAGTCCATGTATTTACAGGAGATTGCTATCACCAATAAAGTTTGGATAACACAAAATAAACCCAAATGACACAGTGATAAAATCTTTGCAATATATACACAAAGGGACTAGATATCCAGCCCCTTTGTTCCTGAATCCCTTGTCTCCTTTGCCAACTGAGATAAAAGGTAGGTCAATGGGATAAAACTAAGTATTGTGAAAACATTTTATCAAATCAATCAGTAAAATCTGTAAGGTGATTATAAATCTGTCACCATACATTTCAAATATTAAAAATAATTTAAAAACATTGTTTTATTAGGGATAACATTCTACTAACATTTTCTTCTATTCATCATCCTGACAGGTACTAATACATTAGATGTTCAAAACACAATTCGATGTTAACTGAATCGCTAGGCTTTTGGGGGTCTTCACTGTGACCTCTGATACTGCCCCCAGCTGTTGGAATATGAATCCTTGCTTTGAAATTTCTGGCTTTGTGATCTTAGGCAAGTTACTAATCTCTCTGTTTCTGGCTTTTCTTACTGTTAAAATGAAATAAAAGTAACTTTCACCTTGTTGAGGTAGTATGATGTGAGAATTAACTGACAATCTACATAGATCATAGTGCCTAATATTCGGCACAAAATATTTTCAAATTCACTGAAAAGCAAATAAAAATTATCTTTAAATAAGTAAAATATCTACAGGGAGAACGTCTCACCTGCTATTAGCCTACAGATGATTTTATGGCCACAGAAATATAATGAAATTAAAGCAACAACTGAAGTCAAAAGATTTTAGTATATTCACCTTCTTTAGTAACATTGTAAGTCACAAGTTACAAACTCTGTTTTCTCAAGTCAACAGAAAGGAATGTGCCTGTTTTCATTCCCTGTTGTTGTTTAGTCATTAATTCAGGTCCGACTCTTTTGTGACCCCATGGACTGTAGCCCACCAGGCTTCTCTGTCCACAGAATTTCAGGACACTGGAGTGGGTTGCCACTTCCTTCTCCAGGGAATCTTCCCAGCCCAGGAACTGAACCTCAGCTTCCTGCATTGGCAGGTGGATTCTTGACTGCTGAGCCACCAGGAAAGCCCTCTCATTCCCTCCACTCTTCCATTTCCCTGTTTCTCTCTCAATGCTGGCTGTATCTGAAGTTTCGCCACCTGAGTCTACTATTTGTGGTCTAATACGCACTTGCATTCACTCATTCAGAATCCCTTTGCTTATTGATGGAAGAAGTCCCCAGGTCACCTCATTCCACCCCCACCCCTACCCAAGCCCTTGCATCAGTATAAGAGAAGAATGGGCTTCTTAGCAGTCCAACAAGAAGACAGCCCTCATCCATTCTCCACAACAACAAAATTCCTACTAGAAGCAAAGCAGAATAAAACTTTCCTTAACTTTCTCCTGTAATGAAACAGTGAAAGAAGTATTCCCCAGAACACTTTTTGTGATGTGGAAGTGTTTGAGCAGAGTCTGAGACATATGAAAGTGGATGGAACTATTTCAAAGTCAGACTTCAAGAGGTGCTTGTTAGTCTTGAGAGGGAGGAAGAAGGACAAAAGGAAGCGAGGAAGAATTGAGAGCAGTCTCAGCGCTGATGGGAGACCTCCCAATGACAGTCTTTGAAATTCACAAAATTCATTGGTCTGATTGTTTTTGAACCCAGTGAAGTGCTTGGGACACACATTCCTCTTGATATAACATAAAGGAAAGCCAAGATGGTCCTTGCAACTGCCAGATCTGAAAGATAAAAAGATGCAGGAAGAAATAAGCCCTGAAAACAAGAGACATCTCAGGAGGGCTTTGGATTGGGTAAGGCCATAAGGATCACATCAAGTTGGAAAAGTTCTGTGAAGAGTAAGGAGCCTCCAACATGATCCTTGGTTTACAATCCTGGTTTTGGTTTTTGGATTTATTTAAAAACATTTTCCTTATTAAGTCAAAGAGACCAGTGGCTGCACCAAATCAGCTTTATCACCGTTAACCTTTCATTGTGTTCTGTGTGGGTTACAAAGTGACACAAGTGAGAAAAGGGCATTTTGAAATTAAGAGAGAGCGGTGGGCTAAGTTATTAAAATAACCGTGCAAATAACAATCTGGAAATGCTATCAGAGTATTTCAAATAATGACTTTAGAAAGTAAACCTACCTAACATAATAGGGCACATTTAAATTGGTGCTATTTAAAGGCAAAATAGCTGTACTATCACAAAAGTGACACTGATACTTCAATTCTACGTGCCTTTCAAACAGTATGAAAGGCTATAACTTTAGGATTTACCTCAAATAAAAGCAAAAACTTGTAGCAGAATATATATTTATATATATACACACATGTGTATATATATAATTTTCTAAAAAACATCTTAATACAGACATTTCTAAAGCAAGAGTATTTTATTTTCAAAAGTCAGAACACCTATAAGTAATAAATTAGTTTCATGAAACTGTCACAATGAGTATGTGGAAAGAGGAAATATTTATATCGTTTTTCCGAATTTGATAGCATTCATCATCTGTTTGCCGTAAGTTTTAATTGGCTCCAGTAATACCAGGGTTACTTTGAAGAGTTTCCAGTGCTAAATAACTCATGACCCTATGTACCATCTAGAACTGTAATTGAATGTAAGGAAGAATAATATTCTTAGAACTCCTTCTTAAAAGAGAACTTACAAGGAAGGAAAAATAAAACAGATAAAAGCAGAGCTATTCCTGTTGAGGCTGGGTCGTGGCAGAGAATCTCCTCAACACAAATAGAAACTATAGCACTCACAAGGGCACATCCTCCATGTCTCTGGAATTTAATTGATAGAATGGAATGGAGATAGGGTGAGGGAGAGATGCCAAATTCCTCCCAAACCGGGTCCACTTCCGGGATGCTCTGACATTTGAGGAATGAGGAGGCCGAACTGATAAAAGTGAATTCCCTGAAGGACTTAAAAGTCTCATGAAAGGAAGTTCATTCCTTCTGAGAGAAGAAGGAGTGAGGTTGAGAAGCTAGTAGCAAAGCCTTAGTCATAGAGGGATGAGCAATTCTGCCATAGGTTACCTAGCACACAAAATGTCTTTATCCAGGAATTAATGGTCTAATATAATGTATGAGTCTTATAGATGTGCAGGTGTGGGGAAGGATTGATGGGAGCCTAAATTCAAGAAGAATAGGCTGTTTCATTAAGAATTCTGTGAGGAAAAAAATGTTGAATATAAACAGCACACTTTGGTGCCCTTGTGGAGTGGTATTAACACTGCAAGAGAGAGCTATTTTGAAAAAGCTTGGTTTCTGAGAATTGGGATATCCAAAAGTTGCCTAGCCTACCTGCTATGAGATGGAGTAATCTTGATCCTAGCTTCAGAACAGGGGCTGTCACAGAGGGAGAGTAAAATGCCCAGAAGAGGCAGCTCCGTGTGTGATTCCTCAAGGGGAGAACAGAGTGTCAGAAGTGACAGAGCTGACAGTACACACAGGTTCCTCCCCTGAGTGGAAACTTCCATTCCCTGAGAGGCAGCAGAGCAGGAAAAAATAGGAAAAAAAAAAAAAAAGCCTCTGTTACTTGACCAGACCTAGACTTATACCTCAACAACAGTGAATGACCACCAAAAGATTCCCCACAAAAATATGATGGATGGTGGAAGTTGCGTTAATTGGAAAAGAAAGTGCTAGGATCAAGTGGCAGCAACAGAAAAAGAGGTTAACTACAGAGAAGGAGGGGCTTTCCTGGTGGCTCAGTGGCAAAGAATCCGCCTGCAATGCAGGAGAACCTGGGTTTGGTCCCTGGGTCAGGAAGGTCCTCTGGAGAAGGAAATAGCATCTCATTCCAGTATTCCTGCCTGGAGAATCCCAGGGACAGAGGAGTCTGGTGAGCTACAGTCCATGGAGTCTCAAAGAGACTTAGTAACTCGACAGCAGCAACAACAGAGAAGCAGACTGCATAGGCTTTACTCTTTCAAGGATTAAGACAGCAATTGGTCAAATTATTTCTGTACTTACTTATACACTCTGTCTCTGCACTTCCAGAATATTCCAACCATACTTCTGTGTGCTGAGTAGAGCTCAGTGGCCCTCTGGAGCTCACATCTCATAGGTACTTTTCAGTTCACCTTACATGAAATTGGATGTGTGGAGTTCCCTTCTTTTTTCTTTAAAGGCCACATTATAAGACAGATAAGACAGAAAGTTACTGTGGAATCACTGAGGCTAGCATTGCTAAGAAAGATAATCCATCTTGGAATCACTGGAAATTGCCTTCCTTATGCACAGAGAAGGCCATAGCCTTAGGATGATAAAGACTGTGGCCCCATGTGGTTGAGAGATAATGCAATAGAAGCCATGTGTTCTGTGTCCATGTGATGGTAGGAAGCTGGCTTCTACCCTGATCCAGTGTTCATGGGACCAGATTTGCCTTTCTGAGAGGTAGCCTTATATATGATGAGAAAATCTTGTTCACCAGAACTGGAACCTTGGCTAGAGAAAGCGGTCTCCTAGTTGTGCTCCAAAGGCAACCATCAGGGGCTGGTTCAGACAGTGCTTCGACTTGAGCCACCCTAGTGCCCCTCAGCAGCTATAATGCTCCCTTCTACTAGCATCCACCTTTGTCCAAGCCTCACCGTCTCAAGTTCATGAAGTGACAGAGAATTAAAAGGACTCGAACCTCTAGGCATCTGCCTTATTGCTTACATGTTTTCTTTTTTAAACGTTTTTTGAGGGTTCTGTTTGAGATCCTTCAGAATTTCTCTGGTGCCCTCTGATTGCAGATGGACAGTGCTGGCTGCCTAAAGTTCCATCTTTAGCTTCCTGTCTTGGGATTGCATCTCTTTTCTCTTTTGCTTTCCAAGCAGGAACACCCTTGGGGGCTTTTCCAAAATGGTCCTCAACCAGTTCCACTCCCCACAGATACTTTACAGCTTGTTCCCAGGAATACGCCTCTTATGTCACGGCTTCAGATGTTCTATCAAAGCAAAGTTTTGTTCCACTTTCCTGGTGCGACTCAGGTTCTTGTTCCAGGGTCCCCCAAGCTCCAGGGAATCTATGTCAAGCTTTCCAAAATATTTTCTTGAAAATCTTTCCATCTGGCATTATCTTTCATTTTTTCCCTCTTGGGAGATTGTGAAAAGGACACACAATAAACTATCAACTCTTTAAAAAGCTGTGTCACTACAGCCTTTTTAAGCAGCAGGTGAAATAATGTTGACTGAACTAATTTTATGATCTCTGAGCATGTCTCTCAAAGACGTCTGGCACTTTATTTCAGACATGCAGGGACTTCGTAACTACTGTATTGTTCATAACTTTCCAGGCTCCTGTGAATGAAGTCCAGCTGTAACTCGATAACATTACCCATGGATCACATGGACCAGTGATCACATTATACATTGATAGCATTATGCATCAACAGAAAGAAATAAGAACATTGGAAAATAAATGATACTCTAAAGATAATTGGTAAATCTCATACTAAAATATCTTATAAAGCTATAATAAACAGGCTAAAGAGATACTAACTAAATAGATTATATACCCAGAACCCACATAAAAACCTAAAAGAATTCCAAACTAGTGATGCAGAGTGGATTCATAATAAATATCATTGTTACTGTTAAGGAATGTCTTTTATTAAAGTCTTTATTGAATTTGTTACAATATTGACTTCTGTTGTTTATGTTCTTATATTTTTGGCTACAAGGCATGTAGGATCCTAACTCCTTGACGAGGGATTGAACCCACACCTCTTGCACTGGAAGACAAAGTCCCAACCACTAGACTGCCAAGGACGTCCCAGGAATGTCTTAACAGGGGATCCCTGAAAAGCAGATTCTGAGGCAAAGATTCATGAGATACCCCTGTATCAGGGAATATAATCCTAGGTAGTGAGAGTGAAGAAAAGGAGAATAAGTTTAGGAAGGGGGAAAAGGCAATAGAAGATGCAAGGATTGAGTTGACTGACTGCTCCATCTCCAAAGACCATTTTCTAAGAGGCATTATGGACAACAGCTTCTCATAAGGCAAAAAAAAAGTGATCTCTAGTTGTCCCCTCACCTGTTATTGGTTAGTCAAGGATGTGCCCCCAAAAGATTAATTACTCCAGTTCCTACAGCACTCATGTATACCCCCCATACACACATCCTCTGCTTATATATATTTTGACATCAGATACAAATACCTCTATGTCACTACTCTTCAATAAGAAGGCCTTAGGGCAGGAAGTCTGTGTTGCGAGGTTGGTCACAGTCTACCCCCAGTTAGGTCTGGCTATAGTTATTGGGGTTGAAGCAGGTAAAACAGTGAGACGGAAGGGCTGAGGGAGAACCATTTTGAAGTAGTGTGTATCTGAAACCAAAAAAAAAAAAAAATTAACTATTGTGTGGAAGTCAGGTATCAACTTAAATCTGTATGCCAATGCTTACCCCAAAATAAATGCCAGTAGACAGAAGAAAATAGAAAATTAAACCATTAAACAAAAGTTGATATTGATGCATATGCATCTCTAAAAAGCTTATAAAACGCTGGCGATGAAGGAGACTGCAAAGCAAAAGAAAATGATAAGGAAAGTCCAAATTCTGTCCAGCGCTGACGGATGCATTGATGCGTTTCTTGGAGCTGTTTCCTTCTGTGTAGTCGGAACCCTGGCCTCTCTTATTATCCTTCAGTGTCATTGAATTGCATTTCTTTGGTCTCCTCAAGGACTCTCACCCAGGTTTGTACTGTACATGTGAGGTTTGCCAGATCCTTGTCTTGTTTGTTTGTCCTCACTCCATGCCCTCTGAATGTTCTTGTTGACACTCTCAAATACAATTATCCATAGGCTGATGATTTTCAGATCTGTCAACCCTGTTTTCTTTCGAGCTCCATATCAATATTTCTCCCATGTTGCTGCTGTACACCCTTATCAAATTTTGTGGGCTCAAATCTGAAATCAGTACTTCTTTCCCAGGACACATCAGGACTCCTCCTTGTCCTGAGGCACTGCTGAAATCTGAGTCAGCAGTGGCTCCTTTCTTCCCCATACTCAACACATCAGCCTCTCTTGTCAATTCTTTCTCAGAATGTTCCTCAAGTCTGGCTTGTCTTGTCTAATTCCACTGCAACTGCCTTAATTCAGGAACTCGGGATCACTCATCTGAAATATTGCAATAGCTTCCCATCTGTTCCTTCTCTCACCAGACTCTCTTACTATAGTCCTTCCATCAAATTCCTGCCAAGTGATCTTCCTGAAAACATTTTTAATTGATCGTGTCCCTATCCTGTTTTAAAACCTCCCTTGTTCCCACTTCTCACAGAAGGATTATTTTTTTAAACAATATTTTTTAACCTCAAGTTTGCCTGGAAGACAAATATATAACCCTCAATTCCTGGTACTCCACTGTTCAAGTATCTATTAAACATCTCAATCCTAGTTTTGAAGTATGTGTCAACCATTTATGTTTCTGGAAATTCTAAATTGAGCCTTCCATCATAATAAGAACTCTATGTTATTCATATTTGTATGCCCCAGAGTATAATCTATTGACTAGGACAGAGTAGGATCTCAGAAATGCTTCTTATTGAATGAATATTTAGAGACAGGAATTGCTAAAGTAGGATCTTTCAAAAATATGTTTCAGAAGTATGTTAAAATACTGTCATATATAAATATGGTTTTGTAGATAAACCAATTGGGGACATATTAAAAAAATAAATGAAATAATTTTAACTGGACTACTCAGAATCTCTTTTTAATGCATATCATGAATCTTAAAAAAGCAATGTAGTATAAAAATATTCACTGAACATTTTTCTACCAAACCAATATTTGAAATGAGTTACACTTTAAGGAAATTATTTTGAAAATGTTTCTATGAGCAGGTTCACTAATTCACTATAAGACAATACTAAAGACAGTTTCCTCTCATATATATCTTTATTCACCAGAAGAATATATAATATAACCCAAAGATTATATAGTTTTCTTATAATTAAATTTAAGCTATTCTTCAAGGTAGATGAAAGGAACACAGGGCAAGGTTAACTTTTCAAGGCCATTCCAAGTAAATATTGTGGATGATTTCATATTCCTGACAATAACAATAATAAATAAAACATCATGTATTTTTTTCTGGATTGTATTCATATCCTTCACTAAATTGTTGGCTCGAGACCTTGAGAACTCAGGGCAAAGCTGACAATGGAAAATAAGCACATTGATCATTATTGTGTAAGTACCAAAACAAACAATCCAAGGAAATAATAAAAAACACTTTTTGATTAGGGTATTTCAGAGGAAACACAAATTATTCTCATATTTTACTAGGTAGAAAATGATTTGCCAAATTATTAAAAGAGGCAAGTTCTGACTATATCAACCTGTATTGGGACTCAAGAATCTGTACTTTAACAAGTTTTTCTTATAATTCTTATGCAAAAAGTCCAGAACTAACAGATAACACTTGTACATACCCTGCCTTCACTTATAACAGTCTATTGAAAGGCTACACAAAAGAAAGTGAATGAATAGGGTGTGAAGACTAATTTTATGTGTCAACCTGGCTTAGCCATGGTGCCCAGATAGATGGTCCAACATTATTTTAATGTTTCTGTGAAGATAGAAAACAAGAACTTCTGTGAAGTTTTTGATGAAATTCACACTTAAATCAGTGGGCTTAGTAAAGCTGATTGCCTGCTATAATGTGGGTAACATTATCCAATCAGTTGATGACTTGCCTAGATCAAAAGGCTGACCTCCCCACTCCCAATTGAGAAAGAGGAAATTCTCCAGCACACTGCCTTCAGACTTCATCTGTAACAGCACCTCTTCCTGCTTCACCAGAAGACTGCCTTTGGATTTGAACTGCAAGTCTCCTGAGTCTCTCACCTGCTTACTTACTTACTTTGAAGTCGCTGAGTCGTGTCCGACTCTTTGCGACCCCATGGGTTAAAGCTTACTACTCTCCTCAGTCCATGGGATTTCCCAGGCAAGAGTACTGGAGTTGGTTGCCATTTCCTTCTCCAGAGGATCTTCCCGACCCAGGGATCAAACTCAGGTCTCCTGCATTGTAGGCAGAAGCTTTACCGTCTGAGCCACCAAGGAAGGTTCTCACCTGTTAGCCTATCCCCATCAAATTTTGGACTTAAGTCTTCCAAAATCACAAGAGATTACTCCGACAGATGGATAGACAGACAGCTCAATCTATCCTATTGGTTTTGTTTCTCATGAGAACTCTAACTAATACACAGGGAAAACAATTTCAGCAGTTGCCCAATTACTCAACTTCTAACGTCTCTCAAGCTGGGTTCTGGAATTCGTGTTGATTGATTTGCAGGATTCTATAATCTGCTGAGAATGCCCAATTCATTTATTCCTCTACCTCTCCATTCCACCCTGCATGTCTGGATAAACCAACCTGACCCTGTCCCTTAAACATCAGAAATAAAACTGAGATAGTAAAATCAATCTGCCTTGGGGTACTTGAAATACTGAAGCCAGGACTGAGAACCACTGATATCAGTCTTTATGTGCAATGTCAAGGCCAGTGGTTTTGTTTATTTTTAATTCTAGGAGTCAGGGAAACCTCTCAAAGCTTTTGAGTAAAAAGGTGTCCTTATCAGGCTTAAGTATTTTTTATATGCTCATGCTGACAGCTGGGATAGAATGAATTGGGTAGGGAGGGTAAAGTGTGAACATCAGAAGATTAAGTGGCTGGGTGAGGGAAGTAGCAGTGAAGAATAAAAAGTTGATGGATCCAAGGTACATTAAGAGATAAAACTGATGGGAAATTGTCAATTGATTGTCTGGGTGTGGGCGAAGAGTGAGGGAGTGAGCCATGACTCCTGGGTTTCTACAAGCAATAGATCACAAGATTCTACCATTTTACTAAATAGGATCAATGCAAGACAATCAAATTTTTAATTCTACCTTGGGCTTTTAAGTTTTAAATACAAAAAGTTGAGTATGTATATCTAGAATACAGAAATAAATTTTGGACTAATTTTCACACTGACAAAATCAGTACTCTCTCTTCTTTGATAACACATTGGTTCTAGGGACTATGAATTATTACAGAAATGAGAAACAGGATGAATTAAAAAGTGTAAGATGGTTGCACTAAGAGTTTTTTTTAACTTATTTAAAGTATGGTCAAGATGTGCTTCTTTTATCTATGCTTAAGATACTGCATTGCTGTTCTGAAGAGAAGGGAAAAAAAGAGATCAATAGTTTCCAAATGATCCTTCAAAGCAGTTTTTTTTTTTCTTTTCTCTTTGGCTTAGAATGTAAAGGAAGATGCAATTAAGCAGTTTCTACTAGCAGTTACATTCAATGGAAATCCAGTTCTAATCATTTCAGTAAAAGTTTCTTTGATTTTTATTTTATCTATTAATAGACCCACATATGCCAATCTGAGTTATTCCTGATGTTACAGAACTATGTCTAAGTGTTGTCTAATCTACTAAGGGAATTGATTTTCTTGACTCTAGGGTTATACTTCCACAATGACTCTGAACAATGACTATGGCATCAAGAAACTATAGGTGACTAGTGAAAAGTAGCTACTAAAATTTTTCCAGAAGTTACCAGCATCCTCTCTGAGAAAAATTCAGTTTTCTAACAAAACGATCCTTCTTTATGGCTTGGCTGATCTCAAGAGTGGGCCCTGTAATCTCTAACATTGGCAGAGCTATGAATGCAGACAATTAGTGGACAGTAGTCAAAGACATGGTAGTTTTCTTTCAGCACACATATTCTCCCAGAAGATAATGTAAGAAATAATTGACAGATCACTGATGCAGGTGAAAAACAAGATAAAACAATAAATTGGTTATAACTATAGGAGACAAAATTTATAATTAGGAGGTGCATTTATTTGTTCTTCTTTATCATAAAGCTTAAGTGTGTTTGATAAATTATCTATTTAAAAAACAGCAACTTAAACCAACTCACTGTAGTAGAAAAGTGTAGGCTAATAGTGAAAGACCAAGAGTGAAAGAAATGGAAGAGACCTCATACCCACAAATATCAAGCCATTTGGCATCCATTGTTACCACTAGAGTTGCATTTTTTAAATAATAAATCTTTCTTAAATCTTAAAAATTTACTATTAATATAACCACACAAGGGTTCCTTGTGGAAGGATCTAATCAGGCTGTAATTTTACCTGGACTCATAAGTTAGGAACATTAGCTGACAACCCATCTTCTTGGCTGGGGGTGCTGCGATTGGCAGAAGCCCATAACATAGCAGTTGTTAAATATTTTGAATATCTCTCCTGGGTCTACCTGAAGCCATTGCTGTCTAAAACCCGGAGGAATAGTTACACCCGATCAGAGAGATATGGTTAATCCAAAATGATACATGGTGTGAAAAGCATTCATATTTGGCTTTGAAAGGTATTTTTGTACTAACATTTGAATGTGTGTCTGATGTTCTGAGAAATTACTTCAAAGAGATTAATGAAGCCATACTGTGAAGACCTGACTCAGGAGAGCTGGGAAATGGTCCAGTTTTCTTTGCATTCTGCTTCCCCGCTGAACTTCTCTTTGACTCCCACTCTCTAACACCACAAGGAATGGCTCAATGTCTTTTAGAATCATGTCAGTCCATACAGAAAAGCGAAATGAGCATGTGAGTACCACAGACTATTTTTGCAGTAGGCAATGTAGATTTAAAAAAAAAAAAAAAACTTATTTGTGGATTTTCTTTTCAGTATGCATTTTTCCTTTTATCCTATCCCTTTTTAACAGTCCCTGATTTTTATTTAGACATCCCAGTGTTTCCAGGAAAACTGGCTCCCCTCCCACCTTCCAGAACGGGTAATGGGAGCTGATCATCCTGCAAGCTTCAGGTGCAGGAATGTGATCTTGACTCAGTATATCCTATTCTCTTTGGCACTGTCATGGGGTTCAGGCCGGAATATTCATTCTAAACTGACCCAAGAATGGTAAACCTCAGGGTTGTTGATGTGCTGCGACTGGACTCTCTTCCCTAGATGATTTTTTGTATAGATATGAGGCCTAAGTCTGCTGCAGCCAGTTTAATAAAGTCATCAGGAGGAAAAATCAATAAATGAAGATGGACAGAGCTGAGAGACCCAGAGCTAGATCCCTCATGATATTATAAACCTCAGGATAAATCCCTGCCTGAGCCTGTCCTTCCCTTTCCACCAATAAATCTACTCAACCAGAATGTTCCTTTATTTTTTAAGCCAATTAAAGTGGAGCTTTCTGCTATTTGCAATTCAAGACCTTCTAATTAAAACAGTAAGTCAACAAACAGGTAATTAAGCTGATTAGGAACTGTCAATTATGTTAAAATATAAATGTTGCCAATGAATGTAAAGCACAATTTCACCACAGATAATCACAAGTTGATATACACATTCACTTCTCTCTTCACACACACACACACACACACACACACACACACACCACCAATCTATGTTGCCTGCTATATTTTAATTCAGTTGGGCTGTATATTTTCACAGAATACATGACAAGAATGCAAAAATAATGTCTACGTTATGAGTTAAGATTCACTTGATCCTGGGAGAGCAACCTGCACAAAAACTAAAATATCCCAAGTATTAGTATGTTTGGCCTCAAAAGTTCTAGTAAATTAAGCTTTTGTGCTTTAATTGAAGATAAATTAAGTTTTTTTCTACAGAGACACCCACAGATTTTTTTGAGAAGATGCATAATCAGAAGTGGCATTATCAATGAATGAAAATAACAAATCAAATGCAGTAAATTAGGCTAATCTGTATATAATCATAACACTCATATTGGCACAATATCATTGTCAATACTTCAAAATATTCAGAAGTCTTATGTCTTTTATAGGTATTTTTTGTTATATTACTTAAGTAATACACATTTTCTAGTATATGTTAGAACCAAGGGCAAAAAGAACTCTGCAGTCAGCAAAGTTAATGAAGTAAAAAAAAAGCTTTGTCATTTTTGGGGAATATGATGATAAGTATAAATATATAGTGACTCTTTCCTCCCAAATTTTGCTACAACAGTTTCTTTGACCTATGATCCAGGGATTGCAGAAAAACAAAATTACCAGATAAAATGTGGCCAATATTACCGGGTATCTGCGTAGAAGTAATTAAAATATTAATAAAGAGAGTGTCATGATGGAAGGTCATGTTGCTGTTGTTCAAGCCCCATATCTGGGTAATTGCTTTCACTATGAAAAATTCTTGGAGTTGCTTCATTAGTCTCGCCCTGTAGTCAAAACAACTGCAGTGAGGCTGTTCCTAAAAGTGCTCACACATGCTCCCGGGGTATGGCTTGCGTCTGGCACTCTGCTTTCTGCTACAGAGATCTGTGGGTCCATTTGACAGGCTCAGCATTGGCAACAACTGGGAAACAGGAATTATGACACGATAAAAAGATAAATCCATTGCAGCCACAGAAGCCAGAAAGAAAATGCTTGGTGATGGCTCAGGTGATTTGGGTGACTTCAGGAGTTAGTAACTGAATTTTGAAATTCAGCAGAATCTGAGAGATTTTAAAGAAAGTCACAAACAAATCCAAAACTGGTGTTGGGTCATAGTTGGCGTTGGGTATGAAAGACTTCTAAAGAGAAAAGCTGTTCTTCCTATATAACTAAGCAAGGGAATAAATCACGAGAGACATGGGTTCAATCCCTGAGTCAGGACGATCCCCTGGAGAAGAAAATGGTAACCCACTGCAGTATTCTTGCTTGTAAAATTGTAAAATTGGAGCTGTAGTCCATGGGGTCGCAAAGAGTTGGACACAACTGAGTGCACACACACACACACACACACACACACAAAAGGGAATAAATGGTCTTACCTGTGTAGCCCTGACTTCCTATAATATAAAAGAAAGGCAATTTATTTCACCACTATTATATGCTATCAAATCAATCTTATATTGACAATCAAATAAATTGGATAATATTCATGGTGAATTTGTGTGTGTGTGTCCACACATGGGAATAAGGTATTTCCCTCTTCATCCTAGCCATGAAATTTATAAATAAAAAAAAATGTTGTGTTTATTGAGTTAAACCATAGATATAATTTATAGAGGACTAAGCTGAAGCTGAAACTCCAATACTTTGGCCACCTCATGTGAAGAGTTGACTCATTGGAAAAGACCCTGATGCTGGGAGGGATTGGGGGCAGGAGGAGAAGGGGACAACAGAGGATGAGATGGCTGGATGGCATCACCGACTCGATGGACATGAGTTTGAGTAAATTCCGGGAGTTGGTGATGGACAGGGAGGCCTGGCGTGCTGCAATTCTAGGGGTCGCAAAGAGTCGGACACGACTGAGCGACTGAACTGAACTGAACTGAACTTAAGGGCTTCCCGGGTGTCTCAGTGTCATGGAATCCACCTGCCAATGCAGGAGATGTGGGTTTGATCCTTGAGTTGGGAAGATCCTCTGGAGAAGGAAATGGCAGCCCATTCCAGTAATTCTTGCCTGGGAAATCCGATGGACAGAGGAGCCTGGTGGACTACAGTCCATGGGGTCACAAAAGAGTTGTACACAACTTAAAGACTAAGCAACAACAAACAACAATAACAAAGAGCTAAAGCAGAAAAGCATAAAGCAATTTTAGGCCCAATATCATCATCAGTATAATGACCCTCATTGTCTTCATCATTAGGCAAAATGACTGTAAGAGAGCTAAACTAGACTTTGTAAACTGTGAACATTAGCGCACCTAATGTAAGACTGTTAATGAGAGGCCAATTTCTCTGCTGTGAAGGTAGAGTAAAAATAAGCCAAATGGGAAGTTGCTGACATGCCAAAGTGCTCCATAAATAAGATCACAGGTTCTGTATAACATACATCCAATAGGATTGAAGGCTATATTCTATTTCTGCCTTGACAACACCAGCCATAGATATATTGCAACTAGTTCTCCATTTTCTAACTTCATGGTCACCCAGTGATTTTTTAATAATAATTTGGTTTCTCATCTAAGATTTCTTGAGCAGTAAATATAATTATTATTCTCACTGATTATTAGTCATTTGACCTTCAGGTTTTTATGCATCAGCTCCCTTTAGTGTATTTAACAGAAAACTGTCTTCCACAATCCTGTGATCTCTAATTTAATTTCTAATCTTAAGAAAAGGAGGGACAGACCTTGAAATGAGACTCATCTAGCAGCAAGACATCCTTCCCGGGAAGCCCCCTATTCTCTTCTTCCATGCCTTTGGTTTCTCTGTCTTTCTTTGCTCTTCCATCCCATTTACCAAAGAAAATAAGATCATTAAGAATGGTTTTGTCATGTTTGCTAATTCTCAATACCTGTCCTAAGAAGACTTAGGATATAAGGAAATTATTAATCGTTTTCTAGCAAGATGTGAGTAAACAGCAAAGGAGACTAGGAAAGTACAAATAATAATTCAAAAGAAGGTATTTATTTGGCAAGTAAAAATTTCCATAGTTGTAACAGCAATTTGAAATACTAGAAAAATTCACACAAAAAAATGTAAATATAAATCTTTTGGAAGCCAGTTTATGAGTAGATTTCAAGTATCTTAATGGTGTCCACAAACTTTGAACTGGAAATTGAATTACTCACATAGCATTCCAAGGAATAATTCTATATACAGAAACAAGATTCATACAAAAAGATGTTCTTTGTTTACACTGTTTACAGCCTAACAAGATTGGTCAAACCCATGACCTAAAATAAAAAATATTTAAGTAAACAATGGTACATCTATTGGGTGGTTTATGTTTACAAAGATATTGGAATAACATAGAAAATATGTACATTCTTTTTTAAAGAGTAAAAGACAAAAATATATTAAAATGTTGACAACATTTATCTTTGGATGATTTTATTATGGATTTTTCATATTTATTTTTCCTGTTTGTATTTTCAAACATTTAAGTAATTATTTATTAATTTTATTAATAAACTTGTATTGGTTTCATAATGAAAAATTTCTTCCTAGTGATTCAATATTTAAAAACACTAGTTGGTAGAAGTAATGAAAATTGTCATTCTAGATGAACTGATTTATGTATAAGAACAACATCTCTCTCAAGTATTTATTTTAAACCTTTTTAATCTTTGAATCAAACACTGCTCTTCCACTGTTTTGTTCATTTATCCAATGAATATTTATAGAGCCCTTCTATATATCTGCTCCAGTGATATGCTCTGGGAATGCAATGAAAATAAGACCATATTCTTCTTTTCAAGATGCTCTAGTTATATCACAGATACCATTGTATTTGTTAATTAAAATAAAATGAAATATGGACTTGATAACATTGGAAAAACTTGGAGGGTAGCTACAGTTCCCCAGAGGAGGAAAGTTCCCCAGAGGAGGAGACCCTTATCCTAAATCTTAATATCTAAAGGAAATCAATCCTGAATATTCACTGGAAAGACTGATGTTGAAGCTGAAGCTCTAATATTTGGCCACCTGATGCAAAGAGCTGACCCATCAGAAAAGACCCTGATTCTGGGAAAGATTGAGAGCAAGAGGAGAAGAGGGTGACAGAGGATAAGATGGTTGGGTGTCATCACTGACTCAACAGACATGAGTTTGGGAAACTCCAGGAGACAGTGAAGGACAGGGGAGCCTGGCATGCTACAGTTCTTGGAGTGGCAAAGGGTTGGACACAACTTAGAGGCTGAACAACAACATTTGCTGAATGTTTATAATGAGTCAAATAATACTTTTTCTTCATGAATTAACTTATTAAGTGTAACAATCTTAAAATGTTCATTTTGATATGAATTTAATCTTGTAGATACATACAGATGAGAAAACTAAAGCAGAGACAGATCATACAGCTAATTAATGACAGGCTGGGATTTGAACCTATTAAGTCTAACATCAGAGTTCCTAATCTTAGCCACCACACTCATTTGTCAAGGATGGTGTGTTTGAGAAAGGCTAACCAAGCAAAGACAGAGGCAAGTGAAATGGCAAAAAGGAAAACCCAGGGACACAGTAGGTTGGGAAGCTGGACTCCAGAGCAGAGTAATGCCTGGGAGGGAAGTTGACAAGGCAGAAGTCATCAAGTTACCATAGACTTTTTGTACTATGCTCCAGAGACTGAGATTTATCTTGAATTAATGAGGGAACAATTCAAAAGTGTTTTCCCAAAAGTTCCATGGTCAAATGCATTTCAGAATGGTCACTCTTTTGAGTGAGAAGAATGGATTTAAAGAAATATAGAAGCAGAAAGAGAATAAGAGAAAATTTTCTGATCCAAACTATTTAGATTGACTCATTATCAGGTAATTGTTTTCTAATGTTTGATGATTTGACATGATTAGAATTTGGGATCTAATCAAATGTCACATCCTTTAGATAATCAGTAATTGAGTATAATGATTATGATGATTACCCTCTCTAAAACTGGACATGAAAATAACGATAAAATATTCATTGCATAGATTTAGGGCACTTAAAAATTGGCTATCTTTCCATCGTTCTTAAATATTTGTCTTGTAAGTCACTGCGTGAGCAAAAGATGAGAGGTAAGCTGCCAATTTATTCTGTCCAAATGAGTTTTGTTCTTCTATGTCCACACATATTTATACAACCAGGAAACTTCATAAGCCCTATATTCTTTCCTAGGGTTGCCATAATAAACTACTATAGATTGGGTGGCTTAAACAATTTTTTCTCAAAATTCTTGATGCTGGAAGTCCAAGATCAAAATGTCAGCAGGTTTGGTTTCTCTTGAGGGGTCTCTCCTTGGCTTGTAGGTGGCTGCCTTCTTCCTGTGTCTTATATAAACTTTCCTCTGTCCCAAAACACATCCATGGCATCTCCAAAACAGTCACATGATAAGATGCTAATGGTCATGGCTTCAACATATAAACTTCAGGGGTTTAGAATTCAATTTTTAACAGTTACCATTCTAATAAATTATATGAATAACAAATTGTAAGAGATGTTGATTATTTATTTCAGTTTCCTGAAATCAAGACAAATAACTTCCAAAGAAGTACCACTTGGCCAAGAGAGCATACATAATTACAGAAACCAAACATAGTATTTTAATTTTTATTTTTTCTAGGCTGTACTGAGATAGAGTTGACATACAATATTATGTAATTTTAAGGTGTACAACACAGTCATTTGATACACATGTATAATGCAACCTGATTGCCACTATAATGTTAACGAATACATCCATCATATAATTACAGTTTTTTCTGTAGCAAGAACATTTAAGAGCTATTCTCTTTTTTCTTCATCTGATTTATTTCACTTAGTTAATATCCTCAAAGTCTACCCCTGTTATTACATGGTAAGATTCCATCTGTTGTGTGACTGAGTAGTATTCTTTTGTATGTAAATACACATCTTCTGTATCCATTCATTCGTTGATGGATGCTTAGTTTGTTTCCATATCTTGGCTATTGTAAATAATGCTGAGATGAACATAGGGATGGATGTATCTTTTCAAACTAGTGTTTTCATATTCTTTGGATAAATACCCAGAAGTAGAATAGTTGGATCATACAATAGCTTTATTTTTTTTCCAATTATTTTTATTAGTTGGAGGTTAATTACTTCACAACATTGCAGTGGGTTTTGTCATACATTGACATGAATCAGCCATGGAGTTACATGTATTCCCCATCCCGATCCCCCCTCCCACCTCCCTCTCCACCCGATTCCTCTGGGTCTTCCCAGTGCACCAGGCCCGAGCACTTGTCTCATGCATCCCACCTGGGCTGGTGATCTGTTTCACTATAGATAATACACATGCTGTTCTCTCGAAACATCCCACCCTCGCCTTCTCCCACAGAGTCCAAAAGTCTGTTCTGTACATCTGTGTCTCTTTTTCTGTTTTACATATAGGGTTATCATTACCATCTTTCTAAATTCCATATATATGTGTTAGTATGCTGTAATGTTCTTTATCTTTCTGGCTTACTTCACTCTGTATAATGGGCTCCAGTTTCATCCATCTCATTAGAACTGATTCAAATGAATTCTTTTTAATGGCTGAGTAATATTCCATGGTGTATATGTACCACAGCTTCCTTATCCATTCATCTGCTGATGGGCATCTAGGTTGCTTCCATGTCCTGGCTATTATAAACAGTGCTGCGATGAACATTGGGGTGCACGTGTCTCTTTCAGATCTGGTTTGCTCAGTGTGTATGCCCAGAAGTGGGATTGCTGGGTCATATGGCAGTTCTATTTCCAGTTTTTTAAGAAATCTCCACACTGTTTTCCATAGTGGCTGTACTAGTTTGCATTCCCACCAACAGTGTAAGAGGGTTCCCTTTTCTCCACACCCTCTCCGCATTTATTGCTTGTAGACTTTTGGATAGCAGCCATCTGACTGGCGTGTAATGGTACCTCATTTAGTTTTGATTTGCATTTCTCTGATAATGAGTGATGTTGAGATCCTTTTCATGTGTTTGTTAGCCAATCTGTATGTCTCTTTGGAGAAATGTCTGTTTAGTCTTTTGCCCATTTTGAATTGGGTTCATTTTATTTTCTTGAATTGAGCTGCAAAGGAGATTGCTGTATATTTTGAGATGTATCCTTTGTCTGTTGCGCTTCCATTTGCTATTTATTGTTCTCCCAATCTGAGGGGCTGTCTTTCACCTTACTTATAGTTTCCTTAGTGGCAAAGACTTTAAGTATTCATTAGGTCCCATTGCTTATTTTAAGCTTTTTATTTCCATATTTCTGGAAGGTGGTCATAGAGGAATCCTGCTGTGAATTCAGTCGGGAGTGTTATGCCTTATGTTCTCCTCTAGGAGTTTTATAGTTTCTGGTCTTACATTTAGATCTTTAATCCATTTTGAGTTTATTTTTGTGTATGGTGTTAGAAAGTGTTCTAGTTTCATTCGTTTACAAGTGGTTGACCAGTTTTCCCAGCACCACTTGTTAAAGAGGTTGTCTTTTTTCCATTGTATATCCTTGCCTCCTTTGTCAAAATAAGGTGTCCATAGGTTCGTGGATTTATCTCTGGGCTTTCTATTCTGTTCCATTGATCTATATTTCTGTCTTTGTGCCAGTACCATACTGTCTTGATGACTGTGGCTTTGTAGTAGAGTCTGAAGTCAGGCAGGTTGATTCCTCCAGTTCCATTCTTCTTTCTCAAGATTACTTTGGCTATTCAAGATTTTTTGTATTTCCATACAAATTGTGAAATTCTTTGGTCTAGTTCTGTGAAAAATACCGTTGGTAGCTTGATAGGGATTGCATTGAATCTATAGATTGCTTTGGGTAGAATAGCCATTTTGACAATATTGATTCTTCCAATCCATGAACACGGTATGTTTCTCCATCTGTTTGTGTCCTCTTGATTTCTTTCATCAGTGTTTTATAGTTTTCTATGTATAGGTCTTTTGTTTCTTTAGGTAGATATACTCCTAAGTATTTTATTCTTTTTGTAAAGGATCAATCCAAGAAGAGGATATAACAATTATAAATATATATGCACCCAACATAGGAGCACCGCAATATGTATGGCAAATGCTAACGAGTATGAAAGAGGAAATTAATAATAACACAATAATAGTGGGAGACCTTAATACCCCACTCACAACTATGGATAGATCAACTAAACAGAAAATTAACAAGGAAACACAAACCTTAAATGACACAATGGACCAGCTAGACCTAATTGATATCTATAGGACATTTCACCCCAAAACAATCAACTTCACCTTTTTTTCAAGTGCACACGGAACCTTCTCCAGAATAGATCACATCCTGGGCCATAAATCTAGTCTTGGAAAATTCAAAAAAATTGAAATCATTCCAGTCATCTTTTCTGACCACAGTGCAGTAAGATTAGATCTCAATTACAGGAAAAAAATTGTTAAAAATTCAAACACATGGAGGCTAAATAACACGCTTCTGAATAACCAACAAATCATAGAAGAAATCAAAAAAGAAATCAAAATATGTATAGAAATGAATGAAAATGAAAACACAACAACCCAAAACCTATGGGACACTGTAAAAGCAGTGCTAAGGGGAAGGTTCATAGCATTACAGGCTTACATCAAGAAACAAGAAAAAAGCCAAATAAATAACCTAACTCTACACCTAAAGCAATTAGAGAAGGAAGAAATGAAGAACCCCAGGGTTAGTAGAAGGAAAGAAATCTTAAAAATTAGGTAGAAATAAATGCAAAAGAAACTAAAGAGACCATAGCAAAAATCAACAAAGCTAAAAGCTGGTTTTTTGAAAAAATAAACAAAATTGACAAACCATTAGCCAAGACTCATTAAGAAACAAAGAGAGAAGAACCAAATTAACAAAATTAGAAATGAAAATGGAGAATCACAACAGACAACACTGAAATACAAACGATCATAAGAGACTACTACCAGCAGCTCTATGCCAATAAAATGGACAACTCGGATGAAATGGACAAATTCTTAGAAAAGTATAACTTTCCAAAACTGAACCAGGAAGAAATAGAAGATCCTAACAGACCCATCACAGGCAAGGAAATCGAAACTGTAATCAGAAATCTTCCAGCAAACAAAAGCCCAGGACCTGATGGCTTCACAGCTGAATTCTACCAAAAATTTAGAGAAGAGCTAACACCTATCTTACTCAAACTCTTCCAGAAAATTGCAGAAGAAGGTAAACTTCCAAACTCATTCTATGAGGCCACCATCACCCTAATTCCAAAACCAGACAAAGATGCCACAAAAAAGGAAAACTACAGGCCAATATCACTGATGAACATAGATGCAAAAATCGTTAACAAAATTCTAGCAAACAGAATCCAACAACACATTAAAAAAATCATACACTATGACCAAGTGGGCTTTATCCCAGGAATGCAAGGATTCTTTAATATCCGCAAATCAATCAATGTAATACACCACATTAACAAATTGAAAGATAAAAACCATATGATTATCTCAATAGATGCAGAGAAAGCCTTTGACAAAATTCAACACTCATTTATGATTAAAACTCTCCAGAAAGCAGGAATAGAAGGAACATACCTCAACATAATAAAAGCTATATATGACAAACCCACATTACCCTCAATGGTGAAAAACTGAAAGCATTTCCCCTAAAATCAGGAACAAGACAAGGGTGCCCACTCTCACCACTACTATTCAAGATAGTGTTGGAAGTTTTGGCCACAGCAATCAGAGCAGAAAAAAAAGTAAAACGAATCCAGATAGGAAAAGAAGTAATGAAACTCTCACTGTTTGCAGATGACATGATCCTCTATATAGAAAACCCTAAAGACTCTACCAG
Organism: Cervus canadensis; assembly: GCF_019320065.1. NCBI lineage: Eukaryota > Metazoa > Chordata > Mammalia > Artiodactyla > Cervidae > Cervus > Cervus canadensis. Next base: position 35,423,028 of record NC_057400.1, on the reverse strand, counting down.
AAAATTACTAGAGCTAATCAAGGAACATAGTAAAGTTGCAGGATATAAAATTAACACACAGAAATCCCTTGCATTCCTATACACTAACAATGAAAAAACAGAAAGAGAAATTAAGGAAACAATAGCTTTATTTTTAATTTTGTTTGAGGACTCTGTACTGTTTTCCACTGACTTACATCCCCAGCAACAGTGTACGAGGGTTGCCTTTTCTCCTACATTTCTTATTACCATATGATTTCACTCCTATGTGAAATATAAAAAAGAAAGTAAGTAAATGAACAAACCAAACTAAGCAAAAATAAACACACAGTTAACATATAGATATTAAGAACAGAGTAGTGGTTACCAGAGGGTAAGTTTTGGGGGAGAACAACATGGGTAAAGGAGATGAACTGTATGGTGATTGGGGTAAAAGGACATTTTTGGTGGTGAGCATGTTTCAGTGTTTACAGAAGTAGAAATATAAAGTGCACAGATGAATTTTGTATAATGTTATAAACCAATGTTATCTCAAAAGTTAATTCATTAAAAAAATGTATACTGTCTTAAGCAACTCACATGATTTTTTGACAACCAAGTACAAAATGTCAGATGAAAAATGTTAAAATGATTATTTGTCAGGTAGAAAAATCACTTTAAAATAGCATCTTAAATAAATGTATCAGATTTAGGACTAAAAATATCTGTTGTAAAGTACCAAATGATGTTATCTTATGAAAGCAAAGCAAAAAAAAATTCTTTCTAAAGAAATAGAGCCAATTATTTTTAAAAATTTAGTTTTAGTTGCAGGATAATTGTTTTGCAGTATTATGTTGGTTTTGAGCTGGTCATTTTTATTTCTCAGAAACTAGTTGAGAGATTAGAAAATAAATTAACAGTAATGCATACATTCAAATTCATAATAACCTAAGCATCTTCTATTACACCAAAATAAATAATGTAGAGTCTACTTTGGGGAAAAATAATCATTGACTCCTAAGTTGAAAACATTTTTCTTAATCATATTTTTATACCTACACTAGTAAAGTAATGCTTAAAATTCTCCAAGCCAGGCTTCAGCAATACATGAACTGTGAACTTCCAGATGTTCAAGCTGGTTTTAGAAAAGGCAGAGGAACCAGAGATCAAACTGCCAATATCCAATGGATCATTGAAAAAGCAAGAGAGTTCCAGAAAAACATCTATTTCTGCTTTATTGACTAAGCCAAAGCCTTTGACTGTGTGGATCACAATAAACTGTGGAAAATTCTGAAAGAGATGGGAATACCAGAACACCTGTCCTGCCTCCTGAGAGATCTGTATGGAGGTCAGGAAGCAACAGTTAGAACTGGACATGGAACAACAGACTGGTTCCAAATAGGTAAAGGAGTATGTCAAGGCTGTATATTGTCACCCTGTTTATTTAACTTATATGCAGAGTACATCATGAGAAATGCTGGGCTGGAGGAAGCACAAGCTGGAATCAAGATTGCCAGGAGAAATATCAATAACCTCAGATATGCAGACGACATCACCCTTATGGCAGAAAGTGAAGAAGAACTAAAGAGCCTCTTGATGGAAGTGAAAGAGGAGAGTGAAAAAGTTGGCTTAAAGATCAACATTCAGAAAACTAAGATCATGGCATCTGGTCCCATCACTTCACGGGAAATAGATGGGAAGACAGTGGAAACAGTGTCAGACTTTATTTTTTGGGGCTCCAAAATCACTGCAGATGGTGATTGCAGCCATGAAATTAAAAGATGCTTACTCCTTGGAAGGAAAGTTATGACCAACCTAGACAGCATGTTAAAAAGCAGAGACATTACTTTGTCAATAAAGATCCATCTAGTCAAGGCTATGGTTCTTCCAGTGGTCATGTATGGATATAAAAGTAAAGTCACTCAGTCGTGTCTGACTCTTTGTGACCCCATGGACTGTAGCGTACCAGGCTCCTCTGTCCATAGGATTTTTTAGACAAGAGTACTGGAATGGGTTGCCATTTCCTTCTCCAGGAGATCTTCCTGACTCAGGGATCAAACCCAGGTCTCCTATATTGTAGGCAGACGCTTTACTCTGAGCCACCAGGGAAGCATATGGATGTGAGAGTTGGACTATAAAGAAAGCTGAGCACAGAAGAAAAGAACTGATGCTTTTGAACTGTGGTGTTGGGGAAGACTCTTGAGAGTCCTTTGGACTGCGAGGAGATCCAACCAGTCCATCCTAAAAGAGATCAGTCCTGGGTGTTCATTGGAAGGAATGATGTTGAAACTGAAACTCCAATACTTGGGCCACCTGATGTGAAGAGCTGATTCGTTTTAAAAGACCCTGATGCTGGGAAAGATTGAGGGCAGGAGAAGGGGATGACAGAGGATGAGATGGTTGGATGGCATCATCGACTCAGTGGACATGGGTTTGGGTAAACTCCAGGAGTTGGTGATGGACAGGGAGGCCTGGTGTGCTGCGGCTCATGGGGGTCACAAAGAGTCGGACACGACTGAGCAACTGAACTGACTGACTGACTGACTGAAGAGGTAATTAAGTTTTGAGTTTACTGAAATACACATTATTTATTCTTGCTTCTGTTCACATACCCAAGAAAAATATGAATTGAAGAGCAAATAGGACCAGTTTACTTACACAATGACACACTCTGAATTATCTTAAAGTATTACTTCCTTAAAGAGATAAAGAAAGAAAAGGAAGTGATTTTGGAACCAAGAATGATGTAGATCACAGATTTTTAAGGATCTCGTTGTCCAGGCCAAGTTTGTCTATTACATTGGAGTAAAAGTAGTACCTCTTCTAAACAAATTGTTTTAAAGATTAAATAAAGCAATGCTTAAATGCTTAGCTCAGTGCTTACAACTGAACAAGAGAAAGGGCTTTGCCTTCTTCTTTTTATTCACATTTACTATTTCCATCCAAAAACTAAGGAAGGGGTATAATTGGAATTTTGGAAAACAAAAAGTCATATCCAAATCCAAAATAATAATTTAATTCTTTTGGTTCATGTGTCTTTTCTTTAAATAAGATTAGCCCCAGTTTTTCCTGTAGGTTAAAAAGTTTGTCTTCAATGTAACATTTATAGATAAGTGCCAGGAAAGTTCTCCTTTAAAAAATATCTACTTGTCAAGCGTGTTGTGCTTTTTTCCTGAAATTTCGCATTGATTGTTTCACCTGTTGATGTCAAGTATTGACCTGGCTTTTTACAATAAAATATTTCAAACCTTGCTTTTTGGTAGCCCAGTGAATTACTAAAACAAGCATTAACGTCATTTGAAAGACGAAAATAAAACCAGATCTCCTCTTGTTGAAGCAGGCTCAGGAAGCCAGGAGCCCAGAACACTCAGTTAAATAACAAATTGAGAATACCATTATCTTATAGAATGTAATGTTTTTCAGTGAATAAGCTTAGCAATTCTTTTTTGTAAAGGCCACAAAAATGGTAAGTGTAACTGAATTAGAAAGGCAACAGAAAATGCAATGTCTTTGGAACTGAGGCTAGTACTAGTTGGCCCTCTGAATCTTTTTTCCTGAGAGTGTTTTTTTCCCCCTATGGCTCAGCTATAGTTATAGTAAATATATTAACAGGGCTTATTTATTTTCCCACTTGTCTGCATTTCCTAGAATCATTTTATCAATGTTACCAGTTGTTTAGCCAACTGTGTGGTGGTTTATGTCCAATAAGTACATTTTCATATACAGACTTATTTAAAAGTATATCATATTATAATTTGCATAAAGAAATGTTTAAAACGGGTCTGCATGAGTGCTAAGCCACCTCAGTCATGTCCTACTCTGTGTGACCCTATATGCGGTAGCCCGCCAGGCTCGTCTGTCCATGGGAGTCTCCAGGCAAGAATACTAGGGTGAGCTGCCATGTCCTCCTCCAGGGGATCTTCCCGACCAAAGGATTGAACCCACATCTCTACCATCTCCTGCATTGACAGGCGGGTTCTTTACCACTAGCACCATCTGGGAAGTCCTTTCAAATGGGTCTAGCTAGATGGCACTGAAGTATGTACTTATACTAAGAAATTAACAGCCACCACTTCATTGACTGATTTGGAAATTATCTATTCAATTACATGTCATGCAGCCATTCCCAGATGTTCATTAGTTATTGCTTATTCAGAGGATTGACTATATTGGTCCTGATATATTTTTAGGTTTATTAGAGTGTGAACATATACTGTAATTACACGATGCAGATGAACCACCATCTGCAGATATTTCTCCTCCTCTCAAGGACTTTCAGATCAAACTGAGTCATATTCCACTGATGAGCTCCCCTGGATTAAAGCCTTACAGCACTGCAAATGACAATAATTATGGAGCTGAAAATATAATGTTTCTTTGGACTAGAAACTTCCTTTTCTGTTCTTTCATGCTTTTAAAATGACTTCTAAAATAAACCATGTCTTGTGTGATATGTTAATAAGCCCTTTAGGGCAACATCATTAATTATGCTTTAAATGGACTATTATTGATAAATGAGCAACTTATTTTTAGGTCACAATTTAGAGACTCAAACAGCAACTTAAATATTCTATGATAACTATTAAAGATGTATCTTCATCCCATTAGTCACCTTGTATTCCTCAACCTTTCTCAATTGTGGTATGTACTTTTATGAATATTTTGAGAAAATACTTATTGGAAGTGTCTACAGTAGAGAGGTTTTCTGGAAGCTGCCTAGGTATCCCTTCCATAGTTTAACATCACAAATGGGACATTCAAACTCAATCAACAAATTTCGTTCACAAAAATGAGTTTGTAATATTATTGAAATAGGTATTTTTAAAAAGTATGTTTTCCTTTGTCTGATTACCCACTCATAAATATATTATTTTACTGCTATAGAGCAAAAGATTATGACTTTGTATGCTCTCTTGGAGGACACTAGCTTTGATTTTAAAATATAACAGATGAATAGGCTTTGGGAAGCTCATTCTCAGACCTGTAAAACTAATATATCCAGCTTAAGATGTTTCTTCTCAATCTCAATGTTACATTATTCAACACACATTAGCTGCATTTCTAAAATGGCTCTATTGCCTATTTGGTAGATCCAGATAAAAACAACAACATGGCTTTTGATATCTTGCTTATTAACTAATGGAAGCAGTAGGACATAAAACTGTCCAACTCTAGTAACAAGAATTAAATGGATGCCAGAATATAGGCTCAAGTCATGTTCTGGAAGAGAAAAGATGAATAGAAAGGATTAATTCTGCTTGGAATTTCTCAGCTCTCTGTCTGCCAAGCATTTCCCTTCTTATTGTCTAGCTCAGCAATTTAAGTATTTATATTCTTTTTTTATAATTTTTATGGATTAGATGTAAGTTATAGAAGATCCCCACTTAGATTCAGTCTTGAAATCAGAAGGCCAACAAACAAATGGCAAGTTACTCAGCATAAACATGGAGATGCAAATTAAAACAAAATTAATATGCCAAAAAGAAAACAGAATGGTTGATAAGTGTTGATGAAGATATGGAGACTATACTCCAAACATTGATGGTACGATAAATGAGTCAAAATTTATATTTTTCCATGTCCATATCCAATGACTGAGCACATCAAGAACACTGCATTTTCATAAATCAAGTAATTGAACATGAAGGTGTCTTTCTAGATTCTAGTTTGTTCTATTGGCCATTTGCCCCCACCACCCCCCCCACACACACACACTCTTGCTCCAAAACTACATTTACTTTTAATTACTGTAACTATATATCTTCCATCCTGAAGTGGGAGTCATCCAGGTTTGTTTTACTGCATAATTGCTTTACCTATTTTTGACCTTTGAATTTCCATATGAATTCTAGAATTTCCATCCAACTCTAGACGAAGCCAGCATTGAGTTTCTAATGGTCCTGAGTGGAATTTTGTACAAAGTCCCTGCAAGGAGTTTGGAAATAAGAAAATGTTTTGATGGAGAAAATGGACAAGGTAGATCATGGACTGAATGAGTGCCTCTCCAAGAGAGCAGAAATGCAAATGAAATGGCTGAAGGCCCGTGGGGCTCATCAGCAAGGAGGGCTGCTCTTAGGGGAATTTCTAAGCTTTCTAAAGAAATGTGTCCAAGAAAAAAGGATAGACTACAGGGCTGAACTTCAGCATAAAGAAGCAGAGAAGTGACTATAGCTAAAAACCAAATGAGCGGGAACCTAGCCAACATCTTTGATTTCTGCTTCACAGATGCTCAGAAGTCCTGGATGATTATAGAAGAATGGAAACAGGTATAAGAGGTGATGATGAAGTTGAGTTTCCAACCTCTCCACTGGTGAGCAGAGGAAATTTGTCTCACAGGAAAAAAAAAAGCATGGGATGTTGTAAACATTAATTAATTAATTAGTTTAATTGCAATGAAAATAAAATCCCTATGTGTCAGGTGTGGAATTAGGTTGAATACCGAAATCTGCCTATGATATACTTTGCAAAACAATTTAGGATTAGATGTAAATGACTCTATTTTACCAGAAAGGTAGAAAAGAATGAGGTAGCTAGAAAAAAACATGAAAAGTGTTTTAGAGTTCAAGTTATTTAGAATTAGTTTCTTCAATTTTTCAGTCACATATTTAGTTTAATTCTGAATCACTTCAAACATCATCTCATGTAATAGGCTGACCTCATATGGGAATGTAGTTCCTGCTAAATGTCCCTAAACATATGCACATATATATACCTGCAATAATTTACTCCATTCTGTAGATTTTACCAATTACCTGTCAAATCAAATCAAATCCTACATGCTGCCTTCAAGACATCATTTTTCAGTTTTCTTACGAGAAGTGTTGATCTTCCACCATGACCCATTTCATCCATTTCTGGGAATGATGGAATATTCAGAGATATTACTGAGTTACATATATGATCACTTTTAGGAGGAGGGCATAAAGGTGGAAGAGGGAGGGGATAGGTTGCTGAGGTTGGGGAGAGCAGTAGGTCACTGAGAATGACAAGTAGGATTTGACACAAGAGTGGCTTTCTATCTCCCAGTTTACGTTACACGGGACTGTTTGAAAAAAATGCAATGAGATCAAATGCATTATCATAGATGCAGTTCATCTATGATAATGTTTCATAGATTAAAAGAAGAAAAGTGTCCTTAAGGTGAACATGCCAAAGAATAAAGGATAGGAGTCAAAGTTTTAGGTTCAGCATTCAGTTACACAGGAGAATAAAGCAAAGGCAGAAATGAAGTGAAAGGACAGAAATAAACTTATCTGCAACCCCCAGAACTTGTTTTTAGTGGGCGTGGTACCATGTTGGATAGTTGTGTTTTTCACTTATAAACATTAAAATGCATCGCCAGTGTCTTCATCTTGTGTTTGCCCTATACTACTTCTTCCTGACTGTGTAAATCTTCAGAGAAGATGGGGCCAAATTCAGAGGTGTATCTAGCCTGAAATCCCTGCTTCATTCACACAATTGATATCTCTATAGTCTGCTTAAGACATGGCTGTTCTTTTTCTCTCAATGAGACTATTAGATCTTTGAGATTAAAGGTCCCGATAAAACTTCTAAAGTATCATTGCACTGTAAAAAATCCTAAACCATTTCCCTACCTTTTTCCATTGGTTAATGAGCTTGAAATCTTGAAATCCTACACCACAAATCAGTCTGACTTCTGCTCCTTGATTTGATTCACTCTGTTAATAAATCTAAGGATATAGTCAAGCCAGTAATCTTTTCCTTTTTTCCTACTCTTGCCCATCTTGGCAATTTCTTAGCAATATTTATATTAATATTCATGAGAAGGTGCAAAGAATTTGAAATTCAGATCAAATATATGTGTTGCATTACAGCAAAACTAGTAAAAGTTTGCGTGTAAAAGGAGATTTTTACACAACTAAACTCAAGACATTGGTTTTTCCAGAGTTTATTTTCTCATTTGTTACAATTTTACCCCATTTTGCCAAAGATATTCAAATATAAAACTCATGAGATTCACATTTGTTAAGTTTTTCTCTTAAACTCATTAGTCTTCATATTTGTAATGTCATCATGATTAAATCTAACATATTGAGAATATTAGTAGAAGTCTATTAAATATTTGTTAATCTAATGAGTGACAGATGAATGCGGATTCAAATTGAATCTTCTCAGAACAAGTCTACCAACATTCAAAAATATTAACTGGTTAATTTACTTAGGATAATTCTAACTGCAATGAAAATAGCTGCATCTAATTTAATATCTGCTTCATCTTTCTGACAAACTTCATAGCTGCAATTTTATCCACGACCACTGTCTCAGTCCATTTGGGTGGCTGTCATAAAATACCATAAACTGGATACAGTATACACAAAATAAATGTATTTTTTGCAGTTCTAGAGTCTGGGAAGTCCACTATCAAGGCATGTGCCGATTCAGTGTCTGGTGACAGCCTGCCTCCTGATCCCTAGAAGTCATCTCACTGTGTCCTGACATGGTAGGAAGGATGAAGGAGCTCTTTTTAAAAGAAACTAATTCCAGTCAAGAGAACTCTGCTCTCAGGACCTGATCCCCTCCCAAAGACTCTGCGCTCTGGAGCTTGGAATGTGTAGTATTCCCCATTTTCAGTGCTACATATTAAATTTAAATGAGCATAACATGGTAGTTGGTATAGATAGAATGTTTATGTCCCTCTACCAAAATTATTATGTTTAAATATTATGTTTAAACCCTCAAGATGAGCAGTGTAGTTAACCTTTCTAAGTTTTAGTTGTCTTATCTGAAAATCAGGACAATGGTAGTAACTACCATATGATTTCTATATTAAATAAAGTATAGAGTATTAATCATGTCCAATACTTTGGCTCAATATTTATATTAGTTATCAAAATTATTATTTATTAATCATTTATGAGATTGTCTTTTTCCTTCTGTGAGGCCACTGTTCAGTTGGCATTCTTTTAATCTTAATTGCAGCTATAGTAGATGGTTTTATTTTATCTGCCCTTAAAATAGGAAAATGTCTCTCTTTACCTATGCCCAATCATTTCTCTAGATAGGTAGATGATACATGGATAGATAAATAGAATTTCTCTATTTAAAGATCTATGTCATTTAAGATCTACGTATAAAATTTCATTTATTTACTCCAACAGTCAAAAAGTACCAGTACTAAGAAAAATTTACGAGCATCATTGTGGTTGAACACCTTTTGGTCAATCATTTACTTACATTTCTTGACACCAAAAAATAGCTTTTGTCTCAATTTTTAATCTCAAAAAAATTTTTTGCCCCCGGAATGTTAAGAATGGGTAAGGGAACAACGATGTTTGTGTCCAATTTTAAAAGTTAACAAGGCAATTTGAAATGTTTATGTCTGTTAAAATTAAATGGTGGATTCAGTAAGTTTCATACATTCCTGATTGAAAACTTGAGATTCACAAGCCCAGAGATCAGTTACACAAAACTTACATTTGGAATATAAAGGCATTTTAGGGAATTACTGAACCAAGTAAAATGCTGAATTGCTCAGACATGTCTATAAGCACACGGTATTTGGTAAGAAAACATATTCAGAAAAATAGTCCTTAGAGGAAGAAAGACAAATTTCAAAAATTATGCCTAAGGCACAGTTGTCATTTTGCATTCCAGTTTTCCTATGAAGGTGAAAGAAACCTTTTCAAGTGTTATCTAGTTTTGTTTCAAGGCTCTTGGATCTATTGACCTAAACACCCTTCACTGTCGAATATTAGCATTATGTCAACATCACATTGGGGCAGAAGTAGCCAAATGCGGAACTATATTGAACAAAAAGAACAAACAATGTTATAATTACTTAAGCCAAAATAGCTCTGAACACTTTTTTTTTTTGTATTTTTATACAAAAATCAATCAGTTGTGAATTACTTGTTCAAGTTAATGCTTTAGAAAAATTATGATGAATTTTTCAAAGTTATACAAGTAAGGATTGAAATATCAACTAAAAAAAACACGTTATATTTACTTCTAATCCTTCCTAGTTTAAATTACTTCTGAAGACATTCTACAAATCTCGTATAGATCCTTACCACAAAGCTTATCAAGTACCAAGCCTGATACCATGTTCAAATTCAAATTACAAAGTAAAAAAAAACATGTGTGTGTGTGTGTGTGTGTGTGTGTGTATAAATCTCGATCTGTATTTCATAGGGTGAATGGTGGTTATGCAGAAGGGTCTAGAGTCTTTACACAGGGAAAAGGGACAGGGTAGAGAAGCTTTGAGAGTTTCTTAAAACTCTTAACACTTTTCTATCTATGCCTATAACTCTAAAACTTCTTTGTGTGTATTTCCTTATTTATTAATTATGTGGTCAATATGTCATCATCCCACCTAATTCACAGAGTCATTATAGTAATCAATTTTAATTCTATGTGCAAACCTATTTTGTGTCAATATAATACATTCAATATTATATCATACTATAATTGTTTAAAAGAATGTTTGACATGTTAAGTATATAGAGTTTCCAAAGGTTTTACATCAGGAATGTCTCATATGAACTCTGGTTTTGTACGTAACTAATTTGATCAAAGGTATCTTGTTATTGTAGCAGCAGCAGTGTAAAGTGGGAAATGCCACTTTATAGAAGAATTAAGACTTATGTTAAAGTTGAAATTTCAATGTATTGCATGACTCCAGGCAAATTTGTGTAATTTTTTAGCATTAGTTTCTCTATCCAAATAACAGAAATAACAGCATTCACCCATAGGGTTAAATATTCTTATGGAAATGGCTAGTTTACTGCACAGTTGATGCTTAATAAATACTGGTTTTATCCAATGGTCTGTTGAATAAAGCATTGGTTGCTTTGTGAAAATATATAACAGTCTCTCTTGGCTAATTTGCTCATTCTTTTTCCAACTTCTAAATAGGAGAACAAATTAGAAAAGGAAAAGTTTAGAGAAAATAAACACTTCACAGTCTGTCATTCTAACAGGGGGTTGACAGTAACAGCCTTTATTCTGTCACTTCAACTGTGAAATAATGCCTTTTACCTTCAAATACTAACTGTTAAAGAATATAATTTTAGAACTATACCTTTTCTCCACTGTTTTATCTTTATATGTTTGAGGAAGGAAAAATAATATTACATCTCTAAATATGACTTAAGGATCACAGAATCTTGGCAAGAAGTGAAATCACCATGCTGAGTACCATTTTGTATGTATTGAAGTTAATTAACTTTAAATTGTAAAAGTTATAAAAATGGGTAAATAAATAAAAGGCCATCTTTTAAAATAATCAATGCACTGCACTTCTAAACACTGTATTTATAGAATAAGTATTTTAAGTTCAAATAGTGTTGCATTTTAAGTTCAAATAGTGTTATATTTTAAGTTAAATTGTGTTTTATTTTAGGATACTCCAAAATAAAAATCAGGTTAAAGATAAGCTACCAAAAATTGAAAAGAATACTTCAGATTCATATTTATGATCACTTTTTGCAATGTAGTGATCTTTAGAACTCTATATAACAGAGTTTGTGAAAGAAAACCCTACCAGAAAGATAACTATGATTATTAAGCTGTGCTTTCTACTACTCAGAACTCTCTAAAAGTTCTCCTGATGGAATATTTGCATGGTTACTGTACCCAAAAACATTTCTCCTTTCAAAAGCTAGAAATAAATGTAAATATATTTTACATAGATCCAAAAGTGAAGATAATGAAAAGTTTCTTGGCCTAAAAATTATAAGCTTGTAACATGTATCTTAATAGGAACATCATGCATAATAAAAGGAAATGCTTTTTAAAAATTTAAACTGCATATATAAGTTCAGTTTTGAATTAAAATTCAATTTTAAAACAATGCAATGTATTTTACCAATAGCAATGGCTGAAATACTTTACTTATGTAACTAATATTATAAATCACATCAAAATTGGAATCCTAAAATAAATAAAAAGCAGCCACAAAATTTCTTTATGTATATGTTCTGTTATTCACTCAAGATTAAGCTCAGAATAAATCAAATGTGTACATTCATAAACATGTTGTTTGATTAGGTTTATTTGAAATTCTCACTCACAAGAGTGGAGGAACATTCTCCTGAAAATATGCTAGGATTACAGATTTTGAGCTTCAGAAGGCAGAATTGGAATAAACTGATATCTGTAACTAAGAGATTTAAGCTCAGTATAAGGCGATAGTTTCTAACAATTAGAGAACTCTCTGCCCTAGGATGTAGTGACTCAGAAAAATTCACCAGGAGACTAAATTACCTTTTAAGGATGATCAATAGAAGACAGTGATGGTAATATTGCCAGTCCTGTAAGAAGATTTTCTATGCACATTTTCACTGACCAAGTGAAAATAAATTTGAGCTAGATAATTGTCAGAAGAAGATTAACTTAAATCTTCCTAATTCCTACTCTTCCTGATCCAGGGATTGAACCCACATGTCTTGTGTCTCCTGCATTGGCAGGCAGAGTCTTTACCACTTCCCAATTGGGAAGCCCCAATTGTCAGGAGAAGAGGATCATTTGAAAAGCAACAAAAGACTCATTTTTATTAAAATAATAATATATCAAAAATAATATTTGAAAAAATTCATGAAAACGTAACTATTTTGGCAATTACAAATAGTTGTGTAAGCTTTTCTGACCTGCTAACATTTTATAGAGTTGCGTTAGATATAGCATATTTTTATTTTCTCAGTTAATATTTAGTGAACATTTTTGTAAGATTTTATATACTGTTTACAAAAGCTGACAAACAATGATAATAAAAAATTATCATAAAGATAGAGAGGATGAGCGAATCCATCAGTTAAGTGCTTCTTATATGTCAGGCACTATTGGAGTAGTTATCTTATTGAATCCTCACAATCCATTTACAGATAAGGTTATTTAGGGACAGAGAGTTTAAATATTTTCTCAAACATAAAAGTATTATGTGGTGCAACCAGGTCTTTATACCACATTGGCTGTTATAGCATACTTTTCTAAAAAATGATACCTTACTATAGAGACCTATTAGAGGCAATTATACATTAGAACCTGGAGGAGAATTTCTAATTTCAACATGATTTAATTAGTATTTCCCCTATCGGCACAGAGTCGGACATGACTGAAGCGACTTAGCAGCAGCAGCAGCAATCTTATTAGAAATAGGAACATAGACATTCCTATATAACTCTGCATTTGTTTAAATAGAATTGAAATTAATCTTCATCTTTTTTAAAATCTTCAACTTGACATGTAGGAATTAGTACTTTGGTATTCCTAGGTAAACCTCTAGAGTCAAGTTAATAGACTGCCCAGAACTTTGGATGGACCTAGAATTTTTCTGGAATGGAAGAAATAGTATTATGTATAATAAAATTTCAAAATTTCACAAGAATATGGTGATTATTCACTGAAAACTACAAGGGTGCGTATCTCTGAAGGGGCAAAGTTAGATGCAATGGAGAGCTTAGTTCTTATTTGTCTCCAGATGGTACAAATTATGGGTTAGAGGTGGTTTCAATTTATTATAATGATGGTATTGAAAAGGGAATAAACTAGAACAAAAATTTCCAGATGCTGCAGTGGAAGAATTTTTCAGAACTTACAGAAGTCTCAGTCCTTTCTCCAATTTAGCTATCAAACTTCTTGGACGTAATATCTGCAGTGTTTTCCTTCATCTCCAATAGGATATACTTGGAATTCCATGGACCAAAGCTAGAGAAAAAGATTCTTCTTAATTAATTGGCTTGTTAAAGAGTAGGAAAGAAAAAGGAAATTTGTTTGCAAACAATTAGAACTGCTTTAATTTTACTTAAACGTTTATTCATGATCTTCCTAATGCATTTAAACTATTCATATCCTGGAATAATGCCTGGAAGATTTCAGTAATTTGCTTCCACTGAAAGAGAAAGTGTCTAGAAAGCTATCTTTCTGAGGCCAGAATTCTACCTGTTTCAAGGCTTTTTTTCTTTACTATCTCCTTTCTTAGCGTTTGGCCTCACAACTGGCCTTGTATAAAATCCACAACTCCAAAATTAATTTCCAGCTTCTGGGTTGTGGACAATGTTCTCAACTTGTTCTGACCCACCCTCCTGTGCATTCCTGCCTTGCCTTGAGAAGAAACCACAAGACTGGAAGAGGTCCTGAAGATAGTGAGCTCTGATACAATAAAGTCTTTGGTCTGGGAGATGAGGAAGGAGCAAAGCAGACTTTTAGAACTCAAGGTGAAGTTCTAGAGGCAATAAACAGAAACAAAGAAGATACTAATCTCAAGTTGAAACATTTATTAATTATGACAACACCTAGATGATATTTAACAATGGAGGATTCATTCATAGTGGAGGACATGATCACTGTTAGAAACAAGATGAAAAATCTGGGAGGTCCGTGTAATGGAAGAACCATGTATATGAATTTTTAAGTACAAGAATCAATGACTTGGAGATGGACATGTATACACTGCTATCGTTACAATGGATAACCAACAAGGACCTACTGTATAGCACAGGTAACTCTGCTCAATATTATGTGGCAGCCTAGATGGGAGGGGAGTTTGGGGAGAATGGATACTTGTGTATATATGGCTGAGTCCTTTTGCTGTCCACTTGAAACTATCAAAACATTTTTAATCAGCTATATTGCAATTTAAAAAAGTTTAAAAAAAAAATTTAATGACAATAAACTAGGAAATTTTCAAATGAGAGGAACTAATCACAGATAACTACAAGCAAAGTATAGGAGTTTGTTTCAGTAATAGAAGACTAGGTAATGTGGACAAACTCTCCCACTGAGAAGATCTAGAAAAGCTGTTCAGTATATTTTGTAAAAAGTATTTAGAAATACTAGAGAACTACCAAAGGAGTGGAGATTTTTGAGGCATGAACAGAATTAGGCAGGAAAACGAAAAAGGAATTGGGTTACACATTTCTATAGACTGGAGGTCATAAAACTATAGCCTATGGATCAGATCTGGCATGCTACTTGTTTTTGTAAATTAACTAAAATTATTTTGTTGGAAAATATCTGCATTTATTTATTTTTATACTGTCCATGATGTTTTCTTGCTCATTGACAGAGCTTAGTAGTTGTGACAGAAGTCATGTGGCCCTCAAAGCCTGAAACATTTGTTCTCTGAATTTTTACAGGAAAAAAAAGTTTGCCAATCCCTGCTCTGGACACAGGTTTCATGATGAAAATAACTGAAATCATCTTTAGAGGAATACAACATCAATCTTACTTTTAATTTTTTTCTATAATTTTTAAAACACAACTCTCAATCAAAATGAACAAAACACAAAGGGATTAAAAAAGCTATGTAAAGTAGGTTCTTCCTAGAAGTAGACCCTGAGAAGAGAAGTTGAGTAAAAATATTCTTGAAGTGATTTGACTCCAAAAAAAACTTTTTCAGAGGAGTGGAGATATAAGAAAAGGAAAAGAAAAAAACTAATGAAGGATGCATTATTGACCTAATTACCTCTGCAGATAACTGAAATTCAATCTCCCTAGAGAACTAGGGCTTCCCTAGTGGCTCAGACGGTAAAGCGTCTGTCTGCAATGCAGGAGATCCGGGTTTGATCCCTGGGTTGGGAAGATCCCCTGGAGAAGGAAATGGCAGCCCACTCCAGTATTCTTGCTTGGAAAATCCCATGGACCGCGGAGCCTGGTAGGCTACCGTCCATGGGGTCGCCAAGAGTCAGACATGACTGAGGGACTTCATTTCACTTCACTAGAGAACTTTAGGAGATATTATAAAACGTGTCTCAGAGCTATCCCAACCAAAGGATGAGGAAGCTGGAGTTTTTATCCATCAACTTCTAAACAATCATTATATGAATGCTATTTCTGCAGATATTATCTTCTCAACTTTTCCACTAAGTGGTAAGATCCAGGGGCCACAGGGTGCTCTAGAGTATATGGATAAACATTACTTTGCACATGTGAAAACCCACGAGGCAGAGTAGAAAAAACTTTAAAAGAAAGCGAAATTATCAGGTTACTATAAGTCAAATAATTTCAAGAGATCATATAGTCAGGTGTCATCGAGTCCCCACAAGCCAGAAAAGAGATACATGTTGAATACGAGGGCCATTCAGTAGAGATCCAATGTGGGTCACACCTCAACTGTGGATTGAAACTACCCTTAGAGTAGGACCCAGTTTTAAAAGCTTAAAAACAAGCCTTAAAAGCATAAGAAGGAATCGAGTCAGAAAGGTCACATATATAACCTGACTCAGATCCTTCCAGGGCCTCTGACGGCCCCAGCATCTTCAAGTTTACTTGGGCAATAATAATGACATATTGATTTTTCTCTCAGCATGTTTGCTTCATTTTAAATAATTAACTAGCATTAACTACTGTGATCTGCTGGAAACTGGTACTTAGTTGAAGAGTACACCATTGGGATGAGAGTACCAAAATAGGAGTGATACAAGCGAGGCTCAAGAAATCACTTAATAAATGTAGAGGATTCTGCTAAGCATGAGGAAAATGAATTGTTTCAATGTGCTCCAACTGAATTAAAAAGGCCATTAACATCATCATCAAATCATCTTTCTTCTACTACAACCAATTTGCCACATTATTTTACCTTTTCTTTCTCATTCCTTTTTCTCCATTGCAAACACAAAGTTCTACTAGATACTCCTTTAAAATAAAATTAAAAATGGACGTTGAGGAAGTGACAAAAATTCAGGGGGAAAATGTAATGAGACATCATTATTTAGCAATGAAGTATTAAAGCCACGGAGAATTCTCTGGATTTAAGTAATTTAATTATCATTATGAGAGGGAAATTTCAGAAATATATATGTGTGTGACATTATTCTTTATATTGATTATCTCTGATACTATTAACTGTATATCTTCACATGTTCCAAAATAAATTTTTGAGAGTGCAGAAACACACTGAATGCATATACCCATTGACCCATCAATACCATACCTGGGAATTTACAGAAATATATATATTCACATAATATATACATATATTCTCATATACATGTGAAATGATATTGATGTATTTATATAATAGCAAAATATTGGAAATAATCTAAACTTCCTAAGTAAGTTATGTGCAGTTATTAATGAAATAGTATGAAGAAACAAAGCAAAATAATATTTGAAAGTTATATAGTAATTTTAGGAAACTTCTACACAACAACCCAAAATGCAACTATTATTTCTGTTACACTGGGAAGGAAACAGGCATACAGAAACTAATCACCATATTCAGAAAGTTTATAGCACTAGTAAGGGTTGGAATAAATTTTTGGCAGAGGCATTCTTTGAAAATACCTTTGCCACTTATGGTGAATACATGTCCCAGTTTGTTTGTAGTAATGGCTACTAGCACTCTTATTCATGCTCAAATGTATCCTGATTTGCATGATAATTTTAGATAACCCTATATATGGCATGAAAGCTATCCCTACAACAGAAGAAGTGACAAAGATGAACATTTTGCAATCATGCTTTACTGGTTTCAGTTTCAATAACTCTAATTTTTCTCATTATTATCCTTCTGCCATACAAAAGTTATATGTTCATTTTACACCTTTATACTTCAGTAACCATTCATTTATTCTGACCTTCCAGAGAACATTTTTGATTTTCTATATTTGCCAAGTTTGTTTGCTTTGGCTCATAACAGTTACCTCCTGTGTGTTTAAAATTCATTTTTAGGTATTAGTGTCCCCTTTCCTTTTGGCTAATAGCCACACTGAATTTCTTAACTCTAGAAAAGAACATTTAGAAATGTGCATTTTGCATGAAACGTGACAAGAAGCTTAATCCATTCAAGTGGACTTTAGATACCATTCTGACATCTAGAGTTAGGCTCTTCTAATGTATGCACTGTGATTTTTAAAAATTATCTTATTGGGGATACTATATTATCATATTAAACTTATATCAACCATATACTGTACTACATTTCTGTTATTACATGAATGTAAAAATTATATAAAATAATTTCAAAATATTCAATGCTAAGTCACTGGGTCATTCACTAAATCTAGTTTTATTTTAAGGAAACCATTAAAGAATAAAGCACATATGATAATTAGAGTTATCTTATAATGCTGACGTTGATTCAAAGACATCTTCTCTCTTGGCTCTGGTACTATTTTCCATGTGTTTTAACTACTATACCAAAACACTGATTTCTGAAATCCATGTGCATCACTTAGTTATATGAAATTACTTATATCAAAATTAGTAATTTTGAGACATCTCTATTAATCAAACCTTCCTTATAAATCATGGTACATTGTATGCACATCTCTTCTGCATTTTAATAACAGACTTGATTTTCCTTGGATATCTTTGAGTTGTTAACTTTTAATGTTTTTCATCTATTCAGTACATTATGTCTGCGAGTGACAAACTAATGATCTACATGATACAAAATAATGCAGTTTTCTCACTTTCTATTATTTAAATCCATATTAATATGCACTTTTTGGATCAGAACTTTTATTGAGAAATGTCATATTCAAGACCTCCTATATTTATCTATGTAAGATGAAAAAGTGCTAAATTTTTAGAGTACTTCAACAAGTATTATTTTTGTACATTCACTCTTTTCTTTATTCTTGGCATTTGTAATATTCCAAAATTAGAACAAAATAATACTGTAATTAACCTACCCTGTATGCCAAATTAGACAAATAAACATTTGTTTAGTATCTTTTAACAGTGGTCAAGAAGTATACCAGTTTCCACTTTTATTTTAACATGATATAATCCTTGATAATAATAAAAAATATATCTGAAAAGCAATATATAATATACATATGCTATTGTTCAGCCACTAAGTTGTGTCTGACTCTTTTGTGACCCCATGGACTGTAGACCCATCAGGCTACTCTGTCCATGGGATTTCCCAGTCAAGAATACTGGAGTGGGTTGCCATTTCCTTCTCCAGGGAATCTTCCTGACCCAGGGATCAAACCCACATCTTTTGCCTTGCAGGCAGATTCTTTACCACTGAGTCACCAGGGAAGCTCTCCGTACACACTCCGTATACACAATGAATAATTGAAGAGTAGATGCCCAAATCCCCAGATCCCTGGATAGCAAATTATAAGACTCTGAGAGAGATCAATTAATAACCTTGATGTTGTAAGACTTCTTTCTCACATCTTTAAGAGAAAGAAGAAACACATGGTAAAAATCATATTCAGTCATGGAAGACAACACGCAAAAGAGGGATCTTGAAAGAATTAGATCACAAAATTGATGTGTGCCTGGTGAAATGGAGATGTGTTGAATATGTTCAATGATATTCATGTTCCTTCTTTTCATTTTGGTTTGATGACGTAATCTTATATACCCAACTTACTGAAAAAATATATTTTTGTGTTTAATTTCTTTTTCAATCACCTTATACATAATAGGGAACTGTGAGGGGAAAAGCATTGAAAGGATTCAGTTGCAGACATTTACCTGATTTAAAAGACAGAAACATAAATCAAGTATAATCAATTGCATGAACAATGTCCCCATTTTATATAAATACTATTTCTCTAAAATGTTTCACAAAATTGGCCTCCTGACAGTATCAGAATCCCAGAAGAGCTGGATATTGCAGCCTGAGCTCCTGTCAAGCCAGAAGTAATACAGATGAATTTGTAATCAAATTAGTGACATCAATTCAGGTTGACAGATTGAAAATGTAAAAGTGGTTTGAGGAAATATATTTTTTTCTTTATATCCCATAGAGGAGGTCTAGAGTTTATAGCCTGCCTTGATTTTAAGATTTCTTAAAGCCATGATTTTTCAATAGTACAAGCTAGGCTGAATTTGTGTTGACTCTGCAAATTGCATAAGTACTTCATTTTTCAATCACATAAATTATATAGGCTGAGTGCAAGGTCTGAATTCCTTTCCAAGACTATCATAGTATATTTTCTGAGTTTGATTGAAAAATCAACTATATTCCCTTCTAATAAATAAATACTTCTTTAAAATACGTGATATATATGTGATTTATAAATATATCTTATTTCTTTAAAATCAGTGATATATAAACTTTATGGATAATAGAAATATTTGAGAATCCACTAAAAGTTACAGAGGCAATGGAGTTGACAGTGACAAGTGTTTTCATTCAGTGTCCATCTGTGAGGCAGGACAGTTTATTTATTGTAAAATATCTCAGGGTCATTTGCCCCCTGGTGTAGTGTGGCTACCTGAAATATTCATCACAGCAGGTGAGCTGCCTGGTAACTCCATTCACTATTCAGACCCAGGGCGAGTTGAACTAGTAGGAGTCAGCATTCAAGTTCCTAAGGAGACTAATTAATGAGACCAGGAAGAAGTCTGCTCTAAAAGGCAGATTGAGGAACACTGCATGTTTTTGAAACAGAATCTCAGAATAGGATCTGAGCTGAAAGATACACTAAAATTCAGCCTAGGTAACATGGAGCAGGGCAGGCAAAATATCAGAAGAGTCTCTCTCTGAAGACTGTGGAGCTGCAACTCAGGAAATGACGTGGGATTTCACAGAGAGCACTAGGATATGAAATTCTAAGTGAGACTTCATCAAAATGAAACCTGCTTACACTATGGGATCCAAATACCCAGGCCTCCCTCATTGCAGGCAGATTCTTTACCATCTGAGCCACTGGGGAAGTCCAATGCTGGTAGATGAAATACTAAAGTCTTATGAAAAACAAGACAGTGTAAAGGCTAAGAACTCATAAACCGTGCCTTAAAAGTTTTGGTTTGGGAACTGGTATGAGTTTAAGCCTGTTTGGTGAGGTTTTAGCAAACTTCCTCTATAGGAGAGTGGATGCTGTTGGCTGTCAATTAATCAGCGCTGGAGAGGCTAAGCAGCTAGTGACTGAGCGGTATTACCACACAAACCACCTTCCCTACACCTTGTCAACCACAGGCATTTACATTCTTTATACAAAAATTCTGTACAAATTGTTGAGCCAGCTCAACTCAGATAGGAACTTTTATTTCTCAACAGATTTAGCATCAGTCAGCAGCCATTGGTCTCAAATGAGGAGCTAAGCCATGGAACCTCTGTACCTAAAGATACAGGGAAATCTTTGTACCTAAAGATACAGAAAACAAAGAAATAGCCTTCTCCTAACCCCAATCTTCTTGACTACTTCCCGTTTCATCAGCTAGAGTTCAGTTCAAACAATCTTGAACTTCAGCTCAATTGTTAGAGTACCTGACAATTCATGGAGATTTCAAACCCTGTATCATTTGTCTTTAAAAAAATTTGTTTCTTTGCATTTGTTTTCCCAAGGATAACACTCTTCCCATCATGGTTTCACTTGCCTTTCATGAATGGGGGTGATGTGTGATGAACAGAGTGATGACTCTGCCTTTCCGGTCTGGGGGATTTTAAGGACTGAGTTTGAACACTGGTTCTACCTCAAACTACTGATATGATCCTATGCAAGGATGACTGTCTACTTCTTTGGTGTATTGTAGGGTTGAGGCAACCCATGTAAAAAAATCCAGCAAAATATTTAGAATTAAATGGTAACTAAATCACTTTGATATATAGTGGAAATTAACACAGCATTATAAATCAACTGTATTTTGATAAAATTTTTTAAAAATTAGCAAATGTTAGATATCAAATGCTGCCTGAGATTCTACTCTCAGAAAACTAACCCAGTGCTATGATGGAGTTGCTCCACAGATTATCCTATTTCCTTTCAGCCCTAAACCGGCAACAAAAAAATCATTCCTTAGGAAAAATATCTGATCATGTGTATAAAGTACACATCAACTTGCCTAAATTTTAGTAATTGTCAGTTTGTCTTTCTATATTAGTGTAGTAGAGACTGTTTGCTTATCTAGAAACCATTCTGTTTATTTCTCTTTCCTAATATAACTGTCATTTTGTTCAAATATCTACTTCTCCCAGTTCAGCCCATGTCACTCAAGAGGAGCTGACAGCATTTTCAGCTCCAGAGTGGGGTTTACATTCTGTAGGTCATAATTATTCCCAGCCTTTACCTCATGTAGGTTAGCCAGATGGACTTCTCCAAGTGATTGTTATTTGACCAGAGATGGGCACAGGATTTACTTGGCTCTACCAGTCCAAAGGAAGCAGCTTTTATTTCCATGGTTAAAAGTAGTTTTTCTTTCTCTCTCTCTTTTCTCAAGCTGCTACTGCTGCTGCTAAGTCGCTTTAGTCGTGTCCAACTCTGTGTGACCCCGTAGATGGCAGCCCACCAGGCTCCCCTGTCCCAGGGATTCTCCAGGCAAGAACACTGGAGTGGGTTGCCATTTCCTTCTCCAATGCATGAAAGTGAAAAGTGAAAGTGAAGTCACTCTGTTGTGTCCAACTCTTAGCAACCCCATGGGCTGCAGCCCACCAGGCTCCTCCATCCATGGGATTTTCCAGGCAAGAGTACCAGAGTGGGGTGCCATTGCCTTCTCCTCTCTTCTCAAGCATATAGCCTCAATTGCTTCCAGCAACCATTTGGTGTTGACTGAAACCAGCCTGAGGAAGAATTTAAAGCTGAAAAACCATGTGACCTTACTTGTAAAGTCCAGGGAATGCACTTCTACCATGTGAGATAATTCTTCTCCTTATTAAGCCTGCCCAAATAAGTTCATTGCATCCAAGAGCATCTCAACTGACAAAAACCATTCTCTGCTCTTCTGCTACTTTTTCTTTCTAGTCATTAGAGCAGATCTGATAAGATAATCTCATTCTGATCACAGTCTTTTTTCTTTTCTTGATCTCCATGTTTCCTTGATTGTTTTCCTCTATTATCATGGTTCTAATGACCCTCTACATATTGACATATTCAAGTCAGTACTCACTACTGAACAAACTCATATTTCCAAGTGTCATTAGTTATCTCCTCCTGAATTATCTGCCAGCGTCTTCAAATTAGAATTCTAATCTTATATTTTTCACCTGTGTTAATACGTGAACTAATATGACTTCTTCCACTACTTATATTCTCCATTATCTGATGTACTGTCATCCACTTAACTTGAATCTTCAAGATTTTATTCTCATCTTCTCTTTCTAGCATTTATCCCATCAGTAACACATATTTGTCTTCTCTACTTCCTAAAGCAACCATGAATTTATTTACTCTTTTTCCTCAATGAGTAACCCTGTAGGCCAAATTCTTCCTTCTCTCTCATGAGGGATGTTGCAGTCTCCTCTTGTTCGAACTCCTGGCCATGAATTTCTCCTCCTTCCATCTGTCCTCCAGATGCAAAATATTATCTTTCTAAATCAAAAAGTGATTTTCCCTACAGGAAAATCAAACTGCTCAGCATATCTTCAACAGCTTTTCATGACCAGACCCCATTCCACCTCTCTGGGTTGATTTTCTTCTAGTATCTTTCTTCTACACATTTCCAGGCTCCAACCTAGAAATCTGATTAGAGTGCCTCACTTTTCTGCAAACATACCAAGTTTCCTCTTGATACTGTGTAGTTATATGTGTTTCTTCCTCAGCTTCAAATGTCCTGACCTCATTTCTCTGCCTGGAAAACCATTATTTATCACTGAACACTCAGCTCAGTAATATTCTAAAATTTACCCTTAGCAACAACCTCAGCTCTCAGCCAGAATTAATCTCTCCTTGCCATGTAGTCAAAGCCTGGTATACATAAGTTCTCATATAGCATTCTCCACAGCATCCTATTATTTGCAGCTCATGAGTCTAGATCTGCTCGTAAACCCTTAGTGCTTTAACAAAGGAAGAACGCATGGTTCACCTGGGAATCTCTCAGACCAGTTAACACAGTATCTGGCATATACTAATGTTTTAATAAAAACCTTTGGAAGGAAAAGCTGCAGGATTTCTCAGGGCACCACTCAATGGAATAGGCATACTTTCTCAGTAAAGGTTCAGATTTTATATCAATTGTGGTTTGTGCTAACTACACAAACACTCTGTCATTTCTCTATCACCTGGCAACTCCACTTCCCTTTCCACGTTATCCTCAAGTACAAATAACTTGGAAACTCTGCTTTTAGCCAAAAGCTGAAAAATACAGAGCTCATGTCCCAGATCTAAATGGAAGAATAAAGATAATCATGAATTCATTTCTAGTAAACAAACCGTTACATCCTAAAGTTCTTACAAGTGAAAAGTTCATGACATCCACATCCACAAAATGCAATGAAGTTTGAATAAAATCAATGGAGAGGCATAAATTGATATAATTATTTTTATGTCCTTCTGTTACAGCTGTATTGGGATTTTTTTTTCCCAGAGTGAAATCCTTTTAAGGTAAAGGGGATGTTTCCCACAGCAGGGCAGAGAATGTGGAGCAGAATTTATTTTGACCCAAACACCAATCACCTCTCAAGAGTCTTAATAAAGAGCTGCTCACCGTTATGTACTGTAACACCTTGCGGGACACAGTGATATTCTGTTTCCAAGCTTCCTAACAGAGATGATGGTCTGCAGCCAAATATTATGTGCTATATTTCTAAGTAGCTTTGCAATGGTGCTAAATTCTTTCGAAGTGTTGCTTTGCCCTTTCTTGCGTGAAGGCCTTGGCTCATGAATCAGGAAGCTTTGTAGGGTTTATGAGAATGTAATTTCTGAGTTTCATGAAGGTCTGGCACATTCTTGAATAAAATTAATTAGGTTGAAATGGAATCCAAATTGTCATCATGAGACAAATCTGAATAAAACACATGTTCCCTGATGAATCTATGCTGGAATAAAGCTGTAAAACAACAAATTAGGTGTGGCATATTTCTATATTGTCACCACATTCTAAACTTGTTTAGTGAGAAAAACAATTGAGATAATCCAGAGTAAACAGTTATGGGTTCATAATCCATCATGACTTATCCAGTGCTTCCTATGTGTTTGAGAAGGGATCTTCTCTGCTGGCTCAGCAGTAAAGAATCTGCCTGCAATGCAAGAGACATGGGTTCAATTCCTGAGTCAGAAGATTCCCTGGAGAAGGAAATGGCAACCCACTCCATTATTCTTGCCTAGGAAAGCCCATGGACAGAGGAGTCCGGCAGACTATAGTCCAACGGGTCACAAAAAGTCAGACATGGGGTCGCAAATGGTCAGACATGACTTAGCAACTTGAAACAACAAGGAAGAAGGAACAGATCCTGTGTGTTTGAAGGTATGAGTGCATTTAAATATTCCAAGAGTCTTGTGAAGTCCAGCACTACTATTACACTCATTTAGAGGAACTGAATTATGCGATCTTGGTGCATGAGCTGGCTCCCATACCCAGAGAGCCAGGAGACACCAGAGGAAGAGGTAGCCCACTGCAGATGGGTAGCTGGCAGGTTTAATAAGCAAGGGGACTTGCACCCAAGGATTGTCTCGGGCAGTCATAAGACAAGTAGATCTCTACATCTCTGCACCTGCCCACCAGAATTTTAAAAGTTTATACAGCAGCCTTAAGTGTTTTTAGTCATGTGTAGTGTCCAGACAATCTCACCAACATCTTATCTCTCAAGGCTGCATCCTTGAGAATGGGTCCCACTGTGGACATGGTGGGCAGCGCATACATTCCAAAGACAGCGGGCAGGGATGAGCAGATGCCATCTGCCCCGCCCAGGGACAGCTCGAGGGTCAACTGGTGTCATATCCTCCTGATTTTCTCCGCCAACAGGTATAAAAGTAACTTGTCAAAGGGCACATGGTTAGGAAGTGGCAGAATTAGAAATGGAACCCTGATTGGCTTCACAGACTATATATTTTATCACTATGCAAATTGCCACTCTGTTTTAGTATTATCCTTCTGAAAAAGGTGAAAATCAGCCTTGCACATCACTGAGGTCAAGTTCTAGTGCCGATTATAGGATTTCCTTTGTTTCAGCCTTTAATCATGCCGTTTGCACTTGTGCACGACCAAGTCTTGAATATCCAGGAGTTATTTAAACATAAATTACCTAACTTTTGTTAATTTAACATGATTTAATCTTTGAATTGTGTATTTGAAAGCAATCCGGAAAATACACAGGAGCAAACATAGCCTGGAGGTTTCAAATAGCTAATCTGAATACTTCCAAAAAGTAATAAGCAAGGTATTCAAGGTTATTTTGAAGTCCAACAGAAACCCAACGTAATCAGTAGGTCATGGTCAGGTGGACAATATTTCAAGGTACAAATGAAACTATAAGAAGCATGGGAGAGGATGCTGGGCTATACAGTCACTCTAAAATCAAGTCTGTAATCCCTTATGTGCAATAAAGTCATTTAATTAAAATTACATGTAATGGATTTCAATGACCAATCTGCCCCTATTATTATAAGCAATAAAAAAGAACTCTGAAAAATATATTTTCTGCTTAGAAGATATGAATTAAAACACTGCTAGAATATCTTCATATCAAGTTGAGAGACCCTTGCCAACTCACTATAAGAGGAAATGCTATCCAATTTTCAACTTCCTAAAGGAGCTGAAAAGTAAAATATGTTCAGAAAGCAAAATGAAATCGATCTCATAGCAACCAAATTAATCTTTCGTTAGCAAATAAAAAGCACATATCCTCATCCAATCTCAAAGCTAAATAGTAAAAATCCCAGGAGCTTAAGAGAAAACATACCATCAAAGCTTGAAAATCCCATTTATCAGTAAAAACAAGCTTAGAAATCCAACCTTTAATTTTATCTTTTATAATTTATCAAGTACAATTTCCACCTTCAGTTAACACATTGGATAAGGGAAAACTCGTTATATGAGTCACGCTGAGGAATAAAATGAAGTGTTTACAGAATAGAAGGCTCAGGGCAAGCAGGAGAGGTTAGAAATGGAATTTCCATGTCAACACTGCATGGGGAGACGGCACTCCACTACAAAAACTCAACTAGTGACAGTTAAGACTGAAGGAAATAGAGACAAATTTCAGACTTGTTCAATGCATTGTAATCCTCCCACTTTGATTTAGCTTAACCACCAAAGGAAGCAAACTGGGCTTTTTTCAAAGGAGAGAAAGGGAAAGAAAAAAAAAAAAAATATATATATATATATAAATGACCTAGCACACATGCATGTGTATATATTATATATATATATTATGTCTATATTTACATTATGTAAATGTATATCATGTACATTTGTATATAATGTACATAAATGTACATTATGTATATATATGATATATACATATAACACATTATATATAATATATACACACACATATATATAATATATATACCTATGCGTGTGTGCTAGGTCACTTCAGTCATGTCCAACTCTTGGTGACCCTCTGGACTACAGCCCGCCAGACTCCTCTGTCCATGGAATTCTCCAGGCAAGAATACTGGAGTGTATTCTTGGCGTGTATGCCATGCCCTCCTCCAGGGGATCGTCCCCACCCAGGGATTGAGTCCACGTCTTCTGCAGCACCTGACTGCAGGCAGATTTTTCACTACTGAGCTAAGTTGGAAAATCCCATATATACCTATACAGTGTGTGTGTGTATACATACATACACAAACACATGTATGGAATCTTAAACAGCATTTCGGATGTCATGTAAAGACTGCCAAATTGTTTAGCAATCATTTTCAAATTTTAAAGGTCCATCATCATAAATGCAAAATTCAAGATTAAATTGATTTATACAATAAGACAGTAGGTGTCTCCCTGTTTTGATAGCTTGCGGAGGATAGGAGTCAAGTTTGATATACTAAACAGAAGTTCTGTGCCCTAACACTTAAAGCTTTGCTTATTTCAATGATTGACCTCTTATGGTATTGCTCATCCAGTCTTCTCACGCACTACCTGTTCTGAAGTTGAGAGAACACCAGAATTAGAATCTTGGGCCGAAGGCTGGCCTTGCCATGTGCTATCATTTAGCAACAGTACTTTGACTTCTAAAATGGGGAGAAGAAAACCAAAATAGCCTGTTTGTAATGAGGATTAAGTGAGATTGCATGTGTAAAACCAACTTGTAACCATAATTATTACTATATTGTAAACTATATAGATGCTGGGCAAATAATAATAGGAAGAGAAGAAACAATATATGATACAATGTGAAAGGTATCTGGCAATGAGAAAAGAACTGAGTGTACTTAGTAATTACAGGATTCTCCACAAAATGAACTATAAAAACCAATTTACAGCTGAGCTATTATAATTTTATATTATTTTAATTTCAAGAGTAGAAACAAAAATCCACAAAGTATTAAGGCTCAAAAACATGTCACTTTGGGACTTTCCTGGTGGTCCAGTGGTTAAGAATCTGCCTGCCAATGCAAGGACATAGGTTCAATTCCTGGTCTGGGAAGATTCCACATGCCCTGGGGCAATTGAGCCTGTGCATCATAACTATTGCCCACACATAGCAGTGAAGACCCAGGACACTGCCCCTCCTTGCCCGCTGCAGAATGTCACTTTGGAAATAAAGATTATCAAACTGAGAACAAATCGAGGCTATTTATTTACAGCTTACTACAGCAAGGGACTGTGAAGAAAGCTGAGCACCGAAGAATTGATGCTTTTGAACTGTGGTGTTGGAGAAGACTCTTGAGAGTCCCTTGGACTGCAAGGAGATCCAACCAGTTCATCCTGAAGGAGATCAGTCTTGGGTGTTCATTGGAAGGACTGATGCTGAAGCTGAAACTCTAATACTTTGGCCACCTCATGCAAAGAGTTGACTCATTGGCAAAGACCCTGATGCTGGGGATTGGGGGCAGGAGTAGAAGGGGACGACAGAGGATGAGATGGCTGGATGGCATCACCGACTCAACGGACATGAGTTTGAGTAAACTCTGGGAGTTGGTGATGGACAGGGAAGCCAGGTGTGCTGTAATTCATGGGGTCGCAAAGAGTCAGACACGACTGAGAGACTGAACTGAACTGAACTGATAGCAAGGGAGTCAGCCACTATCACTTGCATTTGCCAGAGACCTAAAGGCAGGCAACAAAGTGGGAAAGCTTTACAGTGAAAAAAATTGAAGAATATGAAGAAGAACACTTCAGGTATGCATTGATTGAAAGTTGTTGGCATAAGAAGGTGGACTAATTACAAGTGAGGTATTTTATGTGCTTGATCACGGGAATATATTTGGCTTCATCTGAGTTGGAAGCAAAGGCAAAATTCAGAGCAGCCGGAAGTCACCGACCAATTCTTGACCATTCTAAGCTGAGGTCTACAGAGGTTATGCTTTGGCTTCGCAGGCCTGTGGCTATTGGAGTTCAGAGTTCTATTGTCATTTATAGGCTTATCGTTCATACGTTGAATTAAATCATTCAGTTCTCTTACTTCTAAGTATAACAGCTTGCAGGCAATAAAAATTCATTTGCTCATAGCCACTTCTTTTATTAGACTTGTGTAGATTAAATGCATTAAAGATGTTTTTAGGGAGTAATGTTAGTATCATGGTAAAATAAGACATTCCCTTTGTCTCTCCCCTTCAATCTGCAACCAGTGAAATATCCATGGCCCAACAAAGGTGTCTCTACTCAGTACAGCAGGACACTGGGGTATTCCACATATCTGTACTTGGAAAGGTAGGTGGACATGAACACATAGGGAAGGTAGAACCAGGGGACAGAGGAACCAATGATGCTTCAATCCCAGAGCTTTAGCTGTGGGACCAGTAGGCTGAACCAGTGGCTCAGCCTACTGCCCCCAGAGAACACCATAGCATCCGGGGAGGTAGCACACACAGTTTCAGCCTCTGGGCCATGTGATGCCTGTGATCCAGGGAACCAGGCAGCAGTGGGAGTGGGGCCAGTGACTTCGTCCCTCTAGTCTTGGAGGTACTCTTACCCCCGACCTTTGTCCACAGCAGTGGCTCCCACAAACCCAACTATCCCAGACATAACAGAGGCTCCCTTGACCCTGGCTCCTCCATCACCGTCACCTTCTTGCCACAGCAGCAGAGCCTGCAACACAGGAGACCCCAGACATGGCAGACGGGCCTCCGATCCTGGTGCCCCAGGAAGTGATGCCAGTGACACAAGTAACACCAGTGACTCCCACAAGCAGGGACAACAAGGGCACCAGGCAACACCCCTGAGAGATGATGGAAGGTGGAAAGTGCCAACTCTCAAATATAACCGGAGATAGCGCAGGGAGGAGAAACCAACAACTTGTGCTATATTGCCACCTACTGGACACCAAAGGAAGTGCTTTTAATTCTAAACTGAAATAGAAGCAAGGGGGAGGGTGGGGCATTTACCCAACAAGGTGTTTATTACTTCAAATGCATTGGTGGAGTAACTCATCAAGCGCTTTGATGAATCGCTATAGCACAGTATAACAGAAATAAAATGACAATTCTCTAGAAACTAAAGTCAATCTAACAGAGAGAATTCAAAATCACTATCATGAAGAAACTCAGTGAGCTACAAGGAAACAAAAAGGCAGTTCAATGAGCTTTGAAATAAAATTTATGAACAGGAGGAATACTTGGCCAGAGATTTAAACTCTTAAAAGGAACCAAACAGAAATTCTGGAGCTAAAGAATTCAACAAATGGAATAAATGATGCATTGGAGTGGAGTGTGTGTGCTCAGTCATGTCTGACTCTTTGTGACCCCATGGACTATAGCCTGCCAGGCTCCTCTGCCCATGGAATTTTCCAGTCAAAAATACTGGAGTGGGTTGTCATTTCTTCCTCCAGGGGATGTTCCTGACTCAGGAATCAAACCCATGTCTCTTTCCCTTTCTGCATTGGCAGGTGGATTCTTTACCACTGTGCCACCTGGGAAGACCAAAGAATGCATTAAAAAGCCTTTAAAATAGAGCAGACTATATGGAAGAGAGAATTAGCAAACTTGAGGATAGAAATCTAGAAATGATATAGGTAGGAGAAGAGAGAAAATTAAGATCTAAAGAGAAATGACAAAAATCTTATAAGAACTATTAAACTTCTTTAGGTAGGGAAATTTTAGGAAAATGGATATCCCAGAAGGAGAAGGGGACAGGGAGAAGAGAGCAGAGAATTTATCTAAAGCTACATGAACATCTGATTCACAGGTGAATTCTATCAAACATTCAGAAAAGATTTAATACTTACCCTTTTCAATCTCTCTCAAAAAATTAAAGGGAATGCTTCTTAACTCATTTTATGAGGCCACCATTACCCTGATACCCAAACCAGGCAATTATTAGAATCCTGATTTGATGTGGGAGCATTCATTTTTTCCTGACATCAAAAAAGTAACATTTCTATGAGCATAGACTAGTGAATCTGGAACTTTCATACTAGTGTATCCTATAAAATGCAGTCAGTACAAACTGGGCTAACGGGTAGTCTTGGCTCCTTGAGCAATTATGCTGGATTGTGTGATTACTCAGTGAGTCCTAAGAGTTCGCTGAAATTCATATTTTTACATGTCTTGGAATTTATAACTTTTCTCTATATTTTGATTCACCCTCCAAGAAGTATATATGCTAATAAATCAGCTAAACTTCCTGTGGATGCTACAATTAACTATACTAACATTTCTCTTTCAGTTACTTACTCAATGCAAAGATTAAAAAATGGGAAACTAGTAATTTTAATATCAATTTGTATGTCATTTTTAGCATAATTTTAATTGAGGATGTAGAATTATAGATAAAAACAGAAATTTGATGCATAAGATAAAATTCTGATGGAAGAGATAGGTAGAAACATGCAGTATATAAAATTTTGAGTCTTAAGTTTTCAATTGTCATTATATTGACCTGAGGCTTCTATTAATGAATATGACCTCAAAGATCTATGAGAGTGATAGTTCTCATCAAAACCTTTATGCACCAGAGTCCATTTTACTATTATTCATCAAATGCATGTTGCATCAAAGATTTTGTTTTTCTTGATTTTTTGTTACTTCTGAACAATGGAATTAACTTTAAGAAAAAATAAACGGCTTGAAAAATTATTATTAAGTATTTAATGAAATGGAGAGAACTTTTAAGAACTAGTTCTTTGGGGGGGAATATATGACCATTTAGTGAGAAAGAATGTTCTGACTTTTTGAACTCTGTCATATTGGTAATTTTTATTATGGAAGAAAATAAAGAACCTGAAAACAGAGAAAATATCTAGTTAAGATAAATAAACTTTTTGAATCAAAATTACAATAAATTGTAATTATGTCAGCTTATTTCACAGATTTATTTGGAAATATTTTGTTAAAATTCTGAATGCTAAAAGTGAGAAATGAGTGGCTGTTTTTACTACACGTGACAAAACACATGAAAGCAAGTTTGAATATTTGGTGAAAAGTGTTGTTGATCAGTTTCATGAATTAATTAGTGACTTGATTCATTTGCACATGATGAAAATCACAGTGACTGTGATAAAGTATAATGTTATCAGTCATCTTTTTACCCAGAAAGAAGAAAAGGTAAAGAGGGCCTTGAAACAGTGAAACAGACTAACAAGGAGATTTGAGATTCCTTCAGTTCAACATAAGAACCAAGTGAGTTCACATCTAAACAATATGAGACTCATCAACATTTCCATAAAGTAGATCAAAAGGATTACATGTTCTCCAACATTTCTCTTCATGAACTGTCATAAAGAAGTAATGAAATGTTACTATTTGCACCTACATATATATGTGGGTTTAATTCTTTGAAATACAATACCATGAGTCCAGTTCAGTTCAGTCTCTCAGTCGTGTCTGACTCTTTGTGACCCCATAGACTGCAGCACGCCAGGGCTCCCTGACCATCACCAACTCCTGGAGTTTACCCAAACTCATGTCCATGGAGTCGATGATGCCATCCAACCATCTCATCCTCTGTCGTCCCCTTCTCCTCCTGCCCTCAATCTTTCCCAGCATCAGGGTCTTTTCAGAGTCAGCTTTTCACATCAGGTGGCCAAAGTATTGGAGTTTCAGCTTCAACATCAGACCTTCCAATGAACACTCAGGACTGATTTCTTTTAGGATGGACTGGTGGGATCTCCTTGGAGTACCACAAAGGAGATAAGAAAATAGCACAATTTATACAAAATATTCTGGAAGAGCCACTTCAGTCCTGATTCACATTCTTCCATTCCTCTCTGTTTTAGAATGGAACTTGAAGAACACTGTGCTCAGAAATGACAGTGGTGGTGAATAGAGTTTTATGAACGATTATGGAATTATTTTCTAGTAAAAACAAAGCAAACAAACTGGTAAAACAATGTTAGAGTCTTGAAATATACTTCACTGCAGTTTATAACAATTGTTGCAGGGTGAGGGGACAGGACAGTTGTTGTTTAACTCTACCATTAATAACTTGAAAGGGAAAGTGGAAATCGCCCGGTCATTTCTGACTCTGCGACTGCATGGACTGTAGCCTGCCAGGCTCCTCTGTCCATGGAATTGGACAGGCAAGAACACTGGAGTGGGTAACCGTTCTCTTTTCCAATGCATCTTCCCAACCCAGGAATTGAACCCAGGTCTCACATATTGCAGGCAGATTCTTTCTGTCTGAGCCACCAGAGAAGCCCAAATTAATCAGTTCAGTTCAGTTCAGTCGCTCAGTCGTGTCCGACTCTTTGCGACCCCGTGAACCACAGCACGCCAGGCCTCCCTGTCCATCACCAACTCCCAGAGTTTACTCAAATTCATGTTCATCGAGTCGGTGATGCCATCCAGCCATCTCATCCTCTGTCGTCCCCTTCTACTCCTGCCCCCAATCCGTCTCAGCATCAGGGTCTTTTCCAATGAGTCAACTCTTGGCATGAGGTGGCCAAAGTATTGGAGTTTCAGCTTCAGCATCAGTCCTTCCAATGAACACCCAGGACTGATCTCCTTCAGGATGGACTGGTTGGATCTCCTTGCAGTCCAAGGGACTCTCAAGAGTCTTCTCCAACACCACAGTTCAAAATCATCAATTCTTTAGCGCCCAGCTTTCTTTATAGTCCAACTCTCATCCATACCTGACCACTGGAAAAACTATAGCCTTGACTAGACGGACCTTTATTGGCAAAGTAATGTCTCTGCTTTTTAATATGCTATCTAGGTTGGTCATAACTTTCCTTCCAAGGAGTAAGCATCTTTTAATTTCATGGCTGCAATCACCATCTGCAGTGATATTGGAGCCCCTAAAAAATAAAGTCAGTCACTGTTTCCACTGTTACCCCATCTATTTTCCATGAAGTAATGGGACAAGATGCCATGATCTTAGTTTTCTGAATGTTGAGCTCTAAGCTCAAATTAATAACTTGCCCAATTAATAACTTACAGAGTAGTAAATAAGGCCTAGAGATCTAATGTACAGTATAGTGAATATAAACAATAATATTGTATTATAATCATCAAACTTGCTAAGAAACTGGGACTAATGATTCCAAGCACTAAAGAGAAAAGATAGTTATGAAAGAAGAGAGAGGTGCTAATTATTGCTAAAATGCCAATCATATTACAATATATTAATGTATTAAATTAGCATGTTGTATACCTTAAATTTGCACAGTTATGTGAAAGTGAAGTGAAAGTTGCTCAGTTGTGTCCAACTATTTGTGGCCCCATGGACTGTAGCCCGCCAGACTACCCTGACTCAATGGACATGAGTTTGAGCAAGCTCCGGGAGTTGGCGATGAACAGGGAAACCTGGTATGCTGCAGTCCATGGGGTCGCAAAGAGTTGGACATGACTGAGCAACTGAACAGAACTGAACTGAAATGAAGGAGAGATTTAGGGAGATCCCTTAGGAGACAGTTGTAATTGTCCAAGAAAAATTTGATCATAATTGAATTATTATTGAAAATAGATATAAATCATTTGTAATAAACTGAGTAAAGAAATTCAAATGGGGTTAAAAGAGACGGAGATCTCAAAGAATACTCTGTGCCCAACTTGTGAAATAATATGAATGATGGATACACTTACTATAATACGGAATGATGGAAGAAGATAAAATGGCAAATTGGGCAATGGTCATGAGTTTCCTCTGAATATATATTTAGAATCAGAAAAGAAAATTGCAAGAACAGATTGAGAAATAATTTCATTACATCTTTCATTTTTGCAGGTGAGCAAACCAAAGGCGAAAGGGTTTAGGAATATAAAATTTTTTAAGCATTATACAAAATATACATACATATCTAAATATATTTGCAAAAATTTTGCACTATGTTGCTAAATTGTCTACTCTTCAATGACTATGTACATGTAATTTGTCATTCTGAAATATTTGAAAATTTACATTCAAAGAAGCACGTGATTTTGTATAATTTTCCAGAAAAAAATGTAATTGAGAAGCAAACAATCATCATATCCCAGAATTGGATGATTAATTATTGAAAAATGAATGAAGGGGAAATAATTTGACACCTAAAATTCATTTTTCTAGTGGCTACATATTGCTAGCCCATCTGGCAGTCCTGCTGATAAGATGTCCAGCACATCAAGAATATTACAATGAAAGATATTTCTGAATGTGTACTAAATCTTTACGTGAAGGTTAATTTGTTATGCTAACTTGCCTGGGCCAAGGGATGCCCAGGTGGCTGGTTAAACATTAGTCCTGTGTGTGTCTGAGTTTCCAAAAGAGACTAGCATTGGGAATGGTGGACTGTGTAAAGCAGATGGCCTTCTCCCATGCGGATGGGCCTCAGCCAATTCATTTAGTTCCTGAATAGAACAAAAAGGCAGAGGAAAGTGAGATTCACTCTCAGACTTGTAAGCTGGGATATCAGTCATCTCTGGGCCTTGATATTTCTGATCCTCAGACCTTCACATCAGGATTAGGATCTATTAATACACCATCTACTCTCCACCTCCCAAGCCTTCAAACTATTTGCAAATAGTAAATCATAAGGCTTCTCAACTCCCATAATCATGTGGGTCAATACCTTATAAAAAATCTCTTTATACATATACAAACCACCAGCCTGGGACATGAATTTTCTCCTGCCTATCACACTCCTAGTTCTCAAGACTTTAGTCCCAAGACTGGAATCCACACCATTATTATTGTATAAAATTAATATGTATCATATCAGATTATGTATCCTATTAATATGTTAATATATAAAAACATAAGCGTATGTATTTCTTGGTTGTGAAATATATAACCTGCCTTGGTTTAGTATAGAGGAGTGGATTCAAAGGCTTAGGGAGATTGGAATGTCAGAGTGTGTTTGTCTTAAGGCTCTCTCACCTATGCTGGGCTGTGTTCAGTTGTGTCCAACTCTTTGTGGCCCCATAGACCACCAGTCTCCTCCGTCCAAGGGATTTTCCAGGCAAGAATACTGGAGTGAGTTGCCATTTCCTTCTCCAGCGGATCTTCCTGACCCAGGGATTGAGCCCACATCTCCTTTGACTCCTGCATTGCAGGCAGATTCTTTATTACTGAGCCACTGAGGAAGCCCACAGGGAGAGTCCAGAAGACATATTTTTTAACAGTACTGTAAGGAATAAGTTCATGAGGGAGCCCTGGCATCTTTGAATAGCTCTGTACTTGTTCTCTGTAAGCCAGACTAAATTTAGTGGGAACTGCAGACATTCAATTGGAAAACCTAAATGCAAAAGAAGTAATTGCTTCCTTGGGTCACAGAGGCCAAGTGTTGGCATTCAACTGCCAAAGGCAGAGTAGGCATGGTTTCTCTAAGGAGCAGCAGGGTCACAGCTGGAATCAGAATAGTCTGACTCACACAGACGTAGGGCATTGGCTTGATGATCATGGTATTTCTAGAAGTAAAATAGATATGAAGACTACTAAATTCTTCCTTAATCTATAGAAGCAGAAACATTCTATGTTGAGTGAACAAAAATCTAAACTGAATCTTAAAAAACAGACATAGTTTCTCAATTAAATCTCAAATTTGAGCCAGTTTATAGACCCAAAACCCCTTGAACAAAGGGGAGGTCAAATATCCTTGAAGAAGGATCCAGGAACCCTATCAATACTTTATATTTTTATTCTTTCCTCCAATCTTTCCAAATGTCCTATAGCCTTTAACTCAGGTAATTGTTCACTGGGAAAATGAAACTCATTATACCTTTGGGGAATTACTGGACACTGGTTTTGAACTGACACCAACTCTAGGAGACCTAAAACATCACCTTGGACTACTAGTCGGAGTAGCGGCTTATGGTGGTCATGTGATCAATGGAGTTTTAGCTGAGGTCTCTCTGACAGTGGACTCAGTGAATCCCTGAATACAACCTGTGGTTATTTCCTCAGTTTTAGAACACATAATTGGCATTGGTATACTCAGTAGCAGGCAGAATCTCCTCATTGGTCCCCAGATCAATCATTCAATCCTCTGAGGGCCTGAATAGAATAAAAAAGGCAGAGAAAATTTGAATTGGTTCTCTGCTTAACCACTGGGCTGGGTCATGGATTTTCTCGCCCCCTGCATTCCTTATTCTCAGGCCTTTAGTCCCAAAACTGGAATCCACACCATCAGCTCCTTGTTCTCAAGCTTTCAAATTACACAACTAGCTTTCCTGGGTCTTCAACTTGCAGACAGCAAATTGTGGAACTTCTCAGTATCCATAATCATGTAAACCAATGCTTCGTAATAAATCCCTCAGTTCTCTTTTTCTGGAGAATTTCCTTCTCCGTTTTGAAGTCCTATTTTGTATCAAACTCAAGTGAGTGAGTGAAGTCGCTCAGTTATGCCCGACTCTTTGCGACCTCATGGACACCAGACTCCTCCGTCCATGGGATTTTCTAGGGAAGACAAGTAATTCAAGTAGACACCTTCCCAGGTGGCGCTAGTGGTAAAGAACCCACCTGCCAATGCAGGAGACCCAAGAGGCTGGGGTTCTACCCCTGAGTCAGGAAGATCCCCTAGAGAATATTGCAACCCACTGCCTGGGTTGCCTGGCAGTGGATATTCTTGCCTGGATAATCCCCTGGACAGAGGAGTCTGGTGGGCTACAGTCCGTAGGGTCACAAAGAGTTGCACACGACTGAGCGACTAACACTTTAGACGGTGCGTAGGTGGATCAGCAGTAGAGTTCTCGCTTGCCACACGGGAGGCATGGGTTTGTTTCCAGTCCCATGCAGCCACAGAGTCCCCTTTTTGGCTTCCCTGGTGGCTCAGATGGTAAAGCGTCTGCCTGCAATGCGGGAGACCTGGGTTCGATCCCTGGGTGGAGAAGATCCCCTGGAGAAGGAAATGGCAAACCACTCCAGTTCTCTTGCTTGGAAAATTCCATGGACAGAGGAGCTTGGTAGACTACAGTCCATGGGGTCACAAAGAGTTGGACACCACTGAGCGACTTCACTCACTCAATCAAGTAGTTCAGTAAATACAATTTCTAAATTAACCATACATATATTAAAATTAAAATATTACAAATTTCATTCTTTTGAAGATTAAAAATTATTTTGTATCAAAAATGTTAAAGAGGGTAATAGCCCTACTCCCTAGATTCTGCAAAATATTCATTGAAAATCTGAACTGTTTTACCACATTTCAAGTAGTAACAGGCATCTATATACAAATGCTAGTGAATAAAAAATTGATATGAAAACAAATGATTTAATATATTCAATTAATCAACCCCAAAACATGGAACAAGTATTAAGACAAATTAAATTAATTTCTGTATATTTGATAATAACTCATATGTATGCTGATACTGAAACTCCAGTACTTTGGCCACCTGATGCAAAGGGTTGACTCATTGGAAAAGACCCTGATGTTGGGGAAAATTGAGGATAGGAGAAGGAGGTGACAGAGGATAAGATGGTTGGATAACATCATCAACTCAATGGACATGAGTTTGAGCAAACTCTGGGAGATAGTGAAGGACAGAGAAACCTGGCATGCTGCAGTCCATGGAGTTGCAAAGAATCAGACACAACTGAGTGGCTGAACAACAACATATGTAGAGTCCACTGCATTGTACATTGTTAATTCCTATGGATGTGATGCGTGTGATTCTACGATTCTTAAGAAGGATGTATTCAGCAAGGAGATCCAACCAGTCCATCCTAAAGGAGATCAGTCCTGGGTGTTCGTTGGAAGGACTGATGCTGAAGCTGAAACTCCAATACTTTGGCCATCTCGTGCGAAGAGCTGACTCATTTGAAAAGACCCTGATGCTGGGAAAGATTGAGGGCAGGAGGAGAAGTGGACAACAGAGGATAAGAGTTGGATGGCATCACTGACTCAATGGACACGGGTGTGGGTGGACTCCGGGAGTTGGTGATGGACAACGAGTCCTGGCGTGCTACGGTTTGTGGGGTTGCAAAGAGTCTGACACGACTGAGCCACTGAACTGAACTGAACTGGTTCATGTATACTGGGACATGTATAACGTCTGTATGTTATTTATTGTATTACTCAACAAATCATATGTAAGATGTCTATAGTGAGCCAGACCTTGTACCTTCAGTATAGAAAAATGAGCAAGCTATAGGTCCTACTTTCAGGAATTCTCAATCTAGTGAGCCTAAAATAGTGAGAATTAAAAGACACAGACTTGAAAAATATGGACTGTGAAGGTGAAAGAGAATTATGGAAAACAAACCATGAGGAAGGAGGGCTTTAAATGTTTCCCTCTGAGAGCAATATGTAAATATTATAGTATGCTCTGCCATTCACTGGATGAGACGTGTATATGTGCCTGGATATGCATATGTGTGGTACAAACACATACACACCCATAGGCCTAGTTCGTGGAAAAAGGAAATCCTGGTCATAGTGGAAGCTATAAAGACAAAGGGAAGAAGGACACAACAGATGTCTTTACCAGGGTTAGTTAGCTGGGAGCAGTGGATGAGATGGTTCAGAGAATGAACCTTGAGATCACACTCCAGCTGAACCAGGTACCATTTCAGGCTCTTTCACATAACGTTTGTGTGACTTTATTCAAGGGATAGAACATTTTTAACAGTCAAATTCCTCACCTTAAAAACAAAAATAATAGTATTACTTCATAGTACAGTTGTGAGTATTGAGTGAGATAATCCCTATGAAGGACTTACATAAACAGGCCAATAGTATCTTAGAGAATGTTAATCCTTTGTATTAGATTGGTTGAAATTCTTTACCATGGTCCTGAGAAGGAACATGTTAATGTGAATTTTAGTATGAATAAATAAAAAGGGATAACTACATAGGAAGAAAATTCTAGAGACGAGATAATTGATGGGTATTGAATTCCAAAGACTGCCCAGCATGTCCACTGCAATTAGGCACATGAGAACTGAGGTATGAAGAGAGGAAAAGACACAACAAAGGCTAGACTTTGCTTCCAAAATTTCTTATCTCTTGATACCCACCTGAGAGCCACATTTAGAAATCACAACTTTTCCAAAATGTGCTAAGTTCATGACTCTCTTGGACACGACAGATTCATCTAACAGAGAAGCCAATGTTTCACGAAGGGGAATTCAGAGGAGAAAAAGGAAATTATGAGTTAATATTTATTGAAAACCAAAGAGACTAAAGAGAGGAATACTTAGCATAGCACACATCGAGGACCACACTTGAGAACAATTGTACCAGATGCCAATTTGCAGTGTGCTCTAGGGTAAAAAGGGGGAAATGGAAATGTTTTTCCAAACCCCAAAGTAAAAATGAGCACAAAGAGTAATAACACTAATAATATTTGTAAATGAGGAGCTCAATTACAGAATATTTTTACAACTGAGTCCTGGTGCTTCTTAATTTTGAGATATAAATTTGGTTAAACTTCTTCTATTTTAAAAATGACTCCCTCTGCTATAATCTTCTTTAATATATAGTAATAGAACAGCTCCAAAGCTTCCTCACAGAAGGTTGCCACAGCAACATCCCTTCAATATATGTGAATGGTAGCGGGGGGTCGGCGAGCAGGAAGGAGAAATACAGGTGAAACACGTGGGCGATGGAATATGATATTGATTTTCAAAGGGCAAATAAGAAATTCAAGAGAAGTGGAGAAAAGGGAAAGCATCAGAGTGTGGAATGTGCAGATTATTGGTCATCTCTGGTCTCATAGAACTCAGAATATGCCTCCAAAAAATCTAAACCAGAGAGACAGATGTTGCTCCTGAAAGACTGGCAAGGAGAATGGACACAAAGCTCATCTTGAAGGCATGGGCACAGGAACAAATGGGGCTCAAGTGAGACTGTCACTCCCAGAAGGATGCTCAGCATCTTTATTTCCAGCTGCCTTTGATGCCAAGTGTTCACATGTCTTCCAAGTGTTCCCATGTCTTTGCCTGTATTTTTGTGCTTTGTACACTAAAGAAAAACTGACTTGAACATAGTTCAGTAATGAGTTTAGCTATCTCATTTTTGTCTTTCATATTTTGGTCATAGTGAATGAAAAACATTCCCGGCAGAGTCAAGCCAGTGAAGTATACAAAAATAACAGTTTGAGTTAAATATCACCTCCCTTCTCTCCCTTCACGCCTCAGTTTTCAGGTGCCTAATGCCAGCCAGTGGACATGCTGAACAACCTCCAAAATTCGATACCCATTGTTTATCTCCTCCCTAGAGTTTCCTTCTGACGTAATTTCCCCTTTTTCTTTATTAACACTAACATTCACATTAGCATGTTCCTTTTCCTCAGGGCCATGGTAAAGAATTTTAATCAATTTAATACAGGGCTAACGTTCACTAAAATACTATAAGCCCTTCACAGGCATTAACTCATCCAATACTCCCAACCGTACTATGAAGTAGATACTATTATTTTTGTTTTTAAGGTGAGGAACTTGAAAGTTAAAAGTATTCCATCCCTTGAATAAAGTCGCGCAAGTAATACGTGAAAGAGCCAGAAATGGCACCTAGTTCAGGTGGAGTGTGATCTCAAGGTTCATTCTCTGAATCATCTCGTCTACTGCTCCTAGCAAACTAAATCTGGTAAAGACATCTATGACCTGTAAGGCTCTAGAGTGTCCTTCTATTCTCTGAAAATTGTTTTCTTTTTCAGGGGAATCTTGAATACATCAGTAAAAGAAACAGACTTAAGATTAAGAAATGTCTGGTGCAGCCTCTTGAATTTTACCAAAGTGACTGTCCTTTTCACCTTCACTAGCAGTTTTGTTTGAGCTCTGCTCTGTTACTTTCAGAGATAACCTCATACAGGTTATCTGTATGGGAGAGTAAATGGGAGAGTCTGTCTTACCTCACGGAGTCCAATACTCAGGTATGTAGGTGGCTGAGGCTTTTCTGGGTGGCACACTGCTCCCTCTGCTGGACTGTGGGAGAGAGAGAAAAACATTTTCAAATCCTCGTTTGACACTGTTTTATATATATATTTTTGTGGGGGGGGGGATTTTTTCCTTTGACATGGTACATAATTTTATTTACATTTATGTTGAAACTAGGAGAACCAAATAATGATCACAAAAAATTCAGGGGCATGATGGTCCAACAGAGCTGAGAAATAATAAGGGATTCCAGTGAAGCTTGTCTCTAGCACAGCTGTACCTGCTATGACTAGGTTTTATTTTTCATTTAAGAGACACAGCCAAGATGTATTTTCACGCCAATAAGCGAACCCTTCAATTGTCATTGTGATCTGTTCTAAAGATAGAGCTGGCATCATTATCTTAAATTTCTGCTATTTGCAAACCATTCATAGCATGTAGACTGCACATACTTTTATCCTTCTGGAAACATTTTACAATCTAGAAAATATCAACGTGGAAGAATGTTCACTGACAAGGTGAAGTAATTTTAGCAAAGACAATTTAAGTTTATGACAATCTAGACACAATTCTGAATTCAATGTGGTGCAAAAATATGTACAGAACAGTAGTTATATCAAACCTTAAAAGACAAGCTAAGTTTATATAAATCTAATAATATGGCAAGATTCATGGTTCATCAACCTTATTTATTCATCCATTCATTCAACAGTCGCTTATAAAATTCTGACTGTGAGATAGACTCAGAGTCAGATGCAAGGAATTTTTAAAAATTTTCCCTCCAAAAAAAAGCAAATTCTGAGACAAAGATTTAGTTTTAAATTATTTCTCTGGGAAGCAGTCTCAGGAAGCACCTGGGTCCAGCAGAGATGAAGTGAGATAGATATAATAGCAACAGATAAAGGGTATATAATTAAGTTAGTTACAACTCTGGATCAATAGAATTTAATCCCGCTGATAAACTTTGGAAGACAGTACAGAGTATGTGCCTAATAGTTTTCCCATCTGGGGGGCAAGAGGGCTGGACTATTTATATACTAGCTTTCTTAAATCATAGGCTGAGGAGTGAAACCTGGTCAGGGAAGTGCAGTGAAGTCGCTCAGTTATGTCCAACTCTTTGTGACCCCATGGATGATAGATCGCCAGGCTCCTCTGTCCATGGAATTCTCCAGGCCAGAATACTGGCGTGCATATCCATTCTCTTCTCCAGGGGATCTTCCTGACTCAGGGATCAAACCGGGGTCTCCCACATTTCAGGCAGACTTCTTTACCCATCTGAGTCACCATGGAAACCCTGACCTGGTTTCAGCCCTTCTTATCAGTTGAGGGTTGAAAACAGGTCTGGGAAAGGGGTGATTAATTCTCTAGGACCTCCACATGAGGTGCATGTGAGAGCAGCGCTGCCACTAGAGAAAGCCCAGGCAAAGAGATGCAGGGTTTAGGGCATTGAAATAGTAAGGCCCAGAGAACATAGGCAGGCCACCTACACGCTTGCTACAGAACACCACAGTGGTATGGAGTGGAGTGCAGAGCTCACAGCGAGACATGGAGGTCAGGCACACGTGGGGTTGATCTGGGTAAGCATTTCAACTGATCTAAGAAAAAAGCAATACCTTGTATCATTTGTGATTAGAGGCAAGGAGATAAAGTTGAGAAATAGATAAATTTGTCATTAGAAGTGGAAGCTGTTAATGAACTAAAAAATACAGGCCTCACCTGATGAAGTAGGACATAGACAGTCCCTGAGAGCTGAAGAGAGAGTTCAGTAAGAGATGGTCAGGGAATTGGGAAAGGAAACAGGCAAGGACATTATTTTTTAATCATGTGAAAGATTGAAAGATAGAAGAGAATAGAAAAATAATTTATAAATATTTTCATCATCAAACATAAGTTTTGTTCTCTCAGACCATGTATGTGGAAGTAGGGAGATGTTTAGTGAAGAAAAAATAACGAATGTACTTTGTTCTTTTCCTAATATCCTATCAGCTGTGTTGCATTTGTTTTGAGAGTTTCAGCTCATCTCCAAAGAATCTGATTTTGCTATCAGCCAGTGAGAACACCAATGTTACTAACTAATATCAAATTACCCACTCTTAAAAACTCAATTTATGGGAATAATAATCATGAGAATTTGTTTAAGCAAAATGTTTTCCATCCTTTATCCACTTCTGTGTTATTTATTAGTTGTTTGTTATTTAAACAACTAGAAAAATGTATGCATGGATCACATTTTCCTAGTGCTTCTTAGAATGACTTTCACTGAATTATAAATACTTGTTTCTTAAGACTGTTAAAGATTTGAAAT
This sequence comes from Cervus canadensis, assembly GCF_019320065.1. Classification (NCBI taxonomy): domain Eukaryota; kingdom Metazoa; phylum Chordata; class Mammalia; order Artiodactyla; family Cervidae; genus Cervus; species Cervus canadensis. The sequence continues at coordinate 35,378,843 of NC_057400.1, read as the reverse complement.
AGTCACATAAAATTTGCTTCTATTTTTATCAAAAATTTATCAGTGACATTTCCCTTTTATCATCAAATATCTGTTTTGAAGGCCCATGTGAAAATTTTTCTTATTTCTGCTCAAGAAATGATATGCATTTTCTCCTATGATTACAAAATGCTATAACTTATTTTACAAATATTACCCTGGCTAAAAGTAACTTGAAAACAAACATGAGGTCTGAATTTTTTTTTTTTTTTTTTGCTTTTACCATATTGGCCATTTGTTGTATTATTCAGTTATGATTTTATAACTCTATATTTATTATCATTTTCATTAGGAGTTTTGTGTATGTGGCTGAAATTCTCACTATAGAAAAGTAAATACAAATAAATTCTCAAATGAAAATAATTTGGGAAGCTATGTAACTTTTTAAAACCCCACAAAATATGATTACCCAAAGGGCATAGGACTATATACAGAATGAAGCCACTAATCTTGTGCATGTTAACTCCAGGATACCAAAATCACTGCTCTGTCCTTGCCACCACATGTCTCTTTATGCTGATGTGATTTACCATCTACTGGAAGTCTACAACATAAATATATCTGCTTTAGAGCATCATAAAGTAACACATTTTCCACATCTATACACCTAGAAAGACCCAGATCTAGTGAGATTCAATTTTTACCTTTAAGATTATTTATGTATAACAGTTTCAGAAAAATCCTATGAGGCAGAACCCCAGTTCAAATAGGCTAAGTAAACTTGCCATTAACAGAAGGGGTCAAAATCCAAACACACAACAAACAAAATCGAAACAAACATGTTTGAATTCGAAACATCCTTTCTACTGAAACACTTTATTATGACTTATATTGTCCAACTATACAGATAATAATATGTAAAGAAGAAAATAGATGCATTTTTTTGTTAATATCTACTCAATGCCTGGTGGCTATAAAAGTATGAAAATTTTCCCTATGGCAATTCTAGCACAGACCATTAATTGCATCATACCACTGACAAGTTTTGTCATGTAATATGACATCTTATTCTTCTGTGTTTTTGAGGAATAGTTTAGATATTTCTAAAGGGCTTTTTAAAAAGCCATGTTTTTGCAAATTATTAAAATTTTACATGCCTGTTTTTTATGTAAAAAGGTGATGTCTGCAATAGCAAGACTGGGACACCTGAGGAGGATGGTAACTGAACTGATTATGCTGGCAGAACTCAAGATGAAAAATGAATGACAGTAGAACACACATAATATTAGTATTAAATGGTCAAAGCAAATTAGCCATGTAAGAGATAGAGTCAGTGCATCTCTCCTCTGAAGCTTGAGTGTTAAAGGATGCTAGCTTTTCGTCGTCTCTAATTTGCGCATCTGATGTGAGTAAATCAGTACACTGTCATTTATGCTGAGATAACAAGTACAGCCACTGACAGATTATCTCATCAGAAGACAATGCTAGTGGCTAAAAGCAAGGGATTTCTCCTTTCCATGTTCACTTGATTTTCTCCATCCTTTCACTGACGGTAATAGCAGTTTCACAGGTCATGGGTAGTGCAAAAAAGCATCACTTAAAGTGCTGGCTGTCATTGTTTGCGCCAAGATGCCTGAGGAGAGTACTACCTGCTATTACAGTCAAAACTCTAACAAGATGGATTTTTGCCAAGAGTGAGCCTGAAGTGAGAGCTACATCTCAGGTAATGAGTTGCCCACCCAATTATAATTACCAATGGAGTTGTTAAAAAAACAAAAACAAAAACGAAAAATCAAGAAAAATGTCTGATAGGCACTGTTCCCCAATTTGGTGCTTGAGTTTTGGCACCAGAATGTCCTAATGTTTGTTTGTTTAATCTAACAGGTCGGAATCTTTGGAAATGGCATCCAGAAATCTGCATTTTTAACAAGGAGATCAACTATATGAATACTGAGTGAAGTCGCCCAGTCGTGTCCGACTCTTTGGGACCCCATGGACTGTAGCCTATCAGGCTTTGCCGTCAATGGGATTTTTCAGGCAAGAGTACTGGAGTGGGTTGCCATTTCCTTCTCCAGGGGATCTTCCTGACCCAGGGATCGAACCCAGGTCTCCTGCATTTTAGGCAGACGCTTTACCCTCTGAGCCACCAGGGAAGCGTTGACCACTATTTCCTCTAGTTATGTATCAATATGCCTACTCCAGTTTGGTAGGGAAAAATGACTTTTCCCTTATTCTTTATCATCAAGTAAATTTGTCACAATGATAAGGACTGTGTTTCATGAATGCTCCATTTCCATTTTAGGCAGTCAAAAGCTTGAAAAATTCTGAAGTCCAGATCTTACACAATAAACTAATTCTCTTTTATTTTCATATTTAAAATACAAGAATTAAAGTAGTTCAAATCAAAGTGATAATTATTGAATGATTTTTTAAATTATCATGAACATTTTAGAAAACATAATGACTAAGCCCCTACATTAATCAAACTGGGGCTAACATTTTAACAAATTATCCTTGCCTCTCTTTATATCAAAGAGGGTTTTGGTTATTTTTGTGACTGGTTTATCAGAATGCTGACAGGAAATTTCTGCCAACTGATTAACAGTTATGAATAAACCATATCCTTTAATTGTGGTTTCCTGGATGGCTAATCTTGTCACTTCTTATTTGTAAAGCTCATATAAAAGGAAAAAGGGCATATAATAAACAACCTAATTTTCTTATGAGATTCTGAGTAAATGTATATGTCCAAAACTAAGACAGCTATATGTAGAATAGGTATAATTAAAGCTCTATAAATAACTAAGGGGGAAACATTAAACAAAGAAACAATTTTTTAAAGCCGATGAAGTCTTAGTTTCTTGCAACCATTTTAACAGTGAGATCGTTTTATTATAAAATTGCTTTAACACCTACATCCCTTGAATGAGATGTGATTCAACAATGCTACACAAAGATTTCAATATTGTTTTCTCACCTGAGAGCTATATATTATGGATTGGAGAAAGAAATGGCAACCCACTCCTGTATTCTTGCCTGGAAAATCCCATGGACAGAAAAGTCTAGTTGGCTACAGTCCATGGGGTCGCAAAAAGTTGGACATGACTGAGCGACTTCACTTTCAGTTTCATCTTTTAGAAGTACAATACAAAATTAAATGAACAGATCCTGATAGGATTTCTAGTCTATCACTACCTAGTGATTGATTTAAGTCTTGTGAAATAGCTTTTTAATAGTGTACTAGCAGTAAAAGTCAAAAGACATTATTATTGATAAAACAACATCAGCTTCAGAAATTATCTGATATTTACAACACATTGCTTCTATCCTAAGCAATCACAATGGAAAATAACGTGATGAATAAAATTTAGAAATTGGTTTTTCATGTGATTTTTTCATGATTTTTCATATTTATTAAGTTTTCATGTTTAGTTATTGTTTCATGTATATTTATTAAGCATCTAATAATGTGGAGTTTTACATAGACAATGAATTGAAGAAAAAAATAATTCTTTGATATCTACATACATCATTTATATGAATTAATGAGAGTATACATTTGGTAGAATGATTTTAGGTCTTAATTTTTATTTACATAGTGCTTATGAACACGAATTCATGTTTTCATCATGACCCTTCTATGAGGTATGTATAATTTTTGTTCTATTTTTGATGTAAGCAAAACTATGGCCTACAAAAGTTAAGGAGCTTGCCCAGGATCTCAAAGATAGTAAGTCAGGATGTAGCAAGATTCAGACAGTCTAAAGTCCATGTTCTTAATGGCTACATGAACCATATGATTGACTCTGACTCTTACCGGTATTAAATAGGTAAGAATGCAATCATATTTGTAAAACACTTTCTTGTTATGCTTTTTAGTCTATATCTATTTTTTAATTTGGAAAAATTATAGATCTTTTGGGACACCTTCCTACTACATGATGTTAAGACACTTGCATAAACTATCAGAAAAAATTCTCCACTTTTTAAAAATTTCTAGAAAATGAGTTTTTATTTAATAATTTATATTTTGTTTTTTTCTATAGAATATCCTCATTGATAAGTACAGATAGTAATAGCTATATTTACAATACTCATGATTTATAAAAATCACAGTAGAATTCATAGCACTGTAGAGCTAAATAAGATACTGGGATGATTTTTCTGAATAACTTAATTTTGAAGACAAAGATCAGAGAAAATAAATGTTTTGTATCTGTTTATTTTTTAGGCAATGGACTTTAGTTAATTCCTGTCTGCTGAGGATCCTTGCCTCCTTACACGTGGCACCTAAATTCCCTATTGAGGAATTAATCCTCCCCATTTTGGTCATCTTGGAGGCAGTGAGCAATTGACATTGTGGCTGTCAAAGGTGCTGCATCTTCCCTTATGTTGGCCAACTACACCTGGGCCCCAGGTACCCCACAACCCTGGTCTCCCTTCAAAGGCGTTGAATCTAGAGCCTCTGAGGCAAGAGTGGAAGGATATTTAGAGGTGATTTGTCCAAGTGGGACATGGGGCCAGTGATTGATTTTGTCTTTTGTCTTATACCTTTAGCTCTCCTAGATTTGAAATAATTTTTGTTTTTCTTGCTTTCTAGTCCTTTAGAACAGATAAAGTTTAGTTTCAGCCTATTCTTTTCAGTCCCTCAAGCCTTACCATGATCCTTTCAATAAATCAGATTTCATTTAATTAGCTAGAGTTGCTACTTTCTGTTACTTATAGCTGTGAATCCTAACACATGTATCTTTTCTATTCCTTTGTTCCAGGTCACCCAAATAGTTAATGGTTGCAAAAAGAAAAGAGAACCCCTCTTACTTGAATTCTCATACCCTTTTCAATAAGAAATTCTACTTCTCCAAGTATTCATGGTATGTTCCCCATCCTTCACATTCAAATCTTACATTGTCTGAATTCTTGATATCCAAAATCCTAGAACCAAAGAGCTAATAATATTCCTTTCTATACAAATTGTTTATCTAAATGGTTATCATTTAAAATAAAAAGATACATTGACTTGGATAAGAAGGGATACATTATGGACAATGAACCTATTCTGCAGCATTAATCAGATTGGGTAGCAAATGGACAGTTACCAAATACATTTTCTGTATAAAGAACAAAATCTTATATTAAGACTCAGACTGAAATTGTAGAATTAAACACAGAAAAAATGGAGTGGAAAGAAAGGGCAATAGCCTTTCAAATAGTTTTCATTTCTTTAAAATGTAACCAATATTCTCTAGTTAACTTTATATTCAGTCAGCTGCCCTGTCCTAAACTCTCCTGGGAAATTTTCTGACTCATTATGGAAAACCACCTAAAATATCTATACCCTCTGATAAGACTCAACTGAACTATAATTATAAATTGTGCTTTAGAAGTCATTTTCAGGGAAGAGAAACATTAAACTCTCATTTCCTACAGATGAAAAAAAAGTAACACAACCTAAGTGTTAGTCACTCAATTGTGTCCGACCCTTTGTGACCCCATGGATTGTAGCCTGCCAGATTCCTCTGTCTATGGAATTCTCCAGGATGGAGAATTCTTGGAATGGATAGAATACTGGGAATGGATAGCCATTCCCTTCTCCAGGGGATCTTCCTGGCCCAGGGGATCAAACCCTAGTCTCCTGCAGTGCAGGCAGATTCTTTATTATATGAGCCACCATGAAGTTCAATGTCGCCTAAAGGAGATACCTAACATATAGGTATAGTTATATCAGAGATTGGTTGACTTGAAAGAGAACGCAACAACAATCTAGCTCAAAATTCTTATATTTATAAATGTGGAAACAGAAGGTCAGGATGATAAAGTGACTTGTAAAAGATGATAGAGGTTTTTTGTGACCTTTTTAGACACCCATGCTGATATTTGTCCTATTACACTCTACCTATGGTTGACAAACAAATACACTTTGATTTTGGTCTTGGTCATTATAGGTACTTCTCAAATTACACTTATTAAATTTCACACTATGTAATTCATGATCTTATTTTATTAAGTTCTCTATCATTAAATCATCATGTTTCCAGATGTATAGAGCTTTAGAATGTCCTATTTCACTGGATAACAAGGCCAAGTTACAAAGAAATAGTGTGGGCATATAGAATCAGGGAGCAAAGAAGCCTAATGCAAGAAATAATGCAGAAGCAAAATAAAATAGAAAAGTACTCCAAGCAAAAGCCAACTCATCACTCTTAAGTCTAAGAGAGAATAATATGAGTTTCTACTTGACAGCAAGAGGAAATACTCAATGGGAAACATTAAAAAGTAAATGATTCATAGCACTTCACTTGAATCTTTATACATAAAAGATATCATCTGTGTTCAGACAAGTGCAGAAGGCCACAAAATATGGAGAAGGGCAGGAAGTCACTCTGAAATAGGGAAGAATAGAATGCCTACATGAACTTTTTGTACCTACAGAAACTTTATTTTAATAATTTAAATCATTTTCCAAGACCCTATCAAGTTAACACAAATTATTTTTGATATTCAGAGAAGAAAGATAGGATTTCTGGAAAAACTGAAGGAAGAAAAAAAGTTGAAGAAATGGAAACTAATTCCCTTCTTCTATCATCAAACTCTTTCAAATAGCTTTCTGGTTGTTCTAAATACTCAGAACATTGAAGACATACTTTCTGCTGAATTTCAGAAGATATATAGTTTGTAAAGCCATACATTTATTACACCAATGTAAGATTTCATCAGAAGTTCCTTATTCTTCTTCACGTATACAAAGCTGATAATCTCTAGTTGTTTTAATGCTATGTTTCTCTGTATGAAGAGATGAATTTGGCATAATCATTACAATATTTACTTTCTGACTAGTATCATTATATTATAACTGCTCATCAATTATAGAAATTAAATAGATTATTCTTAGGTAGATGGACATTAAACATTAATAGTTTGTAAAATAGTTATTCCTTGGCTTCCCAGAGATTTTTGATACCATTATCTATCAGAATTTCCACTGTTTGGTTCTGTTGAAAATTGAAACTACAACTTGCTGGAGCACCATTCAGCATGGTTCTGGGCTCTTAAACTGGATAGTTTGCTTCCAGGGCCAAGAAGAACTTCTTAGTGGTAAATCAGGCAACACTTCACAATGAAAGCATCCTCTCAAATACATTGTTTCACCTGGTCCTTAAAGAGAAGTAGGTAGGAAGATTTAATTTCGAGAAGTGATATAACCAGTGCATGGTCAAATGTCAAATGCCAAGTGGGCAACAGACTAGAGAATTCTTTCCGGGTGAGTGTACTCTTTAGAGCGATCTTTAGAACTTCCACATCTTTGTCAAAATACACTTGCATTGCTTGGGAGATGCCTTTTAAAAATAAAATCTACTAGTTCCAGTGACTATAGAGATAAAGTTTAGTTTCTTAGATTAACCAGACATGGTTCAGAAGATATAAGAAAGGTACATTTTGATGAAGGAGAGGCTTGAAAATTAAACCTACTAATTGGATAAAATAAATAAGGGACAAAATATCTGAGCAGTCACAGAGCAGCATGAATTCAACAAATTCTAATAGCAAAATGATTGGCACTGAAAAGGGATTGAGCAGGACCAATGTTAAAAGTTTCCAATGTTCTGTTCAAATTCCTGAGACTATGTTCCTGTGGTAGCAACCTTGATATCTGGTCCACTCCACTTTCTCCAAATGAGTAATCAATAGATACTGGAAGCTCCAAAGTTCAGGCAGGTATTGAGGGAGTGTTATCTACCCAGATATTATTCTGTGTAATTAAAAAATGTCAAAATACTCCAGAAAAAAGCATTCTTCAATAATATTTCAGTGGTGAATATTGTTGATTGCCCATCTGCCCATACTCCTCCATCCTTGCAGACAGAACCCTGATTTTGTTCAAGTATTAGATGATCATGTGTTTGAGAGGAAGGTGAGTCTGAACAATCATCATGGTCCCATTGCTTCTGCTGCTGTTCAGTCGCTAAGTCATGTCGGACTCTTTGCAACCCTATGAACTATAGTCAGCTAAGCTGCTCTGTCCATGGCATTTCCCAGGCACAGATATTGGAGGGGGTTGCCATTTTCTTCTCCAGAGGATCTTCTTGACCCAGGGATCGAACCCAGGTCTCCTTCTTGGCAGGCATCTCTTGCTTGGTGGGGATTCTTTACCACTGAGCCACCTGGGAAGCCCAGTGGCCTCATTACTTTTGCCATTACACTTGATTGGCTTAGACAGAGCAAGTGTTTCAATTCCGGCCAATGAGATGTGACAAGAAATCTGGTTGATATCACCTACTAAAGTTTCTCAGCTCTTATAAAGGGACATAATACAAGGACCATCAGTTTTTCTGGTTGTCTGGAACTGACAGTCTTCTTGGGGACATAAGTGTAGCCAATCTAAAAAGACAACTCAGTATGATGAGAATGGCAGTGCAAAAAGATTGAAAGAAGCTGTATTCTCAATATTCATCCTCTGAATCAACCTAGTAGTTGCTCTATATTTGGATTTATGAGATAAAATATCTCTTCTTTTAAAAAAAGAGTTGTATTGGGTTTTTGTTTCTTTGTAGCTGAGTACAACTTAATTTCATGTAGTAGCCAGTTTACAGTACTGATAAAGAATTTCAACTCCACACCTTCCTTCAGTTCAGTTCAGTCACTCAGTTATGTCCGACTCTTTGCAACCCCATGAATCGCAGTACGCCAGGCCTCCCTGTCCATCACCAACTCACGGAGTTTACTCAAACTCATGTCCATCGAGTCGGTGATGCCATCCAGCCATCTCATCCTCTGTCGTCCCCTTCTCCTCCTGCCCCCAACCCCTCCCAGAATCAGGGTCTTTTCCAGTGAGTCAACTCTTCGCATGAGGTGGCCAAAGTATTGGAGTTTCAGCTTCAACATCAGTCCTTCCAAAGAACACCAAGGACTGATCTCCTTTAGGATGGACTGGTTGGATCTCCTTGCAGTCCAAGGGACTCTCAAAAGTCTTCTCCAACACCACAGTTCAAAAGCATCAATTTTTTGGTGCTCAGCTTTCTTCACCGTCCAACTCTCACATCCATACATGACCACTGGAAAAACCACACATTCTTTAGATTGGAATAATTGAGGTGGATGGAAGATAACTAAATTCATGAGTATAAAATATTAATCAGCAGTAAGTAAAATCTACAATGGCTTTATGAAGCAGAACCCAAAACCATATGTGAATCTATTGCCTGTTAAGAACAATTACTCTGTCAAAATGAGTTCACCTATGAAGGAGACAAAAAACATTAAGTACACTGACAAAACTAATATGAAGGAGACATATTTCCAACTCAAAAAGCAAGGCACACTATACCCTGATTAAAGGGAGTTCACATTCATGATGCAAATGGAAAACCCCATGGGAGAAAAAAAACTTTAAGTCAGGATGATTATGAGAGAATTTGGAGGAAGTTCTGGTCTACGAAGTGACTGTCTTAGTGACTGTCCAGTCACTTCACTGAAGTGAAGTAACTTCGTGACTTCGTGAGGAGATACCCCAGTCACTTCATGAGGAGATACTGCATGTCCAGGGTCAGAGAAGCCCCAGCAAGATGGTAGGCCGTGGAGCGGCAGCTATGTGGCACTGGAATGGCTGTCAGGAGATACCCCATGTCCAGGGGCAAAGGAGAAGCCCCAGAAGATGGTAGGAGAGTCCAATTCAAACCCCATTCCCTCCAGAGATGCTCAGAGGGTTCAAACAAACCTTGGGCACACCAGGACCCAGGGACCCTGCAGAGACTGAGACAGAACTGTTTGAGCATGTCCTATGGAGATATGGGTCAGTAGTGGACTGCCGCAGGGGCAGAGGCTCTGGGTGCAGCAGACCTGGGTATGGCATAAACCTTCTTGGAGGATGCCACCATTAATCCCACCACAGAGCTGCCAGAACTTACACAGGACTGGGAAATAGACACTTGGAGGGCACAAACAGAATGTTGTGTGCACCAGGACCCAGGAGAAAGGAGCAGTGACCCCACAAGAGACTGACCCAGACTTGCCTGTGAGTGTCCAGGAGTCTCCAGCGGAGGTGTGGGTCGGTGGTGGCCTGCTGCAGGGTCGGGGGCACTGAGTGTAGCAGTGCATGCATGGAAACTTTTGAAGGAGGTCACCATTACCTTCATTACCTCCACCATAGTTTGGCCCCAGGGAAATAGCAGGGAGGGAACACAGCTCCATCCATCAACAGAAAATTGGATTAAAAATTTTCTGAGCATGGCCCTGCCCAACAGAACAAGACCCAGTTTCCCCTCAGTCAGTCTCTCGCATCAGGAAGCTTCCATCAGCATCTTATCCTTCTCCATCAGAGGAGACTGAAAACCACAATCACAGAAAACTAACCAATCTGATCACAGGGACCACAGCCTTGTCTAACTCAATGAAACTATGAGCCATGACCCATAGGGCCACCCACGACGGACGGGTCACAGTGGAGAGTTCTGACAAAATGTGGTCCGCTGGAGAAGGGAATGGTAAACCACTTCAGTATTCTTGCCTTGAGAACCCCATGAACAGTATGAAAAGGCAAAAAGATAGGAAACTGAAAGATAACTCCACAGGCCAGTAGGTGCCCAATATGCTACTGGAGATCAGTGGAGAAATAACTCCAGAAAGAATGAAGGGATGGAGCCAAAGCAAAAACAAAACAAAACAAAACAAAAACACCCACTTCTGGATGTGACTGGTGATAGAAGCAAAGTCTAATGTTGTAAAGAGCAATATTGCACAGGAACCTGGAATATTAGGTCCATGAATCAAGGCAAATTGAAAGTGGTCAAACAGGAGATGGCAAGAGTGAATGTTGACATTTTAGGGATCAGCGAACTAAAATGGACTGGAATGGGTGAATTTAATGCAGATGACCATCATATCTACTACTGCAGGCAAGAATCCATTAGAAGAAATGGAGTAGCCATCATAGTCAGCAAAAGGGTCTGAAATGCAGTAATTGGATGCAATCTCAAAAATGACAGAATGATCTCTGTTCATTTCCAAGGCAAACCATTCAGTATCACAGTAATTCAAGTCTATGCCCCAACCAGTAATGCTGAAGATGCTGAAGTTGAATGGTTCTATGAAGACCTACAAGACCTTCTAGAACTAACACCCCAAAAAGATATCCTTTTCATTATAGGGGACTGGAATGCAAAAGTAGGAAGTCAAGAAACCCCTGGAATAACAGACACATTTGGCCTTGGAGTACAGAATGAAGCCGGGCAAAGGCTAATGACTTTTGCCAAGAGAACACACTGATCATAGCAAACACCCTCTTCCAACAACACAAGAGAACACTTTACACATGGACATCACCAGATGGTCAATACTGAAATCAGATTGATTATATTCTTTGCAGCCAAAGGTGGAGAAGCTCTATACAGTCAGCAAGTGGCTCAGATCATGACTCCTTACTGCTAAATTCAGACTTAAATTGAAGAAAATGGGGAAAACCACTAGACCAATCAGGTATGACCTAAATCATCCTTTATGATTATATAGTGGAAGTGACAAATAGATTCAAGGGATTAGATCTGATAGAGTGCCTGATGAACTATGGATGGAGGTTCATGACATTGTACAGGAGACAAGGATCAAGATGATCCCCAAGAAAAAGAAAGGCAAAAAGTAGAATGGTTGTCTGAGGAGGCCTTACAAACAGCAGTGAAAAGAAGAGAAGCAAAAAGCAAAAGAGAAAAGGATAGATATATCCATTTGAATGCAGAGTTCCAAAGAATAGCAAAGAGAGATAAGAAAGCCGTCTTCAATGACCAGTGCAAAGAAATAGAGGAAAACAATAGAATGGGAAAGACTAGAGATCACTTCAAGAAAATTAGAGATACAAAGGGAACATTTCATGCAAAGATGGGCTTAATAAAGGACAGAAATGGTATGAACCTATAAGAAGCAGAAGATAATAAGAAGAGGTGGCAAGAATACACAGAAGAACTATACAAAAAAGATCTTCATGACCCAGATAATCACGATGGTGTCTTCACTCACTTAGAGCCAGACATCCTGGAATGTGAAGTCAACTGGGCCTTAGGAACCATCACTATGAATAAAGCTAGTGGAGGGGATGGAATTACAGTCGAGGTATTTCAAATCCTAAACGATGATACTGTGAAAGTGCTGCCCTCAATATGTCAGCAAATTTGGAAAACTCATCAGTGGCCACAGGACTGGAAAAAAAGTGAGTTTTCATTCCAATCCAAAAGAAAGGCAGTGCCAAAGAATGCTCAAACCACCGCACAGTTGCACTCATCTCACACGCTGGTAAAGTAATGCTCAAAATTCTCCAAGCCAGGCTTCAACAGTATGTGAACTGTGAACTTCCAGATGTTCAATCTGGATTTACAAAAGGTAGAGGAGCCAGAGATCAAATTGCCAATATCTGCTGGATCATTGAAAAAGCAAGAGAGTTCCAGAAAAACATCTATTTCTGCTTTATTGACTATGCCAAAGCCTTTGACTGTGTGGATCACAATAAACTGTGGAAAATTCTTAAGAGTTGGGAATACCAGATCACCTGACCTGCCTCCTGAGAAATCTGTATGCAGGTCAGGAAGCAACAGTTAGAACTGGACATGGAACGAAAGACTGGTTCCAAATAGGAAAAGGAGTATGTCAAGGCTGTATATTGTCACCCTGCTTATTTAACTTATATGCAGAGTACATCATGAGAAACGCTGGGCTGGAAGAAGCACAAGCTGGAATTAAGATAACTGGGAGAAATAGCAATAACCTCAGATATGCAGATGACACCACCCTTATGGCAGAAAGTGAAGAAGAACTAAAGAACCTCTTGTGAAGGTGAAAGAGGAGAGTAAAAAAGTTGGCTTAAAGCTTAACATTCAGAAAACTAAGATCATGGCATCTGGTCCCATCACCTCATGGGAGATAGATGGAGAAACAGTGGAAACAGTGTCAGATTTTATTTTTTGGGGCTCCAAAATCACTGCAGACGGTGATTGCAGCCGTGAAATTAAAAGATGCTTCCTCCTTGGAAGGAAAGTTATGACCAACCTAGATAGCATATTAAAAAGCAGAGACATTACTTTGCCAACAAAGGTCCGTCTGGTCAAGGCTATGGTTTCTCCATATGGAGATGTATGGATGTGAGAGTTGGTCTATAAAGAAAGCTGAGCACCAAAGAATTTATGCCTTTGAACTGTGGTGTTGGAGAAGATTCTTGAGAGTCCCTTGGACTGCAAGGAGATCCAACCAGTCCATCCTAAAGGAAATCAGTTCTGAATATTCATTGGAACAATTGATGCTAAAGCAGAAACTCCAATTCTTTGGCCACCTAATTCAAAGAACTGACTCATTTGAAAAGACCCTGATTCTGGGAAAAATTGAAGGCGTCTGGAGAATGGGACGACAGAGGATGATTTGGTTGGACGGCATCACTGACTCAATGGACATGAGTTTGAGTAAACTCCGGGAATTGTTGATGGACAGGGAATTCTGGCTTGCTGGGGTCCATGGGGTCACAAAGAGTTGGCCACAAGTAGGCAACTGAACTGAACTGAACTGAAGTGACTGTCCTCTTTGGGAGAGCTCTCATGTATGCGTCCAAAACTAGGTTAGTTGATTTCTAGATCCCAGTCTAGCAAGGAATGTTAGATTGAAGCTTTATACTTCCTTGTTGTTTAGTTGCTCAGTCATGTCTGACTCTTTTGCGACCTCATGGACTATAGCTCACCAGACTTCTCTGTCCATGGGATTTCCCAGACAAGAATACTGGAGTGGGCTATCACCTCCTTTTCCATGTACCTCCTTAGCCTCCTCAAAGATAAACCTGAATGAATCATTAATCCTTCTGTTTATACACCAATATGAATCTTGAATTTATCCCTATTCCCTGTTCTCACTCCCACAGTCCAGACCATTAACATATCTGGCCTAGATTATTTTAAAGATTTCTAACAGGTCTTGCTAGTACAAATCTCCACACTCTTTCTTCAGTTCAGTTCAGTTCAGTCGCTCAGTCATGTCCGACTCTTTGTGACCCCATGAATCACAGCACGCCAGGCCTCCCTCTCCATCACAAACTCCCGGAGTTTACCCAAACTCATGCCCATTGAGTGTGTGATGCCATCCAGCCGTCTCATCCTCTGTCGTCCCCTTCTCCTCCTGCCACCAATCCCTCTCAGCATCAGGGTCTTTTCCAATGAGTCAACTCTTCGCATGAAGTGGCCAAAATATTGGAGTTTCAGCTTCAGCATCAGTCCTTCCAATGAACACCCAGGACTTATCTCCTTCAGGATGGACTAGTTGGATCTCCTTGCAGTCCAAGGGACTCTCAAGAGTCTTCTCCAACACCACAGTTTAAAAGCATCAGTTCTTCAGTGCTCAGTTTTCTTCACAGTCAAACTCTCACATCCATACATGACCACTGGAAAAACATAGCCTTGACTAGACAGAACTTTGTGGCAAAGTAATGTCTCTGCTTTTTAATATGCTATCTAGGTTGGTCATAACTTTCCTTCCAAGGAGTAAGCATCTTTTAATTTCATGGCTGCAATCATCATCTGCAGTGATTTTGGAGCTCAGAAAAATAAAGTTTGACACTGTTTCCACTGTCTCCCCATCTATCTCCCATGAGGTGATGGGACCAGATGCCATGATCTTAGTTTTCTGAATGTTGAGCTTTAAGCCAACTTTTTTACTCTCCTCTTTCACTTTCATCAAGAGACTTTTTAGTTCCACTTCACTTTCTGCCATAAGGGTGGTGTCATCTGCATATCTGAGGTTATTGCTATTTCTCCCGGTTATCTTAATTCCAGCTTGTGCTTCTTCCAGCCCAGCGTTTCTCATGATGTACTCTGCATATAAGTTAAATAAGCAGGGTGACAATATACAGCCTTGACATACTCCTTTTCCTATTTGGAACCAGTCTGTCGTTCCATGTCCAGTTCTAACTGTTGCTTCCTGATCTGCATACAGGTTTCTCAAGAGGCAGGTCAGGTGATCTGGTATTCCCATCTCCTTCAGAATTTTCCACAGTTTACTGTGATCCACACAGTCGAAGGCTTTGGCTTAGTCAATAAAGCAGAAATAGATGTTTTTCTGGAACTCTCTTGCTTTTTCAATGATCCATCAGATGTTGGCAATTTGATCTCTGGTTCCTCTGCCTTTTCTAAAACCAGCTTCAACATCTAGAAGTTCTCGGTTCACGTATTGCTGAAGCCTGGCTTGCAGAATTTTGAGCATTACTTTACTCACGTGTGAGATGAGTGCAATTGTGCGGTAGTTTGAGCATTCTTTGGCATTGCCTTTCTTAGGGATAGGAATGAAAACGGACCTTTTCCAGTCCCGTGGCCACTGCTGAGTTTTCCAAATTTGCTGGCATATTGAGTGCAGCACTTTCACAGCATCATCTTTCAGGATTTGAAACAGCTCAACTGGAATTCCATCACATCCACTAGCTTTGTTTGTAGTGATGCTCTAAGGCCCACTTGACTTCACATTCCAGGATGTCTGGCTCTAGGTGAGTGATCACACCATAGTGATTATCTGGGTCATGAAGATCTTTTTTGTTAGCATGATCTTTTTAAAACATAGAATCTGTAATGTTAACCTCAGGTTCAAAAATGTTCACTGTCTCTCCAATAGGGTTTAAAATTAGTGTTCAAATTCTTCTTCAAATACTTGAAGTATCAAGATTTTCAATTTCATTTCCTACTATTGCCAGGGACATGGCAGTATTCACATTTTCTAGTGAAATAACATGTTTTTCCTTTTTTTCTTAAAATCAAGTATATTCATATTTGTACTCTTGTAATTTAAAGATTATTTCCCATTCAAGTTTTCTCTGTCTAGAACTTCAAGTCTTCTTCAGGCCTTGCTCAAATGTCACATCCTCCCTAACATCCCCAAGTCAGAAACCTTCTCTTCCTTCTTCTTGTCCTTGTTGTAATGTGTCTACACACTATGGTACAACTCTTTTCATAGTATCTCTTGCAATGTTTTTGGTTGTGATTTTGACTGTCAACTCTTCGAGGTCATGAATCACACATCTTTAAATTTGTACCTGTCATCTGGTATTGGTCTTAGAGGAAGAGATGAGTTTACAAGACACATGGACCAATGGGTCTCTATGTCATAGAATGGAAGCTCCTCCCTGTTCAGACCAGAAAGGCTAGAGAACAATGAAAGGGCACCTCAGTTAAGTGCAAGTATATTCAGTTCAGTTCAGTTCAGTCGCTCAGTCATGTCTGACTCTTTGCAACCATAGACTGCAGCACGCCAGGCTTCCCCGTGCATCACCAACTCCCAGAGCTTGCTCTAACTCATGTCCATCAAGTCGGTGATGCCATCTAACCATCTCATCCTCTGTCATCCCCTTCTCCTCCTGCCTTCAATCTTTCCCAGCATCATTTTCCAGTGCGGGTATAAGGAACCAACTTATGGGCTTCTGACTGAAAATTTTTTTAAATTATTTTATATGGAAGATTCTGCAAAGAATCATGTGATACACAGTGCAACATGCTGTGTTTTCAACAGAAGCAAGTAGGATGGATACTCTTGTGTGAGAGCCTGTCCCTCTCCATATGGTTTAATTAGAGCCCATTCTTCATTCATGATCTTTTAAAAGAATCAGCTCTTCTATTTCCCATAATAAAAATCCTCACTATAATATTATTAGAAAAACAAAACAGAGAACAAAAACCCTTCTTCCTTCCTTAGCCTAAGTGATTCTTTTCAATCTGGCTGCTGCTGTAGCAACTTCATCACCTCCACCTCTTATATCACACTTTATTCATCAGGCTTCAAAATTCAGTCTTTTTGCAGTTCTTCATTAACTCAAGCAAGCCTCAGAGGGTTAGTTCTTATAGTTCCCTCTGTCTAGATTCTTCTTGCACCAGCCATTTGTATAGCTGTCTCATTTTCTCTGTCATGCCTCTGCTTAAATGTGTCCTTGATATGGTTTTACCAAGTCATCATGACTAACATAGCACACTGGATTTTATTTTACTAAAATCATTTTAATTATTAATTTGTTTTTATGCTTGCTGTGGATTTGCCTAGTTCAAAGTAAACTTCTTGAGGGCAGTGCTGACTTTGTCTTTTTGTTTACTGCTATATCCTTAGCCCAGAGTATAGACCACAATTGGAGTTCAATACATACTTGTCAAAAAATGAAAGAATGAATTAATAGATGATAACTTCAGAAAGATTTTTGGAAAATGGCTAGAAGAAATGGACTTCAACATTATAGAACAAGTGCAGGGCACACATGACAGTTGTGATGTGTTGGCCTTTCCAAGCAACCTCCTGAATTAAGAAAAGGCTAATTGAGGGCAGCTTAGATACAAAAGGGTATATACGGTGAGTAGGTTTTTCCTTTTGTTTTTAGATAGAAACAAATACACTCTTTGAAAATATTATTTATTTATTCTGGCATCTTATTACAAACTATCTGAGGGTAAGACCATTAAAATTCTCTTATAAACCCAGTTTTTGTTTCTTATCTGCAACAATTATCTTTAAGATAAATTATAGCTTGCTTTGTCTTAAAAGACTTTCTTTAGTCTTTTAACATGGAAATAATGTAAGTAGAACAAAAACAAGAAATAAAAATGCTAGAATTTTCACAGAGAATGGCAATCACATTTAACATGAAATAATAATCCTTTATTCTTAGAAATAAAGCTGATATTTTAAAATCATGAGTTTACTTATTGCTAAGCTGCTGGGGGGAGGGGTTCCATATTTTTTTAGTTCTTCCAGCTGTTCTCACAAATCTTCAACTAATGAGTTTCCAAACAAACCTGATTTGAGCAGTAACCAGCATTTTAAATCATGTTTTTATGGGAAGGAAGATTTCTGGCAGGAAGTTATGCAAGTGACGAGACAAAGGTTTGGCTCTCCAAGCCCTCCAGTTCTTAAAACAGCTACATGGAGCTCATTAAGGCCTGCTGAATTATAACAGGCAGAGCAGATCCTGGCTTCACTGGAAAACATAATAGGCCCACATCAAAGCTCAAAGGTTAAAAAAGTAAAATAAAACCATAGTTTTCATACTATTACATTCAACACTACTCCCCTTTCCCTATTTAAATATTGTTGACTCAGATGACACAAGAACATAACTGGGTTTCTGAATTACTTGAATAGTTATAGCTATCATTACTATGTTTTATTTAAAGCCAGATTTACCTACATTTTTTTTTCACATAAAGCAACTAGACTTTATTTTTATTTTATTTTTTCAGTTATGAAAATTTTCAAACATAAAGGCTGAGACTAGTGTAATGGACCTCCAAAATCAATATATTCTTAAAAAATCTACGTATTTAAAATCTGATTTTTTTTTTCCTTAGAAAAAGGAAGAAAACCATCATTTTAGGTGAGTCAAATCACAGCACAATTTAGAGCTGTACCTTATGGCAGCAGTTAAGAGATGACTTGAAGTCACAGTGCCAAGACTGAGCAAATATATATATCCAAAGGAACAAAAGTGAAATGCTAAAGAACTAAATATTTAATTGTCTGGCCACTGAAACCAAGTAATTTATTGATATATTTTTCAAGAGTCATTTGGATCTACCAGGTGCCTATTTCAACATCATGTTGCTTAAGGACAAAGAATAAAAATCTGTGGTCATACAAGCATTCATGGTTGAGGGCTAGAGGTGCTGAAATGATCACATAGAGAAGACATTGGTGATTCCATCAATGACACTTGTCTATCACAACTCATGTATATAGCACAAGATACAATTCACTTGGAAAAGCTAGAGAAATAAATCACTTGTAAATTAAAGAAGCAAACTTTAGAGGTTTCTAATATCCCTGAGGTAGATAAGGCTAAGGGGCAAAATAAAGAAAAGGTACTGAGTTACCAAACTTTTATTTCCTTCACTCTGAGAAATAAAGATCGAGTTTGATTGAATTTATTTCATTACAACCAGAATGTATTGGAAGGAATAAAAAACTATTGATGAAAATAACTATAGAAGTTTTTCAATGCAGTAAAAATCAAATATCAAGTAGACACTTGACATAGACTTATGGCTTAGAAAATAAAGTAGGAAATCCATAGAAAGTCTCCACGCTTCCTATATTTATATTGTCTAATGCATTCTAATTTTCTTTCTTTCTTTCTTTTCTTATTTTTTATTTTTTTTATTAGTTGGAGGCTAATTACTTCACAACATTTCAGTGGGTTTTGTCATACATTGATATGAATCAGCCATAGATTTACACGTATTCCCCATCCCGATCCCCCCTCCCACCTCCCTCTCCACCCGATTCCTCTGGGTCTTCCCAGTGCACCAGGCCCGAGCACTTGTCTCATGCATCCCACCTGGGCTGGTGATCTGTTTCACCATAGATAATATACATGCTGTTCTTTCGAAACATCCCACCCTCACCTTCTCCCACAGAGTTCAAAAGTCTGTTCTGTAATTCTGTGTCTGTTTTTCTGTTTTGCATATAGGGTTATCATTACCATCTTTCTAAATTCCATATGTATGTGTTAGTATGCTGTAATGTTCTTTATCTTTCTGGCTTACTTCACTCTGTGTAATGGGCTCCATTTTCATCCATCTCATTAGAACTGATTCAAATGAATTCTTTTTAACAGCTGAGTAATATTCCATGGTGTATATGTACCACAGCTTCCTTACCCATTCATCTGCTGATGGGCATAATAGCCAGAACATGGAAGCAACCTAGATGCGTTCTAATTTTCTTAGAGCTGTCAGTGGGACAATTTTTGAGAACAGAGTGCTCCTTTTCTTAACGATTTATACTAACTTACTAACAGGTAGGGTGACAGTGAAGTCTTTAATGAGAGCTACTTATTTATGTTTGCTAGACTCAGGAGAATTGGGACAGCAGGACTGTCTACTTATGCATCTGAATGTGGAGTGAGTTGATTAGATTGGGGAAATCTGGCATGAATTTGGGAAAACTGAAGTAGAAGTAGAAATTAAGAAATACTGAAATGCTTTAAAAATGTTATTATGGTGGGGGTTCCCCGGTGGCCCAGTGGTTAGGTTTCCTGGCTTTCACTGTCATGACCTGAGAACTGAGATCCTACAAACCATGGAGCATGACCAAAAACTTAATAAATAGCTAAATAAATAAAAATATTATTGTGATAAAGATGAAATGAATGACGAAGAGATTTTGAAGAGGCACACATACATGGTCTTCTGAAAATAATGCCGTTCAATTCCAAAACATCTTAGGGTGCCCATGGCATCAGGAAAAGAAAAATAAGAGTTCAAAGTATGTAACTACTTAGTTTCTGTCGACATTTCTGGAGGCCTGGACAAGGATAATGATATTTGGTGCTGAAAGATTTCTCAGTAGACACTGTATTAGACGCAATTTCTTTCTAAATGAAACATAAACTTTTCAAACTTGACAGAATGAATCATGTCCTGTTAAATCTCTATTTATAGTGATATCAATGTGTATTTACAAACACATTCAATGGAAAGCGATTCATAGATCTTGGCAAATTTAAAAAAATTATCCTCTATTATGCGATTCCCACCAATTTAAGTACTAACAACCTGACACAATTTGTTGCCAGTAATCTGTTTTACTTTTTATATCTGGCCCCAGGGATTGCTGCTTAGTACTTGTCTATTCATGAACAGAAGAGAAAAGAATGAGTATGTAAGTGAATAACCAAATAAATACTAAACCCTTCATCTTTGCCATAGAAACAGTATTATTTTAGTTGCCAGTATTCTCTAAAAATTGTATAACAAAGCCTAGTAATTTGTTTGGCCTGATCTCAATATATTTTCATTAAGTCAATATCCAGTTTTCTAGTTGCTTCTATTGTTATTGTTATTTTTGGAACAAATATTCTATGTCTGCAGATAGCAAGCCCAAGATTTATTCTCTTTTCATAATCTCTTTTTGTTTTTAATTAATTTATTTTTTTATTGAAAGATAATTGCTTTACAGAATTTTGTTGTTTTCTGTTAAACCTTAACATGAACTAGCCATAGGTATATATATATCCTCTCCCTTTCACAGTCTCTCTTTTTAAGTGACAGTTGGTTAAGAAATCAGTCTCCTCCTTTGGTATGTAATATCAGATGTACCATAGCCTACTGAAGTTTAAAATTGCAAGTTGCTCAAGCTCATAAAGGAAATTGTGAGATTGAAATTCATTTCAGTTTAAGCTAGTTTATTTAAATATCAGATTGCCAGGCAATCAGGAAATAATGGAAGCATCTATGGATAATTATCATTCACTGCTTTAGGGAAGATTCCAAATCACTATTTCACACATACTAACAAGTGTCATCATATTGATGTCTACACGATGAAATAAATATATAGCTTGCAGTTCAACTTTTATCATTTGCAAGTTTTACTTGATTATATGTACTATAGTCTGGTAAAGCATTTCCACTCTGCTAAATTTCTTGATGTATTCTGGTATCATGTCTTTTCATTAATAACTGTATAACTTGTTTTATCTTCTGAGGCTTAATTTACAATCTCTGCAAGTATCTGTGGGGTTGAAGGAGACATTTAGTCCACTGAAGAAATGGAAATGCACTTTCATTAGACTGACACCAGGTTTGCTCGAAATGCCCTGGTTATGAAAAGGCAGGATGTAAGTCTGAAGGCAAGTTGTAACCCTGAGCTTGAGAGAAATAAATAGTGAGACAGAACATGAGTGAACACATTGCCTAGGTTGATTTGTTTGAAAATCTGCACCTACTCTGACAAATGTAATATAAACAGATAAAGTGCAGAAAAAAATTATTGATTAAAGTATACACAGATTATTTTCTATTCTTATCAATAATTTTGATACTAACAAAAGTTTTGCCTTCTGCTAGTCAGTCTTTTCTCTTAATTAAAATCTCTATGAATTTTACTCTATATAATGGAAGTATCTCTTTCCCTTCCTCCCACCTCTTTTAATGCAGATGTCACTCAGAAGGTAGACCCTAGAAATAGATATCTCACTTGACTGCTGATGGGTTTCCTCCTCATTACACAGAATGCAGTGGCTACTCTTCACATATTTTATTTGCTTTTGAATGTTCCCATTTAAAATATGAAGTGCTAAGCTTAGCAGTGGTAAAAACAAATAGTATAAGAGAAAGCTTTCACTCTCCCTGACACAGATGGTAATCAATACTGAGATTTGCCTCTCAAACTCTGCAACTGTTATTGCTGCCCCAAGCTATGCCTATGGTTCACATGCAACCAATATGGGGAGAATAATTTTGTAGGAGAGGAAAATATCTTTCTCTTCTCCCCTTCTAAATTCTTGACTGGTGAACACATTGACTGGGCTTGTTTGTTAGAAAACCTGCACCTACTATGACAGCTGTAATATAAACACAGTGAAGAAAGAAAATTGTTGAATAAACATACACAGACTATTCTCTATGCTCATCAATAATTTCGTTACTAAAAAAAGTTTTGCCTTCTTCTATTTAGTTTTATAACAAAAGACAGATAAACAAGAGAAAATATACAGATTTATTTAATATAAGTTTTAAACAACATAGGACCTTCTTAAAGGAATGATGACCCAATGAAACAGTTAAGCCTGGGTGTTTTTATGCTAGTTTAATGAAGAATGAAGAGTGGTGGAATGATGTGATAGGACAAAAGTGAGGCAAGGTCTGTGCAGATTCTTCCCTGAGTCTTTTGTTTTCAGAAATAAGGATACACCTTACTTTGGGTATACAGAGGGCATTACTCACATGGGAGTTTTATGACCTGCTTCAAGGGATAGTCAGAAAGTTCTTCCTGCACACACCACATTTCAAATTCCTTCAGCTTGAAATTTACAAAATGTAAAATTGCCATCTTTGGAGAAAGTGTATCCTGAACTGCATAGACTTTCATCAAACTATTGAATTAAGAATAAGGCTAAACAGCATAAATAATATACTGCAAAATCTCAAAATGGACATTCTCAGGTACAAGGCTCATGGGATGGCATGAAGAGATAAACACTGGCCAGTCAAAGCTAGACTTACTATGGGTTTGCTTAGCTCATCCCCTGCTGTCTCAGGTTTGCAAGGATTTGAGTGGGGACAGGGAGAACTAATCAAGTAGGAAGACCAGTAGTGCTTTGTAGTCAAGGTTTTACTACCTTAAGAATCCTGCTATTCTGAGACATGGGTCTGGGAATTCGTACATCAGTGAGTTAGCAACCTTTCCTGCTAACCTGGCTTGGCGACCTAAGGGGGAAATTGCCGGGGTCCAGCCTCGGCAGGATCCAGGGGGTACCCTCAGGATGAACGGCGTCGGCAAGAGAGAGAGAGAGAAGACACGTGAGACCAGCCTTGATACGGCCAAGTCTGCGAGGGAGAGAGAGAGAAAGAGAGAGAGTGAGCGCGAGAGAGAGAGAGAGAGAATGACGAGACGGGGGTGTTTGCAGGGTCTGGCAGGGTCTGGCAGAATCTGGCAATGCTTTATTTTTTACCATGGCTTTTATACCCTAAATTAGTACATTTCTAAGGGGAAGATAGTTTAACATTATGTCAGCTTGTTCTTCACAAAACCAGGGTGTTTTCTGCATACTTCTTTGTTTATGAGGGTCTTGTACATTATCTTCTGGCCTTGGGGCCTATTAACATTTTATGCAAGTCAGCTGAATGTAAACCTATTTTCTGTTTCTCTGGTGACCTTAACTGAAAGGTAGCAGTCTCATAGGGCAACAGTACAGAGTAGAAGTATAACCTTGTTAACACAAAAATTAATCCTCCTGCAGAAGTTGTCAGTTGCGTTTATCTAAGAAGTTTACCCCATACTGACTCTGTGACTTTGGTGAGGCAGCTTCTGCCTAGCACTCTTGGCTGACAACAACCATCTCATTGTTACCACACTAGGGCTAAGTCCTTATTTCTCTAGATCTTTAACTATATTAACAATGATTTCTATAACACAACCTTAGCACATTAAAAGCAAAAACACAGCAAGCAAAACACAGCAAGCAAAACACAGCAAGCAAATCTCAACCCAATAACCACCTACAGAATAATTTTTCTTATGTTTTCTAATAGGACTTCCTCACTCCCCGAAGGGCTCTATGTCTACTAGGGCCTTTATATGATCAGGTTCTTTATGCTATTTTATGATTAGGGTATTAATATAAGCAATCATGCATATTAGTACCAAGGGCATAAATGCATTTGCCAAACAAACTAAAATACCAGCAAAGGAGTTTAAATTAAAACACTCCTTTCACCCTGGATAATCTCATAAAATACCACCACCTGGGAAACTTATTGATTAAAGTTCTAAATTGATTCTTATTTGAAAAGAAATCTGGGAAGGCCTTCTGCCTATGTTACAGAAATTAGGGAGTAGTCTATTAAAGCAAGCATCAGAAGAACAGATACCACCTTTAAGGTGAGCGCTGTGGGCAGCTTTGGGGCAACTTTTCAGAGTCCCTGAAAACCTGATCCGCCTTGCCCATCAGGCTTTCTCCCCATGACCTTGTCATGGGTGGGATCTCGTGTGCTGGCTCCCGGCAGGAAATGATCTAGAAATTCAGCCCACAAATACATTTGTTTCTCGGTTATAAGATTTCGAGTTCTCCTCAGTGGCTGATGGCTCTTCAGGCCTTAACCTGTATCAGTGTTTTCACAGTTATTTACCCTAGATGGTTTTCCCCTCTCTCACTTTAGTATCTTACACAAGGCAAGAAAAGTTGAGGGATGAAGAGCCTAGGAGTACCCAAAGAGGAATGTATTTTATCTCCAAGCAAGGGTGCAGAGTAAGACTCTTAGAAGGTACTGAAGTGAAGTGAAGTGAAGTCGCTCAGTCGTGTCCGACTCTTTGTGACCCCATGGACTGTAGTCCACCAGGTCCATGGGATTTTCCAGGCATGAATACTGGGGTGGGTTGCCATTTCCTTCTCCAGGGGATCTTCCCGGCCCAGGGATCGCACCCAGGTCTCCCTCATTGTAGGCAGACACTTTATCATCTGAGCTACCAGGGAAGCCCTAGAAGGCACTAGGTAAGGAAGCAAAATGATCTCAAGTGAAATAGCCCCCTGAAATTGTTTTTTAAAAATTTTGTGTAGTTTTATTTTGGCTGTGGGGTTTGTGGCATCTTAGTTCCCCTACTAGGGATAAACTTATGCCTCCTGCAGTGGAAGCCCAGAGTCTTAACTGCTAGACTGCCAGCAAAGTCCCTCCATTGGAATTCTTATCTCTGCATTCCTCTCTCTATAACTCTAGAAGACCACCGGCTATACAATAGGGAAAATAATGTCTAATTTACAAGGCTCTTAGGAAAATTCAATAAAATACTGTACATGGAATATCTAGTCCAAAGCTGGGCAAGTACTATGGACTAAATATGCATAAGTTTTTCCATCAACACGAAATACCCAAAGCTCCCTCCACATTTTAACTAACTTCAGGAAATCAAAATTCTACTTAAGTAAATCTTTGTGTTTAAGAGAACAAATGAATCTCCATGACTCTCCTCGAAATTGTCCAGTTAGCCAGGATCAAATCTTCAGCTAGTATCTAAACCATACCATCTATCATGGCCACCTTTGAAAGAACATGAGTAAGATCTAATATCTCTGTACGTGATTGGAAAGGATGTTACTTTACTTAAGAGAACAGATGCAATTTGAACTTGAATGGCAATCTAGGGGTTTTTAGTCTCAGTTTAGCAATTTGCTAAGGTATTTCGGGAAAGGATTATGGCAAGGTTGTATATTGTCACCCTGCTTATTTAACTTATATGTACCTCATGAGAAATGCTGGACTGGATGAAGCACAAGCTGGAATCAAGATTGCCAGGAGAAATATCAATAACCTCGGATACACAGATAACACCACCCTTATGGCAGAAAGTGAAGAAGAACTAAAGAGCCTCTTGATGAAAGTGAAAGAGGAGAGTTAAAAAGTTGACTTAAAGCTCAACATTCAGAAAACTAAGATCAAGGCATCTGGTCCCACTTCTTCTTGGCAAATAGATGGGGAAACAGTGGAAACAGTGGCTGACGTTACTTTTTGGGGCTCCAAAATCACTGCAGATGGTGACTGCAGTCATTAAATTAAAAGAGACTTTCTCCTTGGAAGAAAAGTTATGACCAATCTAGACAGCATATTAAAAAGCAGAGACATTACTTTGCCAACAAAGGTCTGCCTAGTCAAAGCTATGGTTTTTCCAGTAGTCATGTTTGGATGTGAGAGTTGGACTATAAAGAGAGCTGAGTGCTGAAGAATTGATGGTTTTGAACTGTGGTGTTGGAGAGGATCCTTGAGAGTCCATTGGACTGCAAGGAGATCCAACCAGTCCATCCTAAAGGAGATCAGTCCTGGGTGTTCATTGGAAGGACTGATGCTGAAGCTGAAACTCCAATACTTTGGCCATCTCATGCGAAGAACTGACTCATTTGAAAAGCCCCTGATGCTGGGAAAGATTGAAGGCGGGAGGAGAAGGGGACAACACAAGATGAGATGGTTGGATGGCATCACCAACTCAATGGACTTGAGTTTGAGTAGGCTCTGGGAGTTGGTGATGGACAGGGAGGGCTGGCGTGATGCAGTCCCTGGGGTCACAAAGAGTCAGACATGGCTGAGCAACTGAACTGAACTGAACAGACTCTGTGCGGCCCCCTTTACCAATGGAATGAAGAATAATTATAGGTAAATTTCTATTTTATTTTACACAATCTCAAATAATCATGTCAAGCACTTTCACTTTCAACTTTGTATCTAATTGTGTTTTTAGATGTCTAGAAAAATATACAGATTAATCACACATAGTTTACTGGCATGAGCAATAAAGAAAGCCAATTACTACTTTTCAAAGAAAAAAAAAGTGCATTATTTAAATCTTTAGCAGTATCCATTGAAGGAAGACTTATTATAACAACCTTTGAAGAAATAGTTCAAATCACATTCATATCTAAATATGGGATATAAACTTAAACACATTTAGAATTATATAATGTTTCTTCTCACATGGTTTTAGCTAAATAGGTGCTTAATAAATATTTATTGTTAGGTATACATGTGCTGACCTTTGAAAATAGAACATACACATAATTTCCTGAGTTTCAAAAATAATGCTTGAGCATAATTATGAACCCAATTTTGGTCCTGGAAGATAGTAGCCTGGAAAGGAAGGAAAGACTATGATAAATTATTCCTCAAATAATATTCTTTTTGAAAGCACAATGACCCAGGTAATAGCACCACATCTTTTATCATGTTAGGTATAATCTCCTCCCCCCCCCCCAAATAAACAACAGATTTGTAAGCATGGCTTACAAGAAATAAAATGTCTTAAAGATAATGTCGTTACAAATTCATCTAAGTTCTGAATCTGTTTTGAGAAAGGATTGGTCCTGCCTGCAGTCTACAGTGAGAACTTCTGGTAATGTTCTATGGTCCACCATGGATGAACTCTTTCATTTCCACCATTCAGACACAGCAGGACATCTATTCACAAACAACACATTTATTCCTAGGATATAAAGAAAAAGAAACTCAACAGAGACCTTCACTTTGTTTTCCGTTTCTCAAAGACTGTCTGAATTATATCTGCTCTTCATTGATGATAAACTCCCCAGTAAGCCAAGCTCTTGTGATAATCGATGTTATTGAGTTACTAATCAACCTTCCTATTTTTCATAGGAAGAAAGTTCCTGTGAAACTTTACCTTCTTGAAAATTATTTGCTTTGGAAGAATATCAGAAACATAAAATATTATGTCTGAGCATACATGCTTTCTTCAAACCTTCCAGTAAAAGGTCACCTCAGTAACTGATGAGTTTACTATAATCACATTTGTAGCTGAAAGAATAGGTATTTTTTGATTATCCCTGATAAGTTGTTTTGCAGCTTGGCTTTGTGAGCTGAGAATAGGAAAGTAAATGGACCCAATACCAATTGTGGCCTAGGTTCATTTTCTATTATAACAGTTTTTACAAAAAAAAACCGAAAACATGGAAAATCAAATTGAAGTAAATTCAATAAAGAACTTTTGGGGAAATTTTACAACTGCCATCAAAACTCTTAAAACCCAGAAAATGTTCCCATTCTACATTTTCTAAAATTACTCCTTGTTTTCCTCATCTTCAATAATTATATTAAGGACAGAGTAGAATATGCAAAGTTAAAGATTTAGCTTCAAGTTATTAAGCAATGCTATTTACTATCTTAAAGAAAAAAAAAGTATGTTTCTAATAATAGCAAACTAGAAAGGATTTTAATATTGTTTTGTCATACACAAATATGTTTAACAATTTTTATAATCCATATGTTGCTGAAAATGTGTAATTTGGTATGCATGTTAAGTAAGCTAACACTAGCTACTGTATTATGCAAACCCTGAAATTTCTACCACTTTGTATTTTTGAAGCTTATTCCTTGCTTATTTAAAATTCAGCTAGAGGCAAGGGAAGGGTATGTGCTCTTAGTGATTCAGGAATTCAGGTTGATGGAAGGTCTGCATCTAGAATGCACGTCCCATAAGGCCACTTTAGACATTGACATCCAACCAACACACACAGAGAAATAAAACTTGAAGGATTGAATGAGGGATTTTTATAGGCCTGTATTGGTAGTCATTTACATCACTGCCGTGTACGTCCTATTGGTCATAACTCAGTCACAATAAAGGTAGGCTTGAAAATAGTCTAAGAAGAAAAGAAAAAGCAGGGAAATTATTATGGCAAACAGTTAACAAGTGTCTTTTGTAGTCCCTTCATTCTATTCAGTTCAGTTCAGTTTAGTTCAGTCGCTCGGTCGTGTCAGACTCTTTGAGACCCCATGAATCACAGCACACTGGGCCTCCCTGTCCATCACCAACTCCTGGAGTTTACTCAATCTCATGTCCATTGAGTCGGTGATGCCATCCAGCCATCTCATCCTCTGTCGTCCCCCTCTCATTGTATTAATATCTCCTTAATTCACAATACAATTTCAATATTTGTTCCTTTGAAAATGTTTGATTCCCAGATATAATTTTTAAGCCCACATAAGAAGTCAAAGAACATTATTGTAAAATTATGTGCACCTGTAGAATTTCTTACGATTCATTCTAAACAATAAAATATTATATAATCTAAGAAACCATGATTAATAATGAGATAGATATTTGTTATAAGCATTGGTTCATGTAAAAGAGAGCTCTCAAGGGAATAAAGATATGACATATGATGATGGTCCCTAACCACATCCGTAGGAATCCTTTGCTCCTGTTCAATACTCCTGTTCTTCAACAGTCACAAGTGTTGCTCAAAGCTCACACTTGTAAATTCTCCCTAACTTCTGAGTTTTGCCCCTGGGTAATTGAAATCACTTCTCGGGAGCTGCCTTGAAGGTATACAATATGCTCAGTGAAAGACTGGTAGGGATTACAAGTTTTGCTCTCTTGCCCAGTATTGGGAGAGAATCTGTGTTGTAGCGAAAGCTCCAGAGTTCATTGAGAAATAGGTGGAGGCTGGACTTCAGTTCAGTTCAGTTGCTCAGTCCTGTCCGAATCTTTGCACCCCATGGACTGCAGCATGCCTGGCTTTCCTGTCTGTCACCAACTTTCTGAGCTTGCTCAAACTCATGGCTGGACTCCACCTGACACCAAAACTTGTTTTGTTACTTCTGTTCTGTCTAGTGCTCCTAAATGCCATGGAGGTATTGCCAAATATCGCTCCCTTAGCAAATCTCTTTCAGGCACACAAATACTCCTTTCAATCTGCTTCTAGGGAACCCAACTCAAAACAGGAGATAAACCATTTAAAATATGTTTAAAAGTCCCTGGCATCTCTAGACATGTTTAGTGCAGGTAGTGAAGCTGCAGCCTCTAAATTAACATTTTACATTCTGAAAAATATGTCTGCATTGCTTCTTTACAAATAAGGCTTTTCTTGTTTTACAGCTATGCTGAGATTCTTTGGTTTCCTTTATACTCATCAGGAATGAAACACTAGGAATAAATATACATGAAAAGAATAAATCTAGGGACCAAGATCTAAGAAAGAAGGTTGGTCTCAGCAAGTTAGTGAACAGTAAAGATGGTAGCACAAGTAAATTGATTATCACTAGGAAGTATTTCAAGTTAACAGTCCATCAGTAAGTTCATGTGTAACTGGAATCAGGTATATTTGATATTCTAAAACAAATTGTGCATATACTGAATGACCTTGACCTATGGAAGTTTAGCTAAGTTTAATAGAATTTTTAATAGAGAAAATCTAAATGTACCTTGTAAATCTATGCAATAATTGGAGAAAATAATATAAAGGTGCTACATTTTGCCATATTCATTTACAGATGTTTTGAAATCAAAAGAAAATTTCAGTAGGTATATATACATGTGAAAATTGACAAGTCAATAATCATAAAATGTAAATGTAAAGGGCAAAGAATAACAGATACTTTTGAAGAACAATTCTCATACTCATTCTACCAGATAACAAGATCTATTATATACAGTAAATAAGACAGTACATTAGAGGAATAGATGAATGAAACAACGTGGACTTGAAAAGTGAAAGTCGCTCAGTCACGTCTGATTCTTTGAGACCCCATGGACTATACAGTTTGTGGAGTTCTTCAGGCCAGAGTAATGTAGTGGGTGGCCTTTTCCTTCTCCAAGGGATCTTCCCAAGCAGGGATCAAACCCAGGCCTCCTGCATTGCAGGTGGATTCTTTACCAGCTGAGCCACAAAGGAAGCCCAAGAATACTGGAGTGGGTAGCCTATCCCTTCTCCATGGGATCTTCCTGACCCAGGAATCGAACCAGGGTCTTTTGCATTGCAGGTGGATTCTTTACCAACTGAGCTATGAGGGAAGACCCCAAAATGGGCTTAAGGCACCAAATAATGCCTCCACCCCAAATATGTCGACATCATAATCCCTGTGGATGTTACCCTAAGTGACAAAGGAGACTTCAGAGATGTGATTTAGGCACAAACCATCAAGGAGATAAATATGGAAAGGTTTCTTTATAATAAGAATAGGGGGTTAAGAATCAAGAGAAGTAAGAATGGGTGTATAAGAAATACCATTTAGATATATTAGAAATCTAAATTTTTTTTATTTTAAATTAACAAAGGAGAAAAACAATCTCCATGAACACTCTAAACAAATAGACCAGATCCCAAGTTTCAGTTAACCAGAAGATATAACTAGATTAAATTTACATGTACCTAACAAAACAGATTTAAAATAAATGAAGAAAATGTTTAGAGTAATATAAAGCTAAATGAATATCATATGTTATGTATAAAGTTATGTATGCTATGGATTTCCCAGGTGGCACTACTGATAAAGAACCCGCCTGCCAATGCAGGAAATATAAAAGAGGCGGGTTTGATCCCTGGGTCTGGAAGATCCCCTGGAGGAGGAAATGTCAACCCACTCTAGTATGCTTGCCTGGAGAATCCCAAGGACAGAGGAGCCTGGCAGGCTACAGTCCATGAGATTGCAAAGGGTCAGACAAAACTGAAGTGACAGAGCATGCACGTGGCATAAATGTCACGTGCATTTAAAATCAGATTTAAAATAAATGAAGAAAGTGTTTATAGTAATACAAAGCTAAATGAATATCATATGTTACATATGCTATACACAAAATTATATAAATTATCAAGGTTTATAAGATTACAGTTATACAAGTTTAAAGATAAATCCACAAATCTGGAGAATAAACACACACACACACACACACACACAAATCTGTGAGTATCCAGGTGTGAACCACAGAAAGAGTAAATAGATTTGCACAGTTACATGGTGGAATACTATTCATTAAAAGTTCTTTGAACACAATGAAATTAAGCTAGAAAATATGAAGAAAATATGACTGGAGCTAAGTGTACCACACCAATGCAAATACTGTCGGCCTCCTAATCTGTGTGTTCTGTATCCTCAGATTCAACTGCAGATCAAAACTATCCCCCCCAAATTTCTAGGAAGTTCCAAAAAATAAAATTTGAATTTGCAGCACATTGGCAATTATTCCCATAGCATTCACAATTATATTTGCAACTGTTTACACAGCATTTACATTGTATTAGGTGAAAAAAATAACAAAATGGAAACAAAGTATAATAAAAGATTCACAAAGCTATAAGTTAAGTTTTTGACAATATAAATAAAATGTACACACCTGTGGCAAAACTGATTAAGAAACAAGCTCACCATGAAACAATTTCAGGAATAGAAAAGGTACAGTGCTACAGAACTTTAAACATTCCGAATATATCAAAATACTACTATGTGCAACATTACAACAAAAAATTTGAAAATGTATATTGATGAAATTGACAAATTCCTAGAAAATTTCGACTTATAAAAACTAAGTCAACAAGAAATAGAAACACTGATGAAATCCAGAAGCTACAGAACCATGGCTATTCACAATTCCAGTTATTAGACACATGTAGACTGCAGCACCAGTGAAAGCTTGTTTCTTCTGATTAAATGCAATGATTAGTCTGCTTTGACAAGTTAATCCTTTATGTGAGCACAGTTTTATTTCTTCTAAAAAATACTGGATTTTAATTTCACCAAATATTAATAATACTTTTTTTATGGGAGAGCTATATTTGTTATATTGTTTGGGGGATTTTGTTTAGTATTTTAGTTTACAAAAAAAACAAATTGGTCAAGCCATGTGGCATGCAGAATTTTAGTTCTCCAACCAGAGATTGAAACTGTGCCCCCTGCAATGGAAGTGTGGAATCCTAATTATTGGACCACCAAGGAATTCTCATACAGAATAAAATTTTAAAACAAAGTTTGTGAAATGTAACATACTTGATACACTCCATTTTTAGCTCAGACACATTTTATTTAAAACTTATTTGATGAAACTAATACTACATAAAATTATTTAACAACTTTATGTAATATTTACCCACTTGCAAGTGTGACAACTTTTTATGCAGGAAGTTGTTATGAATAATTCTAAAATCCTGAAAGTAAGGGTGTATTATAGAAACATTTATTCATAGCTGGTGTTTCTAAAATGTAAAGTGGTTTTCAAGAGAAATTAGTGACATATTTGGAAAGCCACTATAACATGTATTCTTATACTATGTTAACTGGTCTTTAGTGTTTATACTATTAATCCAGTACCAAAGGTAGAAAATAATTTTTTGCACAAATTACTCAATTTTCTAAGGCCAGGAACTATTCTAGGTTTTAAAAATCATTTTAGTTTCTGAAAACCTCTTTCTCATCTCTCTTTTTATGTAACTGCTATTTTATCTTTTACTTCCTGGAAACTGGAAAGCAAGTTTTTCTTTATTAAATAATAGATGTTCATGAAGATAGAAATATATAAATAAGGACAATTTTTAATTGCCATTTTAATGAATAACAATAGATTTATTTTGCTGTGTCTGGATAATAAGTATGAGCACTATCCATGGTTTGCTCAATATAAATTGACTTTTATTCTCTTTTTCTTGAGGGACAAATCAAATTGCAGTACTAAAAAGTGATTCAAATACAATCCTACAGTCTTCATACTCTTTAATCATGATAGAAATGCAAATCAAAACCCCAATGAGATATCACCTCAAATCTGTCAGATGACTACCACCAAAAAGACAACATATAACAAACATTGATGATGATGTGGAAAAACAGGAACCCTCCCTCACTATTTGAGGGAATGTAAATTGACACAGCCACTATGAAAAACAGTACGGAGATTCTTAAAAAATTAAAAATAGAACTAATATATGATCCAGCAATTCTACTTATGGGTATTTTTCCAAAGAAAACAAAAATACAAATTTGAAAAGATATATGTGTCCCTATGTTTACTGCAGCATTGTCCTGAATAGCCAAGATATGGAAGCAACCTAAGTGTCCATAGATAAATGAGTGGATAAAAAAGATGTGGCATATATATACATATATATACATGCAATGGAATATCACTCAGTCATAAAAAAAAAGAATGAAACCTTGCCATTTGTGACAACATAAACAGACCTAGAAAGTATTATGCTAAGCAAAATAAGTCAAGAAAAAGATGAATACCGTTATGATTTCACTTATTTTTGGAATTTTAAAAACAAAACTTACAAACAAACATGATAAAACAGAAAGAAACTCATGGATACAGAGAACAAACTAGTAACTGCAAAGGGGGAGAGGGTTGGGAGGATAAGTGAAATAGGTGAGGGAGATTAAGGGGTGTGAACTTCCAGTTACAAAATAAATAAGTCACAGGATTCAATACAGCACAGGAAAAGCAGTAAATAATATCACAGTAATTTTGTATGGTAAAAGATAAAATTATTGTGGTGATCATTTTGTACTCTATAAAAATATCTAATCACTATGTTGTGTTCCTGAAACTAAGGCTATAAAACACTTTCACCAAAATAAATAAGGAGTGTGGAGAAAGAAATACAACCACATACTTTAAGAATTTCTTAAAATAGACTGAGAATGTTGGCAGGATGGGGAGAAATCCTCTTCCTTCACTTGCTTATGTTTATATATATATATATTGGCATAAGCTTTTTGGTGAGAAGGTTAACAGTATCTGTTATATTTAACATGGGCATTGCTTTTATCCCAGAAACTTCATTATTTAGGATTCTATACAAACAGTCACATGTACACAATAATACAAACATGCTTATCATCACATTACTTCTAGTAGAAAAATTATAGTAATAACCTAAAAGTTTATTAATAAGAGAATGGCATTAGATCATGTTACTGTGAAATATTACATGGTCATTCAATGAAAAAGGCAGATATCTTTCCATAAGAATGAAAATACAGCTTAGATACATTGTTATGCTTAAAAACTTCATTTAGATTTTACAGTCATGCATATTGGGTAAATAGTTTCACACATAGTAATAAAAAGAGTAGTAAAAATTGTAAGAAAATGCTAACAAAAGAGCAGAGAAGTACATTAAGTTTTCAGTTTGAATGAAGAAACTTCTCCCCTTGAAGAAACTGTTTCAGACAAAACACTTATTTTTAACTATTTCACTCTAATGAGTAGTTTAGGAAAAGGACTATGCCCTAGTGAGCTGCCTGATTTACCTTTACTGTAAAGTATATAAGAGAGGAATTTCATACCTATTCTATAAACTACTATTGTTTATGTTCATAATTGCTTGCATCATAATCAAGGTGTTTTATCAGTTTTCTGTTGGGTGCCTTGCAGCTAAACACTATTATAATTGACCTTTGATCTCTGGATTGGGAAGATCCCCTGGAGAAGGAAATGGCAACCCACTCCAGTATTCTTGCCTAGAGAATCCCATGGACAGAGCCTGGCAGGCGACAGTCCATGGGGTTGCAAGAGAGTTGGAGACAATTTAGCAACAAAGCAGCAGTAGCAACATCTGTATAGATACTTCATATCATGGAAAGTTGAAGGGACTGGAATTAGAAGTTTATGCAGATACTTATAGCATATCTATATCTATGTTTGGCCCCCAAATTTCAAACAAGAACAGTACAATTTCTAATCTCTTCCATTTACAGGTGCCTCTTTTGACAAATTTTCAACTCCCTTGAATATCCAAACCCTCAATCATGTAAAATAATTCAGTGTTTCATAAATCACTCATATAATCAAGATCAGATGATGCATGATTAGTCATTGTTATAATGAAAGGGGAAGACATAAGTAAATATTTATAAATGATAGTCAAGATGGGATCATTCTGATGAAATTCAATTTTTTCACAAAAGCTGATGAAATTATCATCTCAATGTTGACAATCTCTTTTGGAAGAAAATCCAAAGTAAATATTAAGTTATCAAGATATCAACTTATTCATTTTATGAGCTTAAATTGTTGCCTATAGTACAAAAATCTGTCATGTAAAAACCTTCATTTGAAGGTGCTATAGTTAAAAAAAAAAACTTTCTTCTGTATGATGTTATTAAATCCTCTCACAAAAATCTCTTAAAGTACACTAATCTTCATATTAGAGATAAGGAATCTAAAGTTCAGGCAGAACAGGATGCTTGAACAAATTCTATAGCACAGATTAATAAAGTATGGACTTGAGAACTAGACACTCTGGGTTCAAATTTTTCTCTACTTTGCATTTACTGAATAACTCATGAAAGTTACTCAAACTTTCTATTCTCTAGTTTTCTCATTCATAAAATGGAGTGATGAAAATGATAGTACATTTTTCACACCTTTATTATGGTAAAGAGATGAGCCAAATGCTCCTAAACAGTAATTGGCACATAGAAAGTATGAGTATTGGATATTAGTAACTGATGGAGTCTAGACTTGAACTTAAATCGGTTGTCAGATTTAAACTCTGGAGCAAGACAAACCTGGAGTTCATTCTTACTCATCTATGCAGAAGCTGTGTGAATCAGGGGTGAGCAATTTTTTCATAGATATAATAGGAATAAAATATACATGCATACATAATGGACTTGTGAGAATTATGTTTGTCACCATAGTAGAGAAAATACATCATGCCTCATTCAGACCAGCTGTACAGTAGATGATAATTTCATTTTCAACTCCTATGCAAGTATTTTAGTGATTCTACATACAAAAGATGTGCTGATTAAGTAATATTTATTTAAAACTTAATGCACACATAGACAATGCTGGTCTTACTGACTCACTTCTCAGTATAATCCATAGGTCATCATCCTCATTTTACAGATGAGGAGATCAAGGCAGAGAAAGGTTAGGCAATGTATCAAAGATCATAAAACTGAGTGATAGGATCAGAGTGAGGATCCAAGTACTTAGTACCTGACATTACATTCTGTTGCTTCTGAACACTTCCATATTTAGATATACTTCCTGATGTGATTAGACATCCCAGGTGGTGTTGGTGGTAAAGAATCTGCCTGCCAGTGCAGGAGATGCAAGAGACATGGGTTCAGTTCCTGGGTGGGGAAGATTCCCCTGGAGTAGGAAATAACAACCTGCTCTAGTATTCTTGCCTGGGAATTCCACAGATAGAGGACCTGGTGGACAACAGTCCGTGGGGCCACAAAGAGTCAGACTGAGCAACTGAGCATATGTGCATGTGTGCACACACACACACACACACACACCCCTAATGTGATTACTTTTTTAAATGAAAAACATAAGACTGGTATGTATTCTGGTAACCTAGGAATCAGGATTGATTAAAAATTCTTCCAACTATAAGATATCTAGAAATACTAGAACAAATACAACAAACATTCTCCCAAATTTAGTGATATGCCCAGGGGTCAAAAATAACAAGGGAGTGGAAACAAGAATTCTAATCTATTTTCAGAGATACACCAGTCTCTGTGGTTGAGAAATTTCTAAGTTAACAGGCACACTATGAACAGGAGACTAGACTTTGAAATCAAGCAAGATTGGATAGATGGTTCAGTTCAGTTCAGTTCAGTCGCTCAGTCGTGTCCAACTCTTTGCGACCCCTAGAATCGCAGATGCCAGGCCTCCCTGTCCATCACAAACTCCCGGAGTTTACTCAAACTCATGTCCATTGAGTCGGTAATGCCATCCAGCCATCTCATCCTCTGTCGTCCCCTTCTCCTCCTGTCCCCAATCCCTCCCAGCATCAGGGTCTTTTCCAATGAGTCAACTCTTTGCATGAGGTGCCCAAAGTATAGGAGTTTCAGCTTCAGCATCAATCCTTCCAGTGAACACCCAGGACTGATCTCCTTCAGGATGGACTGGTTGGATCTCCTTGCAGTCCAAGGGACTCTCAAGAGTCTTCTCCAACACCACAGTTCAAAAGCATCAATTCTTCAGCCCTCAGCTTTCTTTATAGTCCAACTCTAACATCCATACATGACCACTGGAAAAACCATAGCCTTGACCAGACGGACCTTTGTTGACAAAGTATTGTCTCAGCTTTTTAATATGCTATCTAGGTTGGTCATAACTTTCCTTCCAAGGAGTAAGTGTCTTTTAATTTCATGGCTGCAGTCACCATCTGCAGTGATTTTGGAGCCCCAAAAAATAAAGTCTGACACTGTTTCCACTGTCTCCCCATCTATTTCCCAAGAGGTGATGGGCCCAGGTGCCATGATCTTAGTTTTCTGAATGTTAAGCTTTAAGCCAACTTTTTTACTCCCCCTCTTTCACTTTCATCAAGAGGCTTTTTAGTTCCTCTTCACTTTCTGCCATAAGGGTGGTGTCATCTGCATATCTGAGGTTATTGATATTTCTCCCGGCAATCTTGATTCCAGCTTGTGCTTCCTCCAGCCCAGCATTTCTCATGATGTACTCTGCATATAAGTTAAATAAGCAGGGTGACAATATACAGCCTTGACATACTCCTTTTCCTATTTGGAACCAGTCTGTTGTTCCATGTCCAGTTCTAACTGTTGCTTCCTGACCTGCATACAGGTTTCTCAAGAGGCAGGTCAGGTGGTCTGGTATTCCCATCTCCTTCAGAATTTTCCACAGTTTATTGTGATCCACACAGTCAAAGGCTTTGGCGTAGTCAATAAAGCAGAAATAGATGTTTTTCTGGAATTCTCTTGCTTTTTTGATGCTCCAGCAGATATTGGCAATTTGATCTCTGGTTCCTCTGCCTTGGACGGTATGCCCCACAAAAATCAGATCCTTAAAATAGACACTAAAGACCATTTGTTGCCCAACAGAGGGAATGGACTGGGAATACATCTATCCTGATCAAGGCTCAGAGTACAAAAAAAAATGTTTCTAAGATTCATAATTCAGACATTCGGTGGTTTGTTATGCAATTGAATATAAGCTGACTATTCACACAGGTATAGAACGAATGCTATGACTAAGAATTGGCAAAAACAACAGTCTTTAGTCCTGTGAAGGTTTTATACATTTAAATTATAAGATGTGGAACACAAAATAGTATATTAAATAGAAATCTAATAGAATATTACAGAGAAACAAATACAAGATTTTTAAAGTAAATTGATTAATTTAAATGGTGAAATCATTAATATTCAAAATTATCAATAAGAGAAACAAGAACATGACCAAGGAACATTGGTTCCATCTACAGGATTCAATTTTAAAAGTCTAGGCAGATTTGAAAGGAAACTGGAGTGTATTTAAGGAAATAAATCATTAAAATAAAGTATAACTCCAAGGACAGATTAAACAGCACACTTGACACCACTGAAGATGGAATTAATGATATGGAAATATGAATCTGAAGGTACAACCCACAATGTAGAAGATAGAAAATAAAGAGACCTCAT
The DNA here is from genome assembly GCF_019320065.1 of Cervus canadensis. Classification (NCBI taxonomy): domain Eukaryota; kingdom Metazoa; phylum Chordata; class Mammalia; order Artiodactyla; family Cervidae; genus Cervus; species Cervus canadensis. The sequence goes on along the minus strand of NC_057400.1, from coordinate 35,339,742 downwards.
GCAATGTGTAAAAATAGAAAGATATTTCAGAGGTCTAATTTGAGTTGCAACAGTCTTACTCAGGATACATATTGATTTAGACTCCTTGGAAGAAAAGCTATGACCAACCAGATGGCATATTAAAAAGCAGAGATATTACTTTGCCAACAAAGGTCTGCCGAGTCAAAGCTTTGGTTTTTCCAGTAGTCATGTTTGGATGTGAGAGTTGGGCTGTAAAGAAAGCTGAGTGCTGAAGAACTGATGCTTTTGAAGTGTGGTGTTGGAGAAGACTCTTGAGAATCCCTTGGACTGCAAGGAGATCCAACCAGTCCATCCTAAAGAAGATCAATCCTGGGTGTTCATTGGAAGGACTGATGCTGAAGCTGAAACTCCAATACTTTGGTCACCTGATGCAAAGAACTGACTCATTTGAAAAGACCCTGATTTGGGGAAAGATTGAAGGCAGGAGGAAAAGGGGATGACAGAGGATGAGATGGTTGGATGGCATCACCGATGCAAGGGACATGAGTTTGAGTAAACTCCGGGAGTTGGTGATGGACAGGGAGGCCTCGTGTGCTGCAGTCCATGGGGTCACTAAGAGTCGGACATGACTGAGCAACTGAACTGAACTGAACTGAAAACTGAACTGAACTGAGTAACAGCAGAAGACAAGAGATAGGGAAAAGTGTTTTTAAGATGCTACCAAAAAGTCAGAGTGAAAACATATTCATTTAAATTTTTATTGAAAAACATGGATGAAATAAAGACTTTCATTGTGATACAGGGGTAAATTAAGACATTTTCATACAAATGAAACGAAGTTTAGCATCAATAGACTTTCACTAAAGAAATTTCTAAACAATGTACTTCAAAAATAAGGAAAATGCAGAGTTAATCCTGTAGAAATATTTAACATTCGACACAGCAATGTGAACAAAGAATGAGAAAGTAATTACTGAGATGTAATCAAAGAGGAATTGAATTAAATAGCAAATAACATCTATTTGGGGATTAAAAGTTGGGAAGAATGGAAACACTGGACAATGATAACATGTAAGTCAGGACTGACAGGATAGATATAAGACATTTTCAAGGTTTTTTACTATTCAGAAAAATATTTATATTATTGCTTTGCTTTAAACTTTGTAAATATAGAAAAATTTTAAAGTAACCATTAGAAGAATATGAATATAGTATTTAACATCCAAACAAAAAATAGACAAAAGACATGAGCAGACATCACAGAAGATGAAATTAGGAAAACTGAAAATGAAATAACCATAAAAGATCCTCAGCCTCACTATTAAATGGAAAAAAGCAAAATAAAACCATATGTTTCATAATTTCATGCCTATCCTATTGACAAAACTCTAAATGTCTGATGATGTTAACTGTTGGCTAGAAAGTGGAGCAACAGGAACTCTTACATGGCTTGTGTGTGTGGATTAAGGCGACCACTTTAGCAAACGTTTTGGTAATATTTTGAGAAGGCAAAAGTGCTCTAAAAACTTATGCTAAAATGCTAGGACTCCTGTCATCTTTTCCCTGACTCTTAAACAGCCTGGGGCAAATCTCATATTTGTACTAAATTACATGAACTGTTATTAAAGTTATAGCTGATGTTAGTTAACTCAGGGCTTCCCAGGATTCAAACACACTTTTTTTTTTTTTAATTTTTAACATATTTTCTTTCTCTGAGGAAATGCAAGAAGTTAGCCAGAGGTTTTGTTATTTGTAAGCAACAGCTTTGATTCCTTACTAACTTACTTAGGTTAAAGCAATGATCTTTTCTTTTTTTTCTCTTTTTTTTTTTATGTCACTTTTTTTTTTTAATTTTTTATTTTATTTATTTATTTATTTTTATTAGTTGGAGGCTAATTACTTCACAACATTTCAGTGGGTTTTGTCATACATTGATATGAATCAGCCATAGATTTACACGTATTCCCCATCCCGATCCCCCCTCCCACCTCCCTCTCCACCCGATTCCTCTGGGTCTTCCCAGTGCACCAGGCCCGAGCACTTGTCTCATGCATCCCACCTGGGCTGGTGATCTGTTTCACCATAGATAGTATACATGCTGTTCTTTTGAAACATCCCACCCTCACATTCTCCCACAGAGTTCAAAAGTCTGTTCTGTATTTCTGTGTCTCTTTTTCTGTTTTGCATATAGGGTTATCGTTACCATCTTTCTAAATTCCATATATATGTGTTAGTATGCTGTAATTTCTTTATCTTTCTGGCTTACTTCACTCTGTATAATGGGCTCCAGTTTCATCCATCTCATTAGAACTGATTCAAATGAATTCTTTTTAACGGCTGAGTAATATTCCATGGTGTATATGTACCACAGCTTCCTTATCCATTCATCTGCTGATGGGCATCTAGGTTGCTTCCATGTCCTGGCTATTATAAACAGTGCTGTGATGAACATTGAGCAAATGAAGAAACAGACAAAGGATTAATCTCAAAAATATACAAGCAACTCCTGCAGCTCAATTCCAGAAAAATAAATGACCCAATCAAAAAATGGGCCAAAGAACTAAACAGACATTTCTCCAAAGAAGACATACAGATGGCTAACAAACACATGAAAAGATGCTCAACATCACTCATTATCAGAGAAATGCAAATCAAAACCACAATGAGGTACCATTACACGCCAGTCAGGATGGCTGCTATCCAAAAGTCTACAAGCAATAAATGCTGGAGAGGGTGTGGAGAAAAGGGAACCCTCTTACACTGTTGGTGGGAATGCAAACTAGTACAGCCACTATGGAAAACAGTGTGGAGATTTCTTAAAAAACTGGAAATAGAACTGCCATATGACCCAGCAATCCCACTTCTGGGCATACACACTGAGGAAACCAGATCTGAAAGCAATGATCTTTTCATACCTGTTCTCAGTGTCTAGTAGTAGACCTGGCTCATAGTAAACTTTCAGAATAGACTGTTCAACTTCAGATTACTGGGTAACACCCAGGTATATATTAGATTCTTTGTAATGTGGTTTTTTAAGACATTATATGTAATATCAGAATAGCAATTTAATAAACACCATTCAGCTAAAGGTCTTCAAAGATAAATTCATTCAGTATGCAAGATTTGGCCTCTTTTATGTAACTTTCATTTCTTCTTAATTTACATGTTATTTTCAGGGTACTATGTTTCTCCTCCAGGAAGAAACTATTTGAAGAACTCTAAGTAACTTCTATGATATTTTACTTCAGATGTGATAAAAATCTCTTTAGTTTAGAAATGGAATTAGAAAAACTGCAATACACATGTATGAAATATTTTTCTTTTTACAGACATATGAAGAGGCCCTTTCCCTCTCACAAGCTTCCTGTCTTTAAAAGTCCACAAAGTGTATGAGCCTAATGAGACCTGATAGCTTCCTGAACTGAAAAACACAATGGTTTTGTAAAACCAGGGGCATTTAGCTTTTTGGGGTTTTTTTTTTTTTTTTTTTTTTTGTATTCTTGTAGTTGTTATCCCATGGCATATTCAGGGAGACCAATACAGCTTTAACTTTGTTTTCTATTGCTGGGCAGGCATGATGGCAACTGAATGTTCATCTGGAGTTTTAATTGAATGTGTTTCTAGAGATGCAGCAAAACAGATCAGAATGATTTGCTTTTAATTCCCTTTGGGGCAAGTTGCTGGCATGGGCTATGCTGAATTACCATTTTGCCTTTTTTTCTTCATTTTTGAGTGTGTCGCTTTGAGCAACACTGTCATAGCTGCTGGCTATGCAATTAGGCATCTCTGTCTGCCTCCCTTTCAATCTTTTTCTCCTTATTAAGCTAGTAGGAAAATGTTAAGCCCCTAGGCATCTGTATCTATTAATAGGAAAAGGAGATTAACTGTCCCCTGTCCCCGTTGCATAGATTTATGATGAGTAGTCTTCTAGCAGAGTTCTCTCTTGTTTCCTCCTTTTTAGTAACAAGAAAGCTACAGGTATCCTTGCAACATCATTAAGTAGCTCAGCAGTAGGGCCTCTAATCTGATCTCTGATGGGAGATTGTTGGCCCTCCATCTTGTGTCCATACACAGGATTAGGACAAAGGAAACAATTAGACTTAGTTCAACATTCTTCTTTTACAGGTGAAGAAATAGAGGTCATGTGAGGAGTCACAGGACAGGTAGGTAACTAATGACAAAACAGAAACAACTACAGTTTCTAGATGAACCTGAGCAATGGGCTCCTGTGCCCACAGTAGAGAAAGCAAAGCTCTGACAGCAGGTGTTTGCAGCAAAGGGCTTTTTGCAGGACACCAGGCAAAATGGGAGGCAAGTTTCAAATCTACTCCAACCTGATCTTTGACTTAGGGGTTTTTTAAAGGGAAGAATGAAGAAGTTGGGTTAATCATGGTCTTGTGACATTTCTTGATCATAGTTTTAGGAGTCAGCATGTCTATGGGTTACAAGTCTCTGGTCTGGTTGTCCCTGACCCAGACATCTGCAAGCTCATCTTGACTTAGAGAAACAACCTGAATTTGTATGTTAACAATGTTATAGATAACAGCGATTTTAGACATCTGACTCTGGTTGCTTATGGCTCAGTTAGCACAGGACTGGGGTCAGAGGGGAACAAGAAAGGGAACAACACAAAAGAATAAAGATTTGAATTGGGACAAGTCAATCATAAACTTGGCAGGGGAACTCAGTTTAAGAGTAACTCAGTTTCATAGGTATCCTACCACTTTTATGAACGTTCTGAAATTTTTTATATCCCTTATTTTGGGGTCAAAACTTAACATTTTTCATAAGTGAAATATTTAGACAATTATTCCTTCTGGGATAATAAAAAAAAATAGAATAAGAAAGATAATAGAACAGAATTGCCTGAACAGAATTTTGAAAAAGGATTAGTTGAAAAGAAAGATAGCAAGTATGTGTCTGGTATGAGACATTACAGAAGAGCTCTCATTTAATTCAAAAATGGTATTTTCAAACTATCTGAGCATTCTCAATTTACATCACTCATGTGAATCTAGGTTTTTTTTTTCCCTACAAAAAGACAATTTTAAAACATAATTATATAAGCTAAAAATTAGCAAACACAAAGGGATAGTTTGTTACATAATGAAGTGATTCTTCAAGTGTGATTCTAGTAAAATGAAGACTACACTAACTAGTTGTATCATAGTGCTTTTGTGAAGATTTAATGAGTTGATATAGGTAAAGTGCTTAGAACAATGCCTGGCATATTATAAACATTATATGTATTATGTACTCTTATGTTGCATGCATGTGTGTTCAGTCATGTCTGACTCTTTTCAAACCTATGGACTGTAGCCCACCAGGCTCCTTTGTCCATGAGTTTTCCCAGGCAAGAATCCTGGAGCGTGTTGCCATTTCCTTCTCGAGGGAATCTTCCTGACCCAGGGATTGAACCCATGTCTCCTTCATTACAGGTAGATTCTTTACCACTGAGCCACCTGGGAAGGCCATTGTATACTCTCACCGTTAACCTATTATCACACTACAACTAATCTACTGGATTAACTGATTGGAATTTAGTTTCAAGAAAGGCCTGGAAGAACAAGACTAATAGAAAGATTTTTTTAAATTTCCTATGGGGAAGATAAATGAGTTGCGAGCCTCATTGAGATACCTAAGAATTAAGGCTACTTATGGATCTTGTATCCTCTACGTATAGTTAAGAAGCATTTGCCACAAAAATGCAATAGAAAATAAACCTTATTGCTTCATGTTTCATTATGAGTTTTCTAAAGGTGTGTATGCCTTCTGTAGATAACAGGGCTTTATTTCCATAAAAAAATCTTAATTGTTTCCCTGGATCTTTGAGACAACTAGTGTTTCACCTGTTCCTGGCTGAATATCACTTCATAGGAATCTATAAAGAAATCTATAATAAAAGAAATTGCTGAGACATCCTTTGACTAGAAAACAAAGGAAACATGCCTATCATCTGTTATTCTTTCTTCTTCTTTGACCAATGCTTTTCAAACTTGAATGTGCATACAAACCTCCTAGGAAATTTGTTCAAATGCAGATTTTTATTTTCTAGGTCTCCTGTGGGGCCTGAGAGTCTACATTTCCAATAAGCTTCCAAGATGCCACTATCACAATTTATGCAATTTCCATCACGTATGATTATAAACAAATTATCTTGATTCTTCATGGACTCTCAGATGGCAGTTCTTCTGCAGTCTTCCTGATTCAGGCATTTAACCTTCAAACCACATTTCTAATTTTCAAGTCTTCCTCACTCTAATTCACATCTCTTACTGCCAAAGTCATCTTTTCCAAGTAGTGTTTTGATCTCACTCATCCTGTGCTAAAAATTTTTCAGTAGATAACCTGCCTAAAATTCATTTACTAGGCATCAGCTATGAGAAGAGTGCTCTACTATAAACCTACTATATTCTCAGAATACAAAGATGAAAAAACATAAGAATTTTAAAATAAAAAAGGGCAATTGTCTAGATACAAGGTGAGATCAGAAAGTTAGAAAAGATTTGTTGTTATGCTTAAGGTTTCTCATTATCAACAGTCTTTTATGCCAGATTAGCCCCACATTTGGAATGTATGACTCTAGAGTTTCAAGGATTCAAGATTTATTTAAGGCCATAAATGATCTTTAGAACTCTTGGGTGTCCATGTCAGTTATTCAAACCACATTTCTGCTGTCCTGAGAATGAGTCCTTTGAGGGCCAAGGGATAAGCAAGATGACGATCCCTGAATCCCCTGAAGGTTCTATAAGGTCTGGTATAACAGCCTTGTATCAGGATTTCTGTGTGCAGAATCATCTGAGAAAATCCTCTTTCTGAGTCTGAGAAAAATCTCAGACTTCTTGTATTTGAAGCTACTTATCTCATGCTACATATTGAAGTCTGATCAGAAGATGATCCCCTGATAATGACTTGAGCATGCCTTCTCCCCTACTAAAAATTTTATTCCTCTGAAAAATATATTTCTTATGTCCTTCAATGTCCAGCTTTAAACCACCTCTCCCTAAAGCCTTCTCTATTTATATCAAGTGACCTCTAGTTCTTCTTCAAGGAGATTCTTCTCCCAAGAGTCGTCATGGCTAGATACTTGGTGGGGATTTATCATAGGCTTCATATTTCCTAATTGTTTTACAAAATTTTAGACATTAAAAGGCAGTGACACTCTGTGGTGTTCCTACGTACTGTACTCCATGAACCACTCTAATATGCTAGTCATTTAGTATTTTCATTAGCACTTGATAGTGAAAATGGTGCTATTTGGTTTCAGCATTAGGATAATGGTCCTGTCTTTGGGGGTCACATCCAATTGGAAGATGCCTTTCTGAAAGGACAATCAAGGTGTTGGAGAATCCAGAAGTGTGTTTACTTTATCTGGAAAATGTGTATATTCATCAGGACACCTCTGGGTGACTTAAAAATTGTTCTCAAACATTGAATGGGAGGCTGGGATTGGATTATTGCTTGTGACAGAATATTCTGCACTGTATTAGTATTATAACTTCTACTTCAGGCTAAGCCTGAAGCCATTAAGGCACTTGGGTTACCTGGGCCAGTTTGGAAGGAAGAGGAAGTCAGTGTGTGTAGGACTTGACTTGCTGTCTAGCTATGCCCAAGGGTTAATAACTTGCACTTCACCTTCCCCAGACCCAGTGACTAATAAATAATGATTAGCTCAGAAGGAAGGTAGGACTGAATCTGGCAATGTACAACCTCAGTGCCTTTGACTGAAAAGGACTAGAATAGGCAAGGCATAATATGGGAGACAGGGACAGAAAGTAACATTTCATTTCAATATTTTTGAAAATGTGTTTTGCTTTTTCATTACTTAAAAAAAATTTCTTCGTGTTTTGAAAAGGGATAGAGAATTGTATTATGAAATGATTTTTCTGATAAAACAAGATGTGCTTTTAATAGGAAACAAGTACTAAGAGAGTTTTCCAAGTTACTCAATCCTCTATGCAAGTGACAAACAAGGAAACACAAAACAATAAAGGGAGAGACAACCTCTGAGTACAGAGCAAATTTTGTAAACAATTTAATAGTAAGCTAAGGCATAGTCTGTAATAAAGACTTACAAACATCACTGTTTAGAAAATGTTGAGATTGACATGGGATATGTGAAATGAAATGCTTTCTCCTTTACATTTTATCAGTAAACAAGCCTCTTCCAAATGTATATTCCTGAGCCCAGGTGAAACAAAGCCAGCTATTTGGAAGCCATCAGCTACTTCCTCCCTGGAGCTGGGAGATGTGAGAAGCAGCTACCTGCCATATTCACCATCTCTAATGATAAACATGGAATTAGTATGTGAACAATAAAGAAAGAAGGATTTGCTCCAGATAGCTAGATGCATATGAAAGAAATTATTTCAGCAAGCCCAGGCACTTGGATCTTCCCAAGCATAGATCATTAAATCTCTTCACTTGAGAGATTTGTGCTTGTGTGCTAAGTCGCTTTAGTCCTTTCCAACTCTTTGTGACCCTATGGACTGTAGCCTGCCAGGCTCCTTTGTCCATGGGATTCTTCAGGAAAGAATATTGGAGTGAGTTGCCATGCCCTCCTCCAGGGTATGTTCCTGACCCAAGGATCCAACCCGGGTCTCTTATGTCTCCTGCATTAGCAGGTGGGTTCCTTACCACCAGTGCCACCTGGGAAGCCTGTGAGAATTCATTTTCTCTTAATTAATAGTAATCTTTTCATATTCAGATTACATGCCCCTTTCTGCAAATTTGTATATAACCTGGCTCCTCTCCCACCTCTTTGGAAATCAGCTCTTTAGGAGTCACTTGAGATACTGTCTCCCAGGCTTGAGTCCTAACACGCCCACCAAATTAAGCCTAACTCTCAACTTTTAGGTTGCATGTATTTTTTTTAGTGGATAGGTAACTTTAAAAAACAAACAAACTTTAAGAGTAGTTTTTGATTTACAGAAATATTTAAAGAATTAATACAGAGAGTTCCAATTAACCTATACTTAGTTTCCCTATCCTTAACATCTTATCTTAGCATATGTATTTGTTATAATGAAAGAACAAAATATTGATGTGTCAGGGGAGTGTGTAATTTCCTCAGTTCTGTCTTGCTGCAGCAAAAATTTGAAGCAGTGGACTAGTGTTACACCTTGGTTGCAGCTCAGTTTAAACAGCAGACCAGTGTTACAGCTCTGTTACAGCTCAGTTTTATTTGGCAAGCAAAGGAAAATACATCCTCAAGGCATGAGGACAGGCCAACACAAAAGAAGAGCGGGTCTCAATTTTGGCTTCTCTTTTTGTTTGTTTTTTTCTCCTCCCCCTGAGCCTGCCCTATGTAAATTGTGCTAGCCAGGAGCACTATTTGTTTCACCTGAGGTTCTCACTCCAGTCCTCCGACCTTCCTTTGCTCTATTTTCACAGGCTTTTTCCTTTCTTTGTCTTTTAGCTGCCACCATTTTGGACTACTTTTTCTTATTCTAACTACCTAACAGATAGATACTAACTAAAGCCCACACTTTATACAGATTTCCTTAATTTTTACCTAATGTCCTTTTTCAGTTCCAAAATCCCTTCTAGGACAAAACATGACATTTAGTCATCATGTCTCCTTAAGCTCCTTAAGGCTGTTAGAGTTTCTCACACTTTCTGTGTTTTTAATGACCTTGACAATTTTGAGGAATATTGATCAGATAGTTGGTAGGATGTCCTTCAGTGGAGATTTGTCCAATGTTTTACTCATGATTAGTCAGAGGTTATAGGTTTTGAAAGGAAAAACACAGAAGTAAACTGCCATTTACATCACAACTTTTCAAGGATTAGTTCAGTTCAGTCACTTAGTCATGTCCGACTCTTTGTGACCCCATGGACTGCAGCACGCCAGCCCTCCCTGTCCATCACCAACTCCCGGAGTTTACCCAAACTCATGTCCATTGAGTCAGTGATGCCATCCAACCATCTCATCCTCTGTCATCCCCTTCTCCTCCTACTCTCAATCTTTCCCAGCATTGGGGTCTTTTCAAATGAGTCAGCTCTTTGCATCAGGTGGCCAAAGTATTGGAGTTTCAGCTTCGTCATCAGTCCTTCCAATGAAGACTCAGGACTGATCTCCTTTAGAATGGACTGGTTGGATCTTCCTGAAGTCCATGGGATTCTCAAGGGTCTTCTCCAACACCACAGTTCAAAAGCATCAATTCTTCGGCCCTCAGCTTTCTTTATAGTCCAACTGTCACATCCGTACATGACTACTGGAAAAACCATAGCCTTGACTAGATGGACCTTTGTTGGCAAAGTAATGTCTCTGCTTTTTAAGATACATACCATCAAAATGACTATAGAAATTTTTCTAGGTTTTCTTTATCAACCTAAGCAAATTTCCCTCTATTCCTAGCTTGCTCTGTGCTTTTTTTTTTTAATTCATAAATATCTATTGGATTCTGTCAAATATTTTTCTGCCTCAACTGATACACTCATATGATTTTCCTTTCTAACCTGTTGATAATAATATAATAGATTACATTGAATGATTTGTTTTCAAATCTTTAATCAGTCTTGCACACCTGAAAAAAATCCCACTTGGTCATCATGTATAGTGTATAATTTACTTTATACATTATTAGATTTGATTTGCTAATATTTTGAAGATTTTTGCATCTGAGTTAAAGAGAGATATAGATCTGAGGTTTTCCTTTGCAGTGGTGTCTTTATGTGGTTTTAGTATTAGATCATAAAACAAGTTAGAATGGGTTTTTTCTACTTCTATTTTCTGGAAGAGATTATAGAGAATTGACATCATTTATTCCTTAAATGTATGGTAAAATTCACCCTAAAACAAGTCTGAGCCTCTTGCTTTCTTTTTTGGAATACAGTTAGTTGATCTTTGAACAACATGAATTTGAACTGGTCAGGCCCACTTATATAGGGAATCTTTTCAATAAATACATGCTACAACACCATCTGATCATAGTTGGTTGAATCCAAAGATGTTAAATCATGGATATGAAAGATTGACTGTAAAGTTAGAAGTGAATTTTTTACTGCATAGGAGTCACACCCGTAACCCCCATGTTGTTCTAGTGTTAACTATTTAGTAATATTTATTTCAATTTCTTTCATAGATTTAAGCGCCTAGTAAAGCAAGTTGTTGTGTGTGGGTTCTGAATTGTTTGGTTTGCATTTGAAAAGCACAGTTGCTGGCAAGTGGCTCACTATCTCTAGGAATCCGCTTACCTAGATCGGGGCAGTCCCTCCAGAGTCAGCAAGGCCCTAGATGTCAAGACATCAGAATAGAAAATAGAAGGTGTGGTGGATACATGGCTCTAGAGACTTTTGCACCAGGTAAGCAAATCTCAACTGTAGTCCATTCTTTTACTTGTCTCTCCAGATTTCAGGGTGGCAAGCTTCCCTGCAACCTTAGTTCACTCATGGGTCTAAGGAAAGTTATTGATTTTCAATTTGCTCAGCTTTTTCTTGTTGTAAGGAAGGAAGTGATGACTTCTAATCTTATTATATGTCAGGATTGAAACCAGATGTTTCCAACCAATTTTTTTTTTTTTTCTCATGGTTTTGAATTTAATAATAACAATTAAAAACAACAACAACAAAAAAAAACAGGGACATCCCTGGTGGTCTAGTGGTTAAAACCTTGCATTTCCAATGCTTCCAAAGCATCCAACCAATTTTTAATTGTTCTGCTGATTTAGTTTCATTCCAAGCCTAACATATTTGCAGTAGCTTCCAGATTCAATGGAATTACACTGAGAAATTTCTTTTTATAGAAAATTATGCTCAGTCTAGAAGTGAGATGACAGGCAGTTCATTCATACAGTACCATGTGCTTTTATCTTGCTTTAAATGTAAGATAAAAAGATATAAAAATACTATCTCAGTTTTTTTTAGGAAACTGCCAAGAAATTAACTAGTTAGTGATTCAAACATGATTTAAAGCAGCTAAGAAACAAATGACATGAAACTACGATAAATTCTTCAGTTATCTGCTGAAAAAAGGAGTGGATTAGAAATCCTGACTCAGGTTTGAGTATTGATTGTTATTGCCAGCTCGGTATCCTTAGAGATAGTTCACTCCTAAATTTCTCAGTTTGTGAATTTGGATAATATTACCTACGTTTCTCACCTACCTTTCTAACTTCAAGTGTAGTTAGGAGCATAAAAGGCACGTGAAAGCTTTAAATTTGCATTACAAAGCACTACAGAAATGAAGGAAAGTAATATCCTTGTTAATAACTCTCATGGACGTTCTCCTAAGTGTAGATTTTAAAGAGGTCAGAGAGCTGCTAATTCTGTTTTAAAGAAACCACAGCCTCAGGACATATACATGCTAAGAATGATTAAACTGAGTATCCAAATAGAACACCCATGGAGACGTGGGTTCTGTGTTCTTATATCTCTCACCTTCACTCTGTGACATAAAAGACTCTGAGATGAGAAGAATAAGTGAGTGTAAGAAAATGAAGGGTAACAAGTAAGACTCATCAAAACAAACAACCAAGTACATGACTTTTTCAAAAAAGTTAACTAGTTAGGAAATTTAAATCACTTCTGAGGCAGAGAATACACCTGTGAGTGGCTGATGAAGTCAAGCGGGGATCCCAGCACATATTAACATGTCTGTTGGAAAGACTAACAGAGGACTTATGTTCCTGGCTTGACAATATGTCTTTTTCTTTAGCAGTAAATTCAACCCAAATGACAAACTACAGACAGAAAATGATCATAGACTGTGCCATAGGTAATAACACTGAGCAGAGAATTTTATTGCCCTATAAACTTTTGTCCCATGTGTATCATAAAGCATAGAGGTGAGGGCAAAAAAGGCCTTTATATTGTCTGTTTTCCACAATTGTGTTCCTATTTTTTAATATTGATAGTGAAGTTTTATATCACTCACTGTTTGTTTATATCTCAGTTTCATAGCAAATGCAACACATCTGTCAAAGTCTAATGAATCTACTTCCTCAGGATATTTAATGTTAGAAAAGAGTAAGGAAGAAAGTCAGCATTTCTTGAGCACCTACTATATATCTAGCTCTGCAGACATTGATGTGTGTTAAAGGATGAAGGTGACAAGCCAAGCTAATTTGTATTTGGGTTCTGGTTTATACAAGCTGGGTGACTTTAGGCCTTTTGTTTACTCTCATGAAACCCCAGTCTTTTCTTTTTTCCATTCTTTGTAAATTTGGAATAATAATACAATCTGCCTGAAAATATTTTGGAAATTTGATATATGGAAAGTACTTATTGATATCCCAGCAGAAAGATGTCAAGCATTTTTCATTTGCATATATTATCTCAGACCAGACTTCCCTGGTGGCTCAGTGGTAAAGAACCAGCTGGCCAATGCAGGAGACATGGGTTCTATCCTGGGTGGGGAAGATCCACTGGAGAAGGAAATGGCAACCCACTCCAATATACTTGCCTGGGAAATCCCACGGAGAGAGGAGCCTGGTGGGCTGCAGTCCATGGGGTCACAAAAGAGTTGTACATGATTTAATGACTAAACAACATTATCTCAGACCATCCTAAAAAGCTCTATAAATTAGGTATCTTTCTCCCCCATTTTACAGAAAAGAAAGTAAAACTGAAGAAAGTTAAGAAATATGCCAAGTGAGGAATATGGTAGGATTTGAGGCAGAGTTTTTCTGACTTTTACATCTTCCTTATGTTTCTAGTCTCTTATAGAATTTTAGAATAATATATTTTTAATAAGTAATATGAACATACTATAGATGTTATATGTCATAAGTATCACATATTCCAGCCCTTTCTATCTTATCTTTAGCCTAAAATATTATCTTTGCTTATATATTTTTTAGAACTCAAAGTTTTGAATTTTGAAGTAAAGTGATAATATTATCTCTCAGTCACATTTCCTCAAAAGAAGAATTCGGCCATTTTCACACTGTGAGGAAGGGTAAAAAGTTTAGAAACTTCCCATTTGGTTTCTATGTTCAGATGCTGTATGGATTATTATTTTATATGAACTGAAATGTGAATATTTGAAATGGAACTGCAAAATAAATAACCAAATAATAAGAAACTTACATATTGCAAATACTATTTGGAAAAACTTTTTGCAGAATTGATAATTATTTCCATAAAAGGTAATTTCTAAATTCACATTTTATAATTAAACTTATGATTATTTTATCTGATTTTCTATATGACAAGAATATTTGATTTATGATTGTGCTGTCTGTATTTCCTATGTGGCAAAATTGTAACTAGTTTTGAATATCAATTTTCAAATACAGGAAAAATATGGGTTAGGCAAATTAAATTCATTATAGAAATGACCTGCATTCAATATTTTATAAAATGGGAAAAAATATAGAAGATATATAGAAATATTGAAGATATATCCATTATGCCTTGCTGTCTTAACTGGTGAAAGTATTGTGATTTCTTTAAAGACCTAATTTTTTAAAATTGAAACAAACAAATTTGAAAAATTTGACTCAGATAAAGTAGACTATAAGCATATCAATTTTTCTTAATTCCCATGATGTGTTTGAGAGGGAAAAATGTAAATGAATTGTGCATGGAATGCTGCCATATTTTGATTATGATAATTAAAATTTTAATGTAGCTTTATTAAGCAATTTTATCCATGCTAATGTTTAACAGAGTAAGGCTAATTTACTCTTTCTTGTTTTGACTAATCAGTGCTACTTTTATAGAATTTTTAAAAGACTCTTCCTTAAATTTTAAAGAAGTCAGTTAATCCCTGAAGAGACTAATAAGACATGAGTTGCTGAAAGGTAAATAGGTGACTAATTATTTAAAATAGGCCATTTCTCAAACACATGCCCTGAATAATGGAAACCCATATTTTGAGAGTAGAGAGGCAAGACAAGTTAAAGTGTAAAAAACATTTTGAAGGCAGTGACAAAAAAATCAGAACCATACATATTGTAAATTTACCTACTCTGGGTTAAAAAAGTAAAAATAAGATCAATAATTAATACATTCTATTATGTACTTAGAATAGGAAAAAGGAGGAGTCCAAAATGGTGGTGGCTAAAAGATGAAGAACTATACAAAAAATATCTTCATGACCCAGATAACCATAATGGTGTGATCACTCACCTAGAGTCAGACATCCTGGAATGAGAAATCAACTAGGCCTTAGGAAGCATCTCTATGAACAAAGCTAGTGAAGGTGATAGAATTCCAGTTGAGCTATTTCAAATCCTAAAAGATGATGCTGGGAAAGTGCTACACTCAATATGCCAGCAAATTTGGAAAACTCATCAGTGGCCACAGGACTGGAAAAGATCAGTTTTCATTCCAATCCAAAGAAAGGCAATGCCAAAGAATGCTCAAACTACCCCACAATTGCACTCATCTCACATGCTAGTAAAGTAATGTTCAAAATTCTTCAACCCAGGCTTCAACAGTATGTAAACCATGAACTTCCAGATGTTCAAGCTGGTTTTAGAAAAGGCAGAGGAACCAGAGATCAAATTGCCAAGATTTGTTGGGTCTTCGAAAAAGCAAGAGTTCCAGAAAAACATCTACTTCTGCTTTATTGACTATGCCAAAGCCTTTGACTGTGTGGATCACAATAAACTTGGAAAATTCTGAAACAGATGGGAATACCAGACCACCTGACCTGCCTCTTGAGAAATCTGTATGCAGGTCAAGAAGCAACAGTTAGAACTGGACATGAAACAACAGTTTCCAAATAGGGAAAGGAGTACGGGAAGGCTGTATATTGTCACCCTGCTTAACTTACATGCAGAGTACATCATGAGAAACTCTGGGCTGGATGAAACACAAGCTGGAATCAAGATTGCTGGGAGAAATATCAATAACCTCAGATAAGACACCACCTTTATGGCAGAAAACAAAGAAGAATGGAAGAGACTCTTGATAAAAGTGAAAGAGGAGAGTGAAAATATTGGCTTAAAGCTCAACCTTCAGAAAACTAAGATCATGGCATCTGGTCCCATCACTTCATGGCAAATAGATGCGGAAACAGGGGAAACAGTGACAGATTTATTTTGGGGGGCTCCAAAATCACTGCAGATGGTGATTGCAGCTATGAAATTAAAAGATGCTTACTCCTTGGAAGAAAATCTATGAGCAACCTAGACAGCATACTAAAAAGCAGAGACATTACTTTGCCAACAAAGATTTGTCTAGTCAAAGCTTTGGTTTTTCCAGTAGTCATGTATGGATGTGAGAGTTGGACTATAAAGACAGCTGAGGGCCGAAGAATTGATGCTTTTGAACTGTGGTGTTGGAGAAGACTTTTGAGAGTCCCTTGGACTGCAAGGAGATCCAACCAGTCCATCCTAAAGGAAATCAGTCCTGAATATTCATAGGAAGGACTGATGCTGAAGCTGAAACTCCAATACTTTGGCCACCTAATGCAAAGAACTGACTCACTTGAAAAGACCCTGATTTGGGGAAAGATTGAAGTCAGGAGGAGAAGGGGACAACAAAGGATGAATTGGTTGGATGGCATCACTGACTCAATGGACATGAGTTTGAGTAAACTCTGGGAGTTGGTGATGGAGAGGTAGGCCTGGCGTGCTGCAGTCCACAGGGTCACAAAAACTCGGACATGACTGAGCAACAGAACTGAACTGAACTGACGTCATTACACAGTGACAATGGGACATCATTTACTTCTAAGGTCACCCAAGGGGTCTCTAAAGCACTGGGCATTACTTATTATCTCCATTGTCCCTAGAGGCCTCAGTATTCAGGAAAAGTAGAAAGAGCCAACCAATTCTTAAAATCAGTGATAAAAAAGATAACCCAGGAGACCTCCCTGGGTTGGAAGGAGGCTTTACCAATAGCTCTCCTCTGCAGACACATTGCCCCAAGGATCTTAGTCCTTATGAGATGCTATATGGGAGCCCTTTTGTTTATGTCAATGACCTCTTCCTAGTATCCAGAGGCTCAGATCCTCCAGTCTTATATGATATGGCCACTGGGCAATTCCAACAAGATATATACTTGTGGGGTGTCATCCAGGACCCAAAAGATTCTAAAGAGCCACCACTCTAAGCTCCAAGGACTCAAGTCCTAATTAAAGCCTGGAAAGTTGGGTCCCCAAAGGCTAAACTCCACCCCACATATAAGGGTCCCTACCCTGTAATACTTTCTACCCCCACAACAGTCAAGATATCAAGACACGATTCCTGTATTCACTACTCATGAGTCAAGCCAAGGAAGAAAACAGAAGAGGAGGACATTCAATACACCTGTGAGCCCCTGGGAGATCTGAGATACGTATTCAGGACTACAAATGAGTGCCATTCTAATGAACACCCCCAAAATTAAGTTTCTGAGGACAAGATTTCTCAGGATAGCTCTAAAGAACTAACACAGCTTGGCAAGTGTTGTACTCCAAAATAGACAGAAAATAGATCTCCTGATCCCTGAACAAGGAGGGACTTGACCATCTTGAATGAGACGTGTTGTTTCTGGGTAAATGCCTCCAGGTAAGTTAAAGGAAGTCTCACAGTCCTCAAGAAAAACATTCAGATGCTGCATGATCTCAAAGAATGAGCTGGAGAGTTCTCGGGTGGCTACAATCTCTCTTTGGGGGATCCTTCTCCTGGTGAGGGGGAATTTGGAGTTGGCAAATGCCCCTACTAATCCTTGTTATCACCATATTGATGCTGTTTATGATTGCTCCATGTATTATCAATTATCTAACCCATTTGTCACTGCCCAGGTCAACAAACTATAACATGCAGTGCCAGTTCAGCAAGGATATATAAAACTATGGCTGACCATGGAAAATATCACTCACCCTTGGACTCACCACTATAAGGTCTGAGGCTTGAGACTAACAAGAGGAGGAGACCCAATGCCCCTCACTGTCCCAGTTCAGCAAGAATTAGCCAGAGAGACCTCAATGCCCCTATTCCCAAATAATTGGGCCTCCCATCTCTTGAGGGGGGAATGTTAGGTAGTTAGAATAGGAAAAAGGAGTCCAAAATGGCAGTGGCTAAAAGACAAGAAGGGAAAAGCCTGCAAAAATAGAACAAACGAAAATCTAAGGACTGGAGTGAGGACCTCAGGTAAAACAAACAGCCCTCCTGGCTAGCCCAATTTACATAGGGCAGGCTCAGGGAGAGGAGAAAAGAAAAACATAAAAAAAAAAGGAGACAAAATTGAGCTGGGGGCTTCTCTTCTCTTCGGTCTTTAGGGCTGACCCACCCTCACACCTTGAGGATGTATTTTCCTTTCCTTTCTAAATAAAACTGAGCTGTAACATGGAACTGTAGCACTGGTCCATCCGTCACTTCAAACTTTTGCTGCGACCAAGGAAATTTGCATGGGGCTGTAACACTGGTCCGTCTGTCACTTCAATTTTTTGCTGCAGCGAGACAGAACAGTGGAAATTACACACTTCCCTGACAATTCCTTTATATTTGTTTTTAGAAAACAGCTTCCAGTAAAGTCCAAGATTTCAGAAATAATTAACTCAAGCTACAATGTTGTTTGAAAAAGGAAATTAGAGAATAACTTATAAGAATCTAGCCTTGATCCTGAGATTGCTTATTATTAATAAAAGAATCTCCTGAAATAAGCAACATACCTAAAGATATTTTGTTGGACACTATCACTTAATTTTCTTCTCTGTCCTACTTTACTTGAGCAATGCAAACAGAAAAACTTATATGACATTCATTACTAGAGTCATAATTTTAGTGCACCACAATCTAACATAACTGATTGATTAGCAAAATACATTTAGTATATAAGATAAAAAGTTTTCACTATGTAAACACTTGGGACATTTAGTACATATTCATAGAATATGAAGGTACTCTTTTAAAAGCTATATTTATGTTTTTAACAGTAATTATATCTTTATCTTACTTTGCTGTTGTTTAGTCACTAAGTCATATTTGACTCTTTTGTGACCCCATGGACTAGCCTGCCACGCATCTCTATCCATGGGATTTCCCAAGCAAGAATACTGGAGTGAGTTGTCATTTCCTTCTCAAGGGATCTTCCCAAACCAGAGATCAAACCCACATCTCCTCAATTGGCAGAGGGATTTTTACCACTGAGCTACCAGAGAAGTTCTTTCTTACTTTTAATTTTCTACAAACCGTGAAAATTCTCAAAAGAGTAGTCTGCCCAGACACAATATTCTAAAACTGAAAATTAAAGATAAAAAATTAACAATTTATCCTGCATTTTTATGTAAGGCACTGGAGTTCACCATAGTGGATGATTAAAGACTTCTCATTAGGTAATGAGTGCTAAGTAGCTTTAATTGTGTCCAACTCTTTGAGACCCTTTGGACTTACCTACCAGGTTTCTCTGTCGATGGGATCCTCCAGGAAAAAATACTGGAGTGGGTTCCTGTGCCCTCCTCATCCTTAGGTAATAATACCAGCTAAAAATAAGTATCATACGGTATTGCTTATAGGTGGAATCTAGAAAAATAGCACAGATGAACTTACTGACAAAGCAGAAATAGAGTCAGAGGTGAACAAAACAAATGAGGGATGAATTGGGAGATCAGGATTGACATATATACACTGCTGCTGCTGCTGCTGCTGCTAAGTCGCTTCAGTCGTGTCTGACTCTGAGCGACCCCATAGACAGCAGCCCACGAGGCTTCCCCGTCCCTGGGATTCTCCAGGCAAGAACACTGGAGTGGGTTGCCATTTCCTTCTTCAATGCATGAAAGAGAAAAGTGAAAGTGAAGTGGCTCAGTCATGTCCGACTCTTAGCAACCCCATGGACTGCAGCCTACCAGGCTCCTCCGTCCATGGGATTTTTCCAGACAAGAGAACTGCAGTGGGGTGCCAGGGCCTTCTCCATATATACACCACTATGCGTAAAATAGAGAACCAATGAGAACCTTCTGTACAGCATGGAGAACGCTCCTCAGTGCTCTGTGGTGAACTCAGTGAGAAGGAAATCTGAAAAAGAACGGGTATGTGTGTATGTATAACTGATTCACTTTGCTGGGCAGCAGAAACTAACACAACACTGCAAAGCAACTATACTGGAATAAAAATTAATAAAAATAAGAATGCCAGCTCATAAAGAAAAAGTGAAAGAATTAGAAAATAACAATTTTGCAACCCACAATGAAATAAATGATTCATACAAGTGTCATTAATAGATGATAAATCATGAAACGGAAGGCTGATGAGAAGCAAATGCTTGCACATTACCTCTTAGATTACTTTCTAAATTCAACAGAACAGCTTTTGGAAAGAAAATAACTGGCTGTAACTTACATAGCCAAATGATCAAACCTAAAACTGGTACCATCTAAAATCATCTGTGGTCTACTATGATCTAATATTAAAAAATACAGCAATATCAATAAAATATTCTTGCTAAAATTTATTAAAAAACTATTCAAGCCTTTAGCCCTAATTCAAAACATTCTTCAGTAATATTATTCCACACTAGCATTAGCAATCTAAAAACTTTTGCATTATTTCTCTACATCCTAACATTTAAAGTTCTTTATTCCTACACATGAATATCTGAATATGAAATAATTTTTCAACAATGTTTTAATTTTCATTTCTCCGATTACCACTTAACTGGAATACATTTTTACATAATTTCACTTTATGGCCATTTACGGCCAAAATTTCTTATTCTCTGAATTATAAACATGGAGAGTCAATTTTTGTGTTTGTAGCAGATATTTTTACAGTGATTGTACATACTTTGTTAGGTACAAGCAATCCTCAAAGATACTGTGGGTTGGGTTTCAAACAACTGTCATAAAGAAAGTCACATAAATTTCTTGGTTTTCTGGTGCACACAAAAATTATGCTTACACTATACTGTAGTGTATTAAATGTGCAAAGGCATTATGTCTAAAAAGTGCGTATCAATTCAGTTCAGTTCAGTCGCTCAGTTGTGTCCAACTCTCTGCAACTCCATGGGCTGCAGCACGCCAGGCCTCCCTGTCCATCACCAAATCCTGGAGTTACTCAAACTCATGTCCATTGAGTCAGTGATGCCATCCAGCCATCTCATCCTCTGTTGTCCCCTTCTCCTCCTGCCTTCAATCTTTCCCAGCATCAGGGTCTTTTCAAATGAGTCAGTTCTTCGCATCAGGTGGCCAAAGTATCGAAGTTTCCACTTCAGCATCAGTCCTTCCAATGAATATACAGGACAGATTTATTTAGGATTGACTGGTTGGATCTCCTTGCAGTCCAAGGGACTCTCAAGAGTCTTCTCCAAAACCACAGCTCAAAAGCACCAATTCTTTGGCACTCAGCTTTCTTTATAGTTCAACTCTCACATCCATACATGACTACTGAAAAAACCATAGCCTTGACTAGACAGACATTTGTTGGCAAAGTAATGTCTCTGCTTTTTAATATGCTGTCTAGGTTGCTCATAGCTTTTCTTCCAAGGAGCTAGCCTTTTCTAATTTCATGGCTGCAGTCACCATCTGCAGTGACTTTGGAGTCCCCCAAAATAAAGTCCGTCACTGTTTCCATTTTTTCCCATCTATTTGCCATGAAATGATGGGAACGGATGCCATATCTTAGTTTTCTGAATGTTGAGATTTAAGCCAACTTTTCCACTCTCCTCTTTCACTTTCATCAAGAGGCAAAAATGCGTATACCCTAATTTTAAAATGCTTTATTGCTAAAATACTAATCATCATGAGCCTTCAGCAAGTCTTAATCTTTTGCAATATGACATCAAAATTGTCATACTGAATGAAGTAAGTCAGACAGAGAAGGACAAATATGTGATATCACTTATATGTGGAATCTAAAAAAGGATACAGATGAACTTATCTACAAAACAGAAATAGAGTTACAGATGTGGAAAACGTATGGTTACCAGGGGACAAAGGAGGGAGCCGTTATGGGAGGTCCCGCCCGTGACGAGGTCATGAAGAAAATACCGGGCAGGCAAGGCCGTCCGGGACCCCATCCATGATGAGGTCACGAGGAAAATACCTGACAGGCAAGGCCGTCTAGGATAAGGGACCCTCCAGGTTGGCCTCCGCCTCTACCCCACCCTGTATCCTCCCCCCTTTTCTGCTGTTGTTCTTGTTTGCCCTGCTGCGGATTCTTGTGTTGCCTGCCGAGAGCTCTACTGCTCCTCTTTCATTGAATAAAGACCAACTTAAAACCCTAATTAATAAATCTCCTGGATGCTGGTACCCTGTGAAGGGGCCAGGGATGAAGGAAATGCTTCCATTCAAACCCTTTAGCTGGCATTCTGCCATGTTTGATAAATGTGTGCTCTCATTGCACAAAATGCTCATGATTGTTCTAAACATCCTAAACACAGTACTCTAACAAAAGAAACTATTAAGCACAGGTCCCTCCGCGGGGTGAGAAAAGCCCCACAAATATTAAAGCCACATATACGCCTAACAGAAAATAGTTTAGATAGAGATTAGCTGGTGACTTCTTGCAGGTAATTAACTTTTGGACTAAGAGCCTGTTTTGTGCCATATCTGCTGTTTTTGCAATCCTTTGCATTTCTGTTCTGTGAAAATGTAATCCCATCTAGTTCCCTTGGAGATGACACCTAATAGAAAGAAAATAGATTAACCACAAAAAAGACAGGGTTGGCTACTGAAGTTGCTTAAAGTTGCACCAGGTGCAAGCCATAAATTGTCAACAGGCCTGAAAGCCAAAAGGTATTATACATAGAGATTAACCATAAAAAGGGCCCTAATAGGCACAGAGCCCCTTGGGGGGTGAGGAAGCCCTATTAGAGAATACAAAAAATATTGTTTTAAAAATGGTTACTAAATCAACGTTTGATTGATGTTAATGTGCTGAGGTTGTGCAGTGAAAACTATTGTTAATATAGTTAAAGATATAGTAAAATAAGAGTTTAGCCCTAGTGTAAAAACAATAAGGTAATTGTTAATTTTAACCAGGAGTGCTAAACAGGGGCTGCCTCACCAGAGCCACAGAGTCTTTGTGTGTTAAACTTTTTAGATAAATTTAGCTGAGAATTTCTGCAAACAGACTGTCTTTTCTGTTAACAGGATATTTATTTTTCTATTATGTATTTCTATTATGTTACAACTTGCTGTACCATGAGACTGCCAATTTTCTGTTTTCTGCTAACCTCAAGGCCAGAAGATAATGTACAAAAAATCTATGGGAAAAGACTCTCATAAACAAAAAATAAACAGAGCACACCTGGTTTCGTGAAGGACAAGCTGATACAATGTTAAACTAAGTCTGTATGCTTATCTGCCCGTTAGAAATGTACCAACTTAGGGTATATAGGCTATGGTGAAAAATAAAGCAACTGCCAGACTCTGTTGCATATTCCTGGTCTGGTCTCTTTCTTTCTTTCTCTCTCTCTCTCTCCCTAGCAGACTTGGCCCTATCAAGGCCGGTCCTACGTGTCTCTCTCTCGCCGACGCCGTTCATCCTGAGGGTTCCCCTGGATCCTGCTGGGGCTGGACCCTGGCACATACCAGTATATATAAAATGGATAACTAATAAGGACTTATTGTATAGCACCGGAAACTCCACTCAATACTCTGTAATGGCCTATATGGGAAAGGAATCTAAAAAAAAGCGAATATATGTATAACTGATTCACTTTGCTGTACAGCAGAAGCTAACACAATATTGAATCAACTATACTCCAGTTAAAGTTCCTTTTTAAAAGATCAGTGATCACAGAGCACTATAATAAATACAGTAATAATAATGAAAAAGTTTGAAATGTGTGAGAATTACTAAAATATGACACAGACATGAAGTGAGGAAATGTTGGAAGAAATGGCACCAAAAGCCTTGTTGGTTGGAGGTTGACACTAACCTTAAATTTGTAGACGATGCATTCTCTTCAAAGCACAATAAAACAAAGTATGTCTATATGTGAAAATAACTTTTCTTAGTCAGTGGTTCTTAACCTTGATTATACAATAGAATCACCTGGGATTAGACATTTTAAAAATGTCTATACCCAGGCTACTGATCTCATATGATGATGGGAATCTTTATATTTGTCTTACACAGGCTACTTTCCTATTTTCATACTTTCCACCTTAGTTTTGGATCATGTAACCTGTGTGGTACTTTTTCTCCATTATCCACCCATATCCATCATTTTTTCAGCTTTCAGTTTTTTTCCACAATTTTTGGTATTCAGATGTGTTTAACATTTTTTGAGTTATTGGCTTTATTTAGCACAGCTAATACTTTTAAAATATTGTTTACATGCTTTTGTTTCACTGGTATTTTTTTCTGATGTTTTGAGAGGAGATGATAAAATTAACTACATAATGCCATGTTGATTTGATCCTCTTCAATTTTCAACTTGACAACTACCTAGTTCATTAAAGTCAGTAATGATTTTCAATTCTTATCTTATTTATTATTCAGTCAATGAGGTAAAAACATTTCATTTGCCTTTCATTTGCCATGCATTCTACTATTCACTAGTTGTAGAATGATGAAACCACCATCTTACTGCTCCCAAAAAGAAAGAAAATAAAACCAAGGAACAAAATTCTTGTCATGTACCTCACAATCTAGTGAGAGAGGAGCCATCAAATCTGATAAAATGTAAAACTGCAGTTGTGATAAATATCAAGAAGTAGATATCAATGTAGTTACAATAATGTAACATTTAGATAGTGAAATGATCACTGAGTTTACTAAATCTTCTCTGAGTTATTGATGGTTGAGTTGGGACCTACATTTCCTGCTTCCTTGAAAAAGAAAATGTACAAATCATGGAAGAATTATTCAATAGTAAATATTTGATTGATGTAATTTCTTATGATAAAATCACCAATGATGAAGATATACTGTTACCATTGATTTTAAAATGATTGGCAGAATCCAAACATCCCAGGATAGATTCTCTCTTGTTCATAAATCATTATGTTACAGGGATGAATCATAATTTTCAAGAGTATCTCAGATCTACTGCTCTAAACTTGCATCTTTCCATCTATGAGTACTTGTTACCTATGCTTTTGAAGAAATGCTACCTTGTTTATACCTCTGACTGCCTCAGCTTTTTCATGAGAAACCACCTCATCCGTTCTCACTTACCAAGAATGATACTCTTTTTGACGGTTTTTATATGCTACTTGTTATAAACACATTGTTGTTAAGGCTGAATGACTGAACTCTAAACAGGAAAAAAATGAATGCTTAGAATTTTCTAGTGATACTCCCAATGAAAGTTCTTTTATTTAACAATACTAGAATTAGAGATCTGATTTGCTGGAAAAGTTTAACAAAATCATATCAAAATAAATATAAGAAACAATAAGAAATAATTAGAAAAATAAAGAGCCCCTTAAAAAGCAATAGAGATGATACTGCTTTTCTGTGATAAAATTTGGAATCTAAAACAAGTGGTAATTACTGTTGGATTACTTCTTTTTAGTTACAGTCACTTAATTCACCCATAAAATGTTAAGAAAATTCTAAGGTGTGCTGTTCTGGCTTTATAGGAATGTTCATTCCTCAAAGTTAACAGTGAAAAACATGGAATATCCAATTGCACAAATACGTTATTTTTCTACAGTTACGTACAAAGCATTTATAAGAAATGTTTGGAGAGTGCAACATTCACATTTATCACCCAGATATTGGCAAATTGCCAATATTTTGCCTAACTGACTCTACATAAACTTTGTGGGGAAGCTTCTTTATTTTTACAAGAAACTGAAAGAACTGGATAGTTAACTTGATGTATAATTAAATAAATGGAAGAATGAAAATACATCCACTGGAAAGATACAGCAAAAACATGAGAAAACACAAAAATTATAAAGGTAACTCAGTAGTCAAAAATTCTAGATCTTTACTCCTTAAACTGTAAGAGATTTTATTCCAGTGCAAGATACCCAGTTTATACTGAATACAAGGTACATCAATCTTTTTTTTAAAAAGTCAATTTCTTCTTACGTATATATATCTACAGTTATCTAGTTTTCATAAATATATGAATGGCAATACATGCTTTTTAATGTTGAAGTCTGTTTTCTTCCTTTTTCCCTCATTACCCAAAAGAGGACGTTTGACCCAGTCAATATCCTGGAATATTCCAAAGCATTCATCTTATTGATATTGAATGAGCAATATTTTTTAAAAATCTAATCAGTGAAATATATCTTAAGTAGTCATCCAAAATGCATGTACAAAGCAGGAATTTCTTAGTTTATTTATAGTGGATTCATTATTTCTGTTTTTTTCCTCTTCTACAATTACAGATAATGATGTTAATATTTCTCTAGTCTTCTTTTTTTATAAATTTTGGTGAAAACTGAGAAGCTCTGAATGCTCTCTACCTACCAAAAGCTTAGTTTGCATAGTTGTTCTAACATGTATGCACATATGTATACACCTGAAAAAGGATATCTTTACCCTATATTAATATGCACTTTATAATTATTGATAGCATAATAAAATATAGAAAAATCAATCATTTCATTAAAATAAAACCACGAATTACTATGTTAAGTAAGATTTTCTTCCCTAGCAACAGTTGCATAATTGTTTTTAGTGAGTCCTAGATGATTACAGTAAACATATAGAACATTGTGCCTACTATTATTCACTTTCATTTTTAAAAGATTCTGGGTTGGAAATTTTTCCAAAATATTTTACATTTCTAACAAAGTAATAAATGCATCTGCTAGAGAATACTTCTCTCAAAGACATGGCAAGAGTACCATTAAACTATAAACTATAATTGCCACCTGAGCACTTAAGCTCTTGTGTCAAGGGACCAGCAGACAAGAAGAGGAGGTGGGCTGTGGCTATACAATGGGAATATTTGAGAATATGGGTAGTGCTGAAGTCACCAATTTCAGTGCCACCCTTTGCTCCTTTTGTCAACTTTAACACAAATGGATTGAGAAAGATATGATGACCAGGGTCCAGAACCTTCATAATTGAAGATCAAGACATCAGGAAGGCAAGCCCATTAGAATTCTATAAAGATGTCTCAGTCCTTATTTGAGCTGGGAAAACTGGACAGCTACATGTAAAAGAATGAAATTAGGGCACTTCCTAACACCACACACAAAAATAAAATCAAAATGATTTAAGACTTAAATGTAAGGCCAGAAACTATAAAGCTCTTAGAGGAAAGAGGAAAACATAGGCAGTACACTCTTTGACGTAAATCACAGCAAGATTCTCTCTGACCCACTTCCTAGATTAATAGAAATAAAAATAAAAATAAATGGGACCTAATAGAACTCTAACACTTTGCATAGCAAAGGAAACTATAAATAAGATAAAAAGACAACCGCCAGAATGGGAGAAAATAATTACAAATGGAGCAACTCACTAAGAGTTAATCTCCAAAATATATAAGCAGCTCATATAACTCAATATCAGAAAAATAAACAACCCAGTCAAAAAATGGGCAGAAGACCTAAACACATATTTCTCCATAGAAGACATACAGATGGCCAGTAGACACATGAAAAGATGTTCAACATCACTCATTATTAGCAAAATGCAAATCAAAACTGCAATGAGGTGATAACCTCACACTGGTCAGAATGGCCATCATCATCAAAATATCTGCAAATAATAAATGTTGGAGAGGATGTGGAGAAAAGGGAACCCTCTTACATTGGTGGTAACGTAAACTAATGCAACCATTATGGAAAACAATATGTAAATTCTTTAAAGAAAAAAAAAATCTAGGAGTTAAGCTACCATATGATCCAGCAATCCCATTAAGTGGGCATATACCCTGAGAAAACCACAATTCTAAAAGACACATCACCCTAATGTTCATAATAGCAATATTTACAATATCTAGAACATAGAAGCAACATACATGTCTATCAACAGATATGTGAATAAAGAAGTTGTATATTCGTATAAAGAGAATATTACTCGGCCATTAAAAGGAATGAATTTGAGTCAGTTGTATTTAGGTGGATGAACCTAGAGCCTCTTCTATAGAGTGAAGTAAGTCAGAAAGAGAAAAGCAAGTACAATATACTACTGCATATATATGGAATCTAGAAAACTAGTACTGAGGAAAATACTAGAGACTTTTGGACACCGTGGGGAAAGGTGAGCGTGGGATGAACTGAGAAGTAACATTGACATACATACCATATCATGTATAAAGCAGATAACTAGTAGGAAGCTGCTATATAACACAGGAAGCCCACCCTGGTACTAGTGATGACCTAGAAGAGTGGAATGGGGGGAGGGGAGGGAGGCTCAGGAGGAAAGGGATATATATATATATAAAATTATGACATTCATATTGCTGTATGGCAGAAATCAGCACAAAATTGTAGAGCAATTTTTACCAATTAAAAATTAAAATTTTTTAAATGGATCTGAGCCACACAGAGAGTGGACTGTAGGGAAGTCAGGCTTTGTCACTTAGACTGTCTTCAGCATTAAAGGCCTTGTTATCTCAATTACTGGAAATGTTGCCAGCAGGCATCCCTCACCTAGCAGTCCCCTTTGACGATTGCCTTAGGTGAGATCTGCCTTACCTAACATCATTCTTCCTTCTCAAGGCAGAAAATAAGCAGTGCTTAGTTGGCATGGGATAAAGACCTGACATTTTTGACCCAGCTTTTAGGATAACTCTGAAGGTTATGCCATTTTGAGATTCCCAGTAAAGTCAGGTGACAGCTTTCTCAAGGCAGTTTCCCTTTGCCCAGTCTTGCTCTCTTTCCTTACCTCCCACAAGTGTTTTCCCCAAGAGCACTCCATAACACATCTCCTATTGGTTAAGAAAGCAAATAAACAAACAAATCAACTATGGAAAATGGCTGAGGATATATATGATATATTTCAACTTCTTATTGCTCTTATTCTTACATTGCTCTTAAAACTTACATTGCTCTTATTCTATACATGTGCTATACATGATTATTCAGTATCTTCATTCCCACTCCTTTTATATACTTCTACTTCCAGTATGCATTTTAGCTAGAGTTCTGTATATTGTTTCAGTTCAGTTCAGTCACTCAGTCGTGTCCGACTCTTTGTGACCTCATGGACTGCAGGATGCCAGGCTTCCCTGTCCATCATCAACTCCCAGAGCTTGCTCAAACTCATGTCCATTGAGTTGGTGATGCCATCCAACCATCACATGCTCTGTCATCCCCTTCTCCTCCTGCCTTCAATCTTTCCCAGCATCAGGCTCTTTTCAAATGAGTTAAATTATTTGCATTAGGTGGCCAAGTATTGGAGTTTCAGCTTCAGCATCAATCCTTCCAGTGAATATCTAGGACTGATTTCCTTTAGGATTGACTGGTTTGATCTCCTTGCAGTTCAATGGACTCTCAAGAATCTTCTCCAACACTGCAGTTCAAAAGTATAATGTTTAGGTTTCACCAGTGGTTGAAAAACCTAGGGAGAGGTAGTTCTCACCAAGAGAAAGAAGCCATTTGCCACTGGCTCTTTCTGCTGTTGGACAAGACCAGAGATGTTTTAAGAAGGCCATAAAGACTTTTGCAGATTTTACTTGCTCATAAACGGAGTAGGGATACCCTATTAACAAGCTTCTTCAGTGGCTCAGACAGTAGAGGATCTGTCTGCAAGGCAGGAGACTGTGGTTTGATCCCTGGGTTGGGAAGATCCCCTGTAGAAAGCCATGGCAACCCCCTCCAATATTCTTGCCTGGAGAATCCCATGGACAGAGGAGACAGGTGGGCTACAGTCCATGGGGTCACAAAGAGTCAGATGCATCTGAAGCAACTTAGCACACAAAGCACATACCCTATTAACAGAGGTTTCTTACTGCCTGGATCTCATATAATCCAGAATAAAAACCCTGAATGGGTTAAGATAGTACCCCCAATTATGAGTTGTTTGAGGACTATAAATTTAGATGTCTCATAACTCAACTTTGAAAGTTTTATTTTATAGTTTTATTTACATGTATTTTTAACAATTTAAAAATGGAGACATTAAACATTAATAAGAGAAGTTGTTTTAGCTTTCAAATCTGCATCCAGAAAATAGAAGGCTGATTTTTTTTCCCCCTCATCACAATTCGTTTGGTCTATATGAAAGGATGCAAGACATCTTTAGAATATAAATTCCCAAGTCTTGTGCCAAGTTTTCAACACCAAACTCCACAAAAATTTCCAGCAGACTTGTCATATGAAATTTTAAGAACTGAAATTAACTCGTATCTATTTTCTGTATTAGATATTCTATTTAGAGGAACAGCACACACTTTTTTAGCTTTAGGTTTCAAAGTATATATTTCTTGAAAAGCTTTGTGACACATCCATCCACTTTAAAAATAGTTCATATAACATTATTTCCACTGCCAGGAATCATTTGCTCAGTAGGACAGTTCTTACACTTTAGGCTGAAGTATATGGTTCTTTGGGTAATGTGTATGGTATTATAGTTCTGTACTTCTCTTACAAACACTAGGGATCTGAAATAGATCTGTATATACGAACATACTTTAAAAAATAATACACAATTTCAAATAGGTAAGCTTTTTACTTGCAAAAACTATGCATTTTATAACTTTTATGACCCTCTTTTCACATAAAACTCCATGTTGTAATTCCTCTATTTAACCTCTTGTTAAAAAATCTTCCTCACCTCACTTCACACTCATTCCCAACCTCCTTCCCCAGTAATTGTGGCATCTTTTGGTTTCTGGTATAATCTACAAATGGTAAAGACAAAGCTAGGGAATATTAATTTTTGGCAAAAGTTAAAACCCTCTTCAGATTTAATGGACTCCTTGGCAGTGAATAAGGTTGTCTGAAGCTCTCCAAGGAGTATGTTTTGGTACAAGTTGGTATGATTACAAAAATAACATCACTGAGATGAATATTTATCTTCAGTCATGTATTCTTGGTAAATATATTTCCAAGAATATTTTTCTTTCAAGAGCTAATTTTAGGATGGTGTTCTTAAAACCCTAACTAGCAAAAATTTTACACGCCAAAGGAAACCTAGTTTCCTAATAGATTCAGAGGGCTATAAACAAAAAGAATGTTGTAGATTACCAGAGTTGTCCTAATCCAATTAGTTAGATAATGAAAGAAATGGAAGAGCCCATATATAGTTAGACATTCCAACTTTTGTTTCTCCTAAAACTAACAAACCCCTGTAGTTAAGTACTAGTTGAGAGTAGTTTTTAAATGTTACTATTGTTCAGTAAACAGAATAAATAATAGTTACTACTATTGCCCAGGCTCTCAACTACAACACTTCATAGCGTATTGAGATTTCACATCTGTATAAGCAGGACCCATAAGATGGTTGCTGGTTTATTCTCTGTACAATCCCTGCTCTACCCCGCCCTGCCTCACCTTATCTTAAGGGCATGATTGCCTTCCCCTCCAAAGTCCAGGAAAGTTTAATCAGTAACCATCTGCATGATCAGGCAGACCCTCCCACCGCCCTCCCCCCCCCCACCCCGCCCACCTCCCAGCTAATGATTGTTCTAGCCCTGAACCAGGAACTCCAGTATGTTTGCTCATCAACAGGAAACAATAGCTGTGGGAAAGAAGCAGGTGATCCAGCAGTCACCTTGGCAACCAAGGAAGCTGTCTGACACCATGGCCTCTATAACTGATAGCCTCCTCCTCCCTTGTGTAGCCATATTGCAGCTGAGTCCTGCCTACTGCAGACCAGGCATGGTGGGGTGTTGCTACAGGACCTTTGCCTCTAACTTGTAAGGTTTCGCCTTCAATAAATCGCTGATGTCTCTGTGGCTAACTCCTGGCTCTTTCTTTGGTCTAACAACAGCTGGGCAATGACATGGATTGCAGCATTATGGGATGCAGCCCAACAGTATCTACATTCTATAACCCTTTCAAGTTGTCAAATTCCTCTGTATCTCATATTGTATCCATTCAGGCTGAGAAACTGAAACCACTCTAGTTATTTGAAACAAAGAGCAGGAAATAGAGGAACTGGTCCTCAAAGTGTTTGAAGGGTCAGGGAGTGAAAAGGAAAGGAGTTTATTCAGACTCCATCTCTGGGGTGACTGCCATTCCCACAGGGAGTGCAGTGCAAATACCATTAAGTCAGACAAGCAGGCGGCTAGGAGGCCACAGGGCAATAGAGCAAAACCTTGGAGCTCCCATTGGTCTGAAGTGCTGGCCTTTCCCCAGTACCACCAGAGCAATTCCAGTAGCCTGCTAAGCAGAAGCCACAGCAGAAATAATAATGACGTCTTCTCTTTAAATTTCAGTCTAGCACAAGTGCCTCACTTTGGCAGAACCTAACCCGTGAACAGCTGGCAAAGGAGTCTAAAAAATATAATTTTAAGTTTTTAGCCCATAGCACAAGGCAGAGTAAGTGCAAGACTGAACTCTGATAAATATTTGGCACATTTATTTATGCAACATTCCTAGAGAGACATTAAGCAATTATTAAAATAAAATAGAGTTATTAAGGAAGGAACAGCATATCATATAGGAAGCGTGTGCTATGTTGGACTGGTGCTCAGAAGCAGAGTTCTAATGTGAGTATCTGTAGGATCGAGTTGCTATTGATAGACCCTTAGTCCCTTTCAACAGCTTTTATTCTACACCAGAATAATTTACTTATTAAAAACAGCAAAAGATTATATAAGCAAATATGTATCCAATAATTAGCATTCTACTGATCTTTAAGTATCTCACCACTATTAGGTATGAAGCTGCTGCAAGCACAAAAAGAACCTATAGTACAAACTATGATTGGTCAAATGGTCATTCCTATTAAGGTCGTCTTCTAGAACATGATCTTAGTTGGAAACAGTTGCTTTTTCTTTGGATCCCAGCCATCATTTATTCAGTAATGAGATAGTTTATAAAGCATATAAGCATCCATTTATCTGTGTTGTTTTTGCTCTCCATCCATTTCTAATAGATGTAATTTCACTGGTAATTTTACTTTGAGTTACTAATAAGGGGTATAGTTATGTAGAGATAGATTATATAAACTTCATTTTTTGTTCTTTTTTTGTGACAAATTTCTAGAGTATTACATTGCTTTCAAAGAACATATATTATTTCTAAGGAAATAAATTTTTCCTTGTAGCTGAAACTATGGCTTATTTTTAAACGTTCCATAGGTACTTATCTAATTCACTCATTCATTAAACAAACTTTTGTTGAGCAACTTATTTGTTTTTCCAGGCTCTGAAAAAGGCAGAGAACAGCACCATGAACCAGAAACAGGGTCAGAGGGATGCTGCTTACACTTGAATTGAAAGAGAGAAGTAGAAGTAAGAAGTCTAATAAAATAATTCCAAGTCATGTGAAAAAGTAGTGAAAGTGTTAGTTGCTCAGTCGTGCCCAACTCTTTGTGACCCCATGGCCTTTAGTCCCCAAGGCTCCTCTGTCCATCGAATTCTCCAGACAAGAATACTGGAAAGAGTAACCATTTCCTTCTCCAAGGGATCTTCCTGACCCAGGGATCAAACCAAGGTGTCCTGCATTGCAGGCAGATTCTTTACCACTTGAGCCACCCAGGAAGCCCAATTCCATTTAATAAGTGCTCTGATTTAAAAAAGGGCTAAGATAGAAACTAACAAATGAAGGGGGTCTACTCTAGGTAGGTTGGTCATGGAAGTCTTCCCTGAAGAGATGACTCCATCTGGAACATGAAATTAGAGAAGAGTTCATCATGAGAAGAGCTGGTTGCATGTGGAGGTACATGGAGCCTCACAGGAAGCTCAAAGCTAGGAGCTATACAAAGGAGACTGAGGCCTGCCCCTTGGGGGGTCTTGAGTGTTGAAGGTAACGTGTCTTTTATTCTAGCAAGGATGCTTGACCTTCTGTTGCCTCAGTAGCTGTAGCACTGTTCTGCCAATCTGGCCCCAATGTCAAGTCCACAAGCTTCCTTGGTAATAACATCCTCCTTTTTTGAGAATTATGTGCACAGATTTAATCTGAGAATGATGTAACACACAGATAAGTTCTTACACATGACCACTTCTTTTGGTCAGCTTGCACCACCACATCACCACATCTGATGACGGGACTGTTGTGGTTGTGCCAAAGAAATTCAGCTTTTGGAGAGATTTCCACTTTGAGATTGCAGAATCCTTAGTTCTCTTGGGTTTCTTTCTCAAATTGATAGCATTTGCTTTGTAAGTTAGCAAATTCCTATCTATTCTGGCTTGTGGGTGGCACCTTTCCAGTTTTCTGGTACTGTTTCGCGTTTATTCTTAAAATCATATTTTTTCTGTCTTTTCAACAAGATTTGGGAAGTGACTGGAAGTAGCTACACAGGATCCTTCAACTTTGTTTACACTGGAGTCCCAGAATTTATTTCAAAAGTATGCCTTTATTTATCTAAAAATATTTTATGTAGTTCACAAAT
Source organism: Cervus canadensis (assembly GCF_019320065.1). Taxonomy (NCBI): domain Eukaryota; kingdom Metazoa; phylum Chordata; class Mammalia; order Artiodactyla; family Cervidae; genus Cervus; species Cervus canadensis. The sequence continues at coordinate 35,305,540 of NC_057400.1, read as the reverse complement.
AATTGTGAATATGTATGTTTATGAAATCCTTTATAAATGCATGCCACCTGCTTTTAGAATTTTATCTTTATTTCTTCCTGTTTTTGTCTTATTTTTCTATATTTTTTTGTGATGTTACTACTAATTTTGTCTGCAGTACTGAGCAGGTGTGATAATTGGTATTACAGTAAATTATTTAATAAGTAATGAATAAAGTAGAATGACTTGTACCTCATATACTCATAGAAATGGAATAAAAGGTAACTGACATTTTTTGTGCCTTTACAAAAACCAAGGCCCTTTACACATATACTGTGTAATTGTCCATTAAAACAACTCAGACTTATTATAGCTCCAGTCAGTCAGTTCAGTCTCTCATTCATGTCCAACTCTTTGTGACCCCACGAACCGCAGCACGCCAGGTCTCCCTGTCCATCACCAACTCCTGGAGTTTACTCATGTCCATTGAGTCAGTAATGCCATCTAACCACCTCATCCTCTGTCCCCTTCTCCTCCTGCCTTCAATCTTTCCCAGCATCAGGATCTTTTCAAATGAGTCAGTTCTTTACATTAGGTGGCCAAAATATTGGAGTTTCAGCTTCAACATCAGTTCTTCCAATGAATATTCAGGACTGATTTCCTTTAGGACAGACTAGTTGGACCTCCTTGCAGTCCAAGGGACTCTCAAGAGTCTTCTCCAGCACTACTGTTCAAAAGCATCAATTCTTCGGTGCTTAACCTTCTTTATGGTAACTCTTACATCTGTACATGTGATGGAAAAACATACTGGAAAAACCATAGCTTTGACTGTACAGACCTTTGTCAGCACAGTGATGTCTCTGCTTTTTAATATGCTGTCTAGATTGGTCATAACTTTCCCTCCAAGGAGTAAGCATCATTTAATTTCATGGCTGCAATCACCATCTACAGTGATTTTGGAGCCCCAAAAAATAAAGTCAGTCACTGTTTCCACTGTTTCCCCATCTATTTGCCATGAAGTGATGGGACCAGATGCCGTGATCTTAGTTTTCTGAATGTTGAGCTTTAAGCCAACTTTTTCACTCTCATCTTTCACTTCCATCAAGAAACATAGCTCCAGTACGTTCATTTATTTTCCTAAGACCCCCAGAGTTAACAACTGGTTTAGCCAAGACTGAAACATTCATTTATTGATTCCAAATTCTTGCTCCTCTCTGTTACTCGCTCAGTCACGTTCAACTCTTTGCAACCCTATGGACTGTAGCCCACCAGGCTCCAAAGTCCACGAAGTTCTCCAGACAAGAATACTGGAGTGGGTAGCCATCCCCTTCCCCAGGAGGTCTTCGGGACTCAGGGGTTGAACACTGGTCTCCTGAATTGCAGGCAGGCTCTTTGTCATCTCAGCCACCAGGAAAGCTCTTGCTCCTCTCAATACCCCCCCAAAATCCATAGCAAATGAAAATGAATTTATTGAATAGAATTTTCAGGTTTAAGAAATTATCTTGAAAGCTTTAAAATACACTGACATGGAAAGGATACATTATATTTGGACAAGGTTAAAGAGGGAGAAAATGGGAAGAGTATTTCTAACTAAACAAGGGTAGTCACCACTTACTGCCACTTGTATTACCCCAGCATCTCAATACCACTCTGTGACAGTTCACGGGAACACACAATGGTTCCAGCATTTGTTGCTATGAGAACACTGATTACATTTGTTTCTTTTCTATTTCAAGCTGCAGATTTCTCACTTTAGTACTTTTAATTATCGCAAAAGAATTATCTGTCCTGCTGATCACTCGTCATTTCCCTGGCACACTGTAAAAAAAAAAAAAAAAGGTCAAGGTAAATTTTATTCAAAATATTCAAAATAAAGTAACATAAGCAGAACAATAAATATTTCCATATATTCTTAAATTGTGGTAATATTTACATATAGTGAAAAGCACAGATTTTAAATAAACATTTGATAACCCTTGATTGATGTAATCAATCTTATAACTACAAATCAGTCAAGATATAGAACATTTCTATCACCCCACCAAGTTTCTTCATGCCCCCTTTCAAACATCACCACTGAAAAGGCAACCACTGGTTTGACTTCTTTTTTGCTTATTCTTTATCATATAAACAGAATTATGGTTATAATTCTCTCCTGTATTGGTCTTCTACTCAACATGTGATTTTGAGGTTTCTGCATGCTGTTTTTATGTATAAGCAGTGCATTCTTTGTTTTTACATTGTCCTGTTGATCAACATATGGACTGCTCTTCCTTTTGGATTGTTATGAATGAAGCCACTATAAATATTCTTGTGCATGCCATTTTGTGGGTATAGATTTTCATCTCTCTTAGGAGGAGTAGGAGAGATTTTCATCTCTCTATCCAGGAGTAGAATTGCAGAATAGTAAGGTAGATGCATGTTTAATTTTATCAAGAAGTGCCAAAGAGTTTTCCAAAGGAGTTGTACCATTTTCTAATCCCTTCAACAACATAAGGGTTCAACTGTACACATGCTCACCAAATTTTGACGTTTTCAGTATTTTTAGATTTAGTCATTCTAATCTAAATGGGTACATGACAATATTTCACTATGGTTTTAATTTGCAATCCCTGGTCACTGATAATATGCAAATTTTCCTGTGACAATTGGTTATTCCTACATCTTTTTTGTAAAGTATCCACACAAGTCTCTTGTCCATTTAAAAATTTAGTTGTCTTTATTTTTGAAATTGATTTGAATGAGCTTATTATATATTCCGGATAAAAGCTACTCTGTCCGATATATGGTAATTAGAATAATTTCCCTCGAGGTGCTACATATCTATTTACTTTCTTTTTTTTCCCCTTTATTTTTTTTCTTTTTCTTTTCTTTTTTTTTCATTTATTTTTTATTTACTTTCTTAATAGTGCTTCTTGATGAGGAAAATGTATGATTAACTGAGGTATTTACATATATTCAGATCAAAATATAAAACATTTCTATCTCCCCAGAAAGTTTTCTTATGCCCAAATGTCTCTTTCCTAGTCAACCTCACACAGAAGCAAACATTCAACTGATTTCTATCATCATGAGCTTGTTTTGCATATTTAAAAATTTCATATGAATGGACTCTTTCATTTTCTTTCAATTAGCTTAATATTTCTAAAATTATCTATAGTCTTGAATGTAGCAATATTTCTTTCCTTTTTACTGACTGTGTTGTTTGTTCATTATATTACTTCTTAGCTTCCACTTTGGTCTATCCATTGATAGAAATCTGGATCTTGTATTTGTCTATAACATTGCTATGATAATAATGTTACTATGATCATTTTAGTGAAAGGCTTTTTGTAGATACATAACAATGATAAATACCTATGAGTGGCATTGATAAGTTGTATTTAACATTTTAAGAAACTGTTGAACAGTTTTTTAAAGTGTTTGTACAATTTGACATTCTCATTACCAATGGGTGAGACTTTTGGTTGTTCCACTCCCTCTCTAATATTTGAATTTTGTCAATCATTTTTGTATTTTATGACTTCTTATGGGTGTGTTGCGGTATCTCCTGGAAATTTTCATTTACGTTACCTGATATCTGATAGTTTATGGTTTTTCGTGTACTTATTGGCCACTCATATGTTTTTGTTTGGATGTTAATTTTGAGCAAGTGTCTGTGTGTGTGTTTTGCCCATTTTGTCTTAAGTGACTTATTTGGGGAGGGGGGTGTGGCCTTTTATTATTGAGTTGCTGGAGCTTTTTTATCTTTTAATATATAATCCATCTAGAAATACTTTTGAATCTGTAGCTTTACTTTCATATTGCTAATGGGACCACCTTAGTAGTTATTTTTATAATTTTAATGGAATCAAATTTGTAAATATGATGTTATATATTTTGTGATGATTTGCTTTAAAAAAAAATAAATGAAAGAACCTGAGAATAAAACAAAGAAGAAAGAGAAAGAAGGAGGGAAGGAAGAAGGAAGGAAGGGGAAAACCTTAGCCAAGATTATGAAAATATTCTATTTTTTTCTGTATTTTAGACTTTACGTTTAGGTCCATGATCTTTCTCAAATTGATTTTTCTAAATTGTCTGAGATAAGAATCAAAGTTCTTTTTCTCATAAAAATATCCATATCACTTATTACAGAAAAAATAAATTAATTGAAAGAAGTTGCTTTTGACTCTTGGAAAAAACTGTTTCACCAAATAGGCTCCGTGTCTATTTCTGGTTTCTCTATTAAGTCCCAGTACTCTGTCAATTTTTTCCCACTGTCATACTATCTTACTATATTTAAAAATTTGATCTTGATTTCAGGTGGGGCAAAATCTCTAATGGGTCTTTTTTAAAACTTTGTTTATTTTAGTTCTTAACAAATACATTTTAAAATTACTATGCCATTTCTAGAAAAAAAGACCTGCTAGAGTTTCTACTGACTTTGCTTTAGATTTTGTGAAAAATAAACATTGTATTAGGTTTCCATTTTATAAACACGGTATATATATATATATATGTTTGGTTCTTTATTTTCTCTGAAATATTTTGTGATTTTCAGTGTATAGATTTTTCACATCTTGCATTAAATTTGCCCAGAAGTATTTGATGCATTTTGTAAAGTTTACATAATTCAATACTTAATACCAAACAAGTTTTTCTAAGTATTTCAACAATAAAAGCAACCAACTTAACCTGATAAAGTGTATCATCTAGAAACTTATAGTACCATTTATTTAAGTGGTGAAACATGAGAAGCATTCTCATTAAAGAATACCTTGTAAGGTACAAGGCTTCCCTCATAGCTCAGTTGGTAAGGAATCCACCTGCAATACAGAAGACCCCGGTTCAATTCCTGGGTCTTCCCCAGAGAAGGGGTGGGCTACCCACTCCAATATTCTTGGGCTTCCCTTGTGGCTCAGCTGGTAAAGAAACCGCCTGCAATGTGGGAGACCTGGGTTCGATCCCTGGGTTGGGAAGATCCCCTGGAGAAGGGAAAGACCAGCCACTCCAGTATTCTGGCCTAGAGAATTCCATGGACTCTACAGTCCATGGGGTCACAAAGAGTCGGACATGACTGAGTGACTTTCACTTGTAAAGTACAAGTAGAGCTAACATGGTAATTTAAAAAGCTATTTGGATAGAGGATCAACCAATAAAAATCTAGAGTTTTCAACACAGAGATAAAAAAATTGGGACATATTTTTAAAGCTATCCCTCTCATAGTAGCAACAAAAATCTAGAACCTGCTTAAAGTTAATGTAGTCCTAAATATACTAGGCTTGCCTAATGGAATATGTGTGTTTGTGTTAGCTGCTCAGTTGTATCTGACTCTTTGCGACCTCATGAACTGTAGCCCACCAGGCTCCTCTGACCATGGACTTCTCTAGGCAAGAATACTGGCGTGGGTTCCCATTTCCTTCTCCAGGGGTCTTCCTGACCCGGGAAGAGAAGCCAGGTCTCCTGCACTGCAGGTGGGTGCTTTACTGTCTGAGCTACTAGGGAAGCCTACCTAATAGAATATACATTATTTTATTTAAGAACATAAGAGATGTTCTGTAGAACTAAGAAAACATTTTTACATGGGAAGACACAATATTGTAAAGATATACCATATTACCCTATAAATTGTGTGTGTGTGTGTGTGTGTATGTAAATGTTATTAATGGTACCATTATAGGAATTAAATCAATCAATGAAAGTAGAGTTTAAAAATTGATCACTATATATGTAGAAATTAGTAAATGGTTAAGTGATTCTCTCGCCATTTGAAAAGGATGAATTATTCAATAAGTGTTGATAAATTTAGCTTTCTATTTGGGAAAAGAAATTATATGCATGTGTCATACTATATGTGAAAATTTAATCAAGTTGTATCAAAGATCTAAAGTTTAAAATGATACAACAAAATAAAATACTGGAATTAAAACATATAAAAGCAGAGAAGCTCCCAAGTAAAGATCAAACAGATCTGACTGTACAAAAATGTAAAATTTTGTGTTATGAAGGATATCGTAAAAAAATTGCAAGAAAAGTAACATCGGAAAAAAATCCTGAATGTGTGTGTGTGTGTGCGTGTGTGTATATATATATATACACACACATATACACATACATATATATATGTGTGTATCTGTATATATATACATATATGTGTGTGAGTATATTCCATATGTAGCAATATGATAAACACGTTCAAGGGTTGACATCCACACTTATAAAGAAGTCTTTACTCCCCTATTTCCTCCAAAATAAAGACAACCATGTAATACGATTTTTTGTCCATCAGACTGGCAACACACTTTTGAAAGAGAAATAATATCTATCATTGATGAGGATGTTAATAAATTGGCACATTTATACATCATTCATAGAATTGTAAATGGTGATATCCTTTGGATAGCAGTTTAGCAATATTTATAAAACGTGACATGCTCCTATTTCATGATGCAGCAATTTCTCTTCCACCAGTGCTTACTCTGCAGATGAGAACACCCATTACAACACTGGTTACTCAGGGCAGTAAGTTTGCAGGCAACTACCTGCTCATTAATAGGCAAACAGATTAGGCACTCTTTTATTTTAATACAGTATATTATCATGTATTAACTTGGGAAGTATTTCATAGTATGTTAAGTGAATAAAAGTAACTCCAATGCTCTATGATAAAATGTATTTTTAAACCTCATGTACATATATGGACATGATTTAAGCAGAAGTATGCATATTGATGGGGCTTCCCTTGTAGCTCAGCTGGTAAAGAATCTGCTTGCAGTGCAGGAGACCCCAGTTCAGTTCCTGGGTTGGGTGGATCCCCTAGAGAAGGGATAGGCTACCCAATTCGGTGTTCATGGGCTTCCTTGGTGGCTCAGAAGGTGAAGAATCCTCCTGCAATGCGGGAGACCTGGATTTCATCTCTGGGTTGGGAAGATCCCCTGGAGGAAGGCATGAAAACCCACTCCAGTATTCTTGCCTGGAGAATTCCCCAGTGACATAGGAGCCTGGCAGGCTACAGTCTGTAGGGTCGCAAAGAGTCAGACATGACTGAACAAGTAAGCACAGCATTTCAAACCAACAGATGAATCTTCTGAAATAAAAAATAACTAGTACAAATGAGCTAAATCAAACCAAGAAGCAAGAAGGAAGAGCCCACTGAGAATGTCATTGTTGTTTGCAAATTGCCTGCTGTGAGTGGCCATGTCATATAAAATGAATTTTGCAGCTTTATGTGATTTGTTCATCTTTCCTGGTAACTTGGGCACTTTTGCCTACATCTCTGGACATGCATTAGATGAATAACTACATAAGCAAAACTATCCAATGGAGACAATTTATCCAGGTTAATTCAAAGAAGTGGGAAGATAGCACTTTCATCTACTTTATCCTTTATTAAAAATAGAGACTTTATTTCACAGATGAGAATGTCTAAGCACTGAAGCATTAAGTCACAAGTCCAAAGTTACCCAGCTGGGAAGTGTCAGAGATGAGATTAGTTCTCAGACACTCTGGTTCAGAACCGGAGCTGTCAGCCACTCCCCTATACTCTGCGATTCAGAGCTTGTTAGAACCTCAGATTCCTCACCTCTAAGTGCAACGCCTGTCTTAGAGGGTAGCCATAAAGGAGTTAAATAGGATAAGCTAGGAGAGAGTTTGCAGTTTGTATGGCAGTCTGTGCTTTTGTGAGCTGAGTTCCCCGTGAGTGTTAGTCATGACACCCACGTAAGAGCCCAGAAGTGTTTACATGTTCCTGCCTCCTCTCTAAGGCCTCTCCAAGCCAGTGATGGGACACAAATCCCTGAGACCCAGTGGCTCTCCTTTTAACACAAAAGCACCTGTCCCTTTGTGGCTCAACACTGTGGCAGAGGAAGCCAGGGGCTGCCCTCCTATGTCTCTATCCTAAGCATCTCCTTCCGCTCTTTCCACAGTATTGGGCTTCCCTGACTGTCTACGTGATTCACATTAACGTGGAAACTTCAGACACACACACGTGGAGAGGCCAGACAGCCTGAAACACACATAGGCACAGGGCAGAGCAGTCCTGAGCACAAAGCCAGGGTTCAGTGAGGACCAGGATCCAAGGCGGGGCTCCCAGGAGGTACCCACAGGTGTGTGGAACCCTCCCTGGGAGCCACAGGGCAGTCCTATGCAAATGCTTGCACAGGTCTGAGATCTTTTCCCTCTGGAATAACACCCATATTATTCCTCCATTCTTCCGGTTCTTCATGAGTAGCTATTATATGCTGGGCACGAGTGAAAGGTCAGTGGTAAATCAAGTCCCCTCCATGTCAGAGGCCAGGCCAGACAATATACAGTGTTACTGTTGTTAATACATCGACTAAAATGATCCAGAAACGCAGCAAGAACTCTATATATCTTGCAAAATAGACAATCCCTTGAAAACAAACTTACAATTACCAAAGGGGAAATGTAGGGGGAAGGGATAAATCAGGAGCTTGGGATTAACATATACACATTACTATATAGGATAGATAACAAACAGGGACTTAGTGTATAGCCAAGGAACTCTCCTCAAAATCTGTGATAACCTATATGAGAAAAGAATGAGTATATATATGTATATATATCTGATATATATATATATATATCAGAATCACTTTGCTGTAGAACTGAAACTACCACAACATTTTTAATCAACTATACCCCAATAAAATTTTTTAAAAAAGAGAGTCTTTAAAAGATAGCAATTACCCTGGAATCATCTCATAATGAACTATGAAATCTAGGAACTTCATCTCCTTCTATTAAATCTTAAGCATTGTCAAATGCCCATATTCCTTCCTCTACTGAGAAGAACTGGTTACTATAACAACCACTGCGGCAGTATTACTAACCACACACTCAAAAACAAAACCCACAACCTCAAACTGGTGAATATGTCTGTGTTCACAGTGTTATCAGGTAATTTAAAAATGGACAGAAATGAAATAAAAAAGAGTGAAAATGATGGGGTTTTGAAATTAGATGTTAACCCAGAAAGTATGTATAAACAAAATAGAGGACAGAAGAAACTGACAAAACAGCATATGGCAGCTTCCACCTCCTGCTCAGGCCACACAGTTCTCTTGGCTGGAGTTGCCGAGATGACAGTGTTACAGTTATGCAGAGAAGTAAGGTCACAGCCTCACTCTCCTGCTCATTTTGGGGCTGTGAGTGAAATAGGAAGAACTAAGTATGATGCCAGACAGAGCAATGATTATATGTCCCCAGAAATGCACCCTGATCTCACAATTAAGACTACAGGGAGAGGTAAGAAAGATTGAATCAAAAGAACTACAAATTCTGAAGCTTTTATTTCTACTTGCTGTAAAATGGAGATAACATTTCTTCTCCTTTCCTTATCACTGGGAGTATAAAATTACATAATCTTCTTAGAAAGTGACTTAAAAGCTATTAAGCTTTATAAAATGTAAGTAACATTTCTTATTACTAAAGTTTAAATGACTAAATATCAGCAATTTATTGATAAAATATTTTGTCATAATTTTTTTAATACTGTCATTTCTCCTCTAATAACAAAAAAGTTTACCCTGTATCTGAAACTCAAACAATATACTCCTAATACTTTTAATAAATTTAAGACTCTGTGAGTTAAAAAACTAGAAATGAATTAAAAAGTGTATTCAAGCATGGGTGGTTGTAGCAAATTTTGAAAAAGAGTACAGTCTGAGACTGTAAAAAATATATTCTCTAAATCTCAAAAGAAATACTAACTTTCTTTAAACACTTCTATTACATGTATAGTTGGCAGTCAACCAGCAACTTAATACATTTTAGAATTTGACTATATTTAAAATGTCAAGTTCTTGTCATGCTACTAAGTATATTTCCCTTCACATAAGAGTGTAATGACCTAAAACGGTTTTACTCATTTAATGAAGCCATTTTTATAGCTGTGAGAGAGTAAGTACAAAAATTTCAATCTCATTTTAGCCCAGCTATTCTGAAACTAAGAAGTAGTCAAAATAGCTTGCTTTAAAGAGAAAAAAAGATGTCAAACCACCTTGTTTTGACAGAGTTCATGTACACCAAGTTCTAAACCATAACAGAATTTTTAGAGCTAACTGGTAAACCTCTAAAAAGTAGAGATTTATAAATAGAAAAGTTGGTCAGCATTAACTACAGAGCTGGATTATGTTTCTACAAACACAAGACTTTAAAATTCATAGATGACTATCCTATTTGTTAAAATAGAGAAAACTTGAAAAGAATGATAGAACATGGCAGAGGGTGTGACTGTGTAGGTTTAGAAATAGTATTTGGGTTCTTTTATCAAGTAATATCTGTAATTAGCTTTATGAGTCACGTACCAGGTTAACAAAGACAGAGTCTGTAGAAGCCTAGGAGAAGAAAACTACATAGGCCACAGTTCAATCCTCAGTCGTGTCCGACTCTTTGCGGCCCCATGGACTTTAGCCTGCCAGGCTCCTCTGTTCATGGAATTCTTCTCCAGGCAAGAATACTGGAGTGGGTTGCCATTTCCTCCTCCAGGAGATCTTCCCAACCCAGGGATTGAACCCCGGGTCTCTTGCATTGCAGCCAGATTCTTTACCATTTGAGCCACTAGGGAAGCCCCATCCCATATCCTACAGAATGTCAGTTTCTACACCAATGATATAGCATTCTGGAGACTTCCTCAGTGGCCAGCAACTAAGACTCTGAGTTCCCAATGCAGGGGACCCAGGTTCCATACCTGGTTGCGAACTAGAGCCTGCATGCCACAACTAAGACCCAGAGCAGTCAAATAAGTAAATATCTTTAAATAATAATGTAGCATCCCTTGTGGCCATAAAATAATAGACAGTTTCCAGGCTTTAGATTTGATGTGGTCTTTTGTTCATGACAGTAAAAATAATTTTGACATAGATTATTTTTTAATTATTCTATAATTATTCATTCTGTTTCTTCCTACTGAAAAATTTTGTCAGTAGTTTTTTTTGTTTATAAGTTTTATGTTTTTGTTGTTGTTTGCTTTAATATTCCTAAGGAGATTCAAATCTGCATTTTGATTGTTTCTTTCACTGTAAAAAATATGGAAAGACAAATTTTACTGAACTGGGAAAAATGGAGATTCTTATCTAACTTTTGAAATTTGGGCCAATATTAGCCAAAAACGTGGCACAATTTCAGACAGAATTTTAAAAGAAAATTTTATCATAATATAAAATATTTTGTCAAAGGTACCAAGCTGTTTATCAATTTACCATTATTCATAAACTCTAGTTTGGTATTTGAAGTGCTCTCCCATTCATTACCATCTCTCTCTTTCAACATATTTCCTATTATTTACCTACACAAATCACTCCAGCAGACGGATATGCTAATTATCCTCCATTCATGCCGGCTTCTATGTCTTTGTTCATTTAATTTCTCCCTGGAATACACTTTCTTATTATTCTTATTCACATTTGATTAATCCCTCACAGTTTAGGCAAATCCCTTCTTCTTAAAGTTTGGCTGTTTATATCAGCTTTAAGAAACTTCTCCCTCTACCCAAATTTTTTTTTTTTCATTTATTTTTATTAGTTGAAGGCTAATTACTTTACAATATTGTAGTGGTTTTTGCCATACATTGACATGAATCAGCCATGGATTTACATGTGTTCCCCATCCTGAACCCCTCTCCCGCCTCCCTCTCCATCCCATCCCTCTGGGTCTTCCCAGTGCACCAGGCCAGAGCACTTGTCTCATGCATCCAACCTGGGCTGGTGATCTGTTTCACCCTTGATAGTATACTTGTTTCAATGCTATTCTCTCAGAACATCCCACCCTTGCCTTCTCCCACAGAGTCCCAAAGTTTGTTCTATACATCTGTGTCTCTTTTTCTGTTTTGCACATAGGGTTATTGTTACCATTTTTTTAAATTCCATATATATGCATTAGTATACTATATTGGTCTTTATCTTTCTGGCTTACTTCACTCTGTATAATGGGCTCCAGTTTCATCCATCTCATTAGAACTGATTCAAATGAATTCTTTTTAATGGCTGAGTAATATTCCATAGTGTATATGTACCACAGCTTCCTTATCCATTCATCTGCTGATGGGCATCTAGGTTGCTTCCACGTCCTGGCTATTATAAACAGTGCTGCAATGAACATTGGGGTGCACGTGTCTCTTTCAGATCTGGTTTCCTCAGTGTGTATGCCCAGAAGTGGGATTGCTGGGTCATATGGCAGTTCTAGTTCCAGTTTTTTAAGGAATCTCCACACTGTTCTCCATAGTGGCTGTACTAGTTTGCATTCCCACCAACAGTGTAAGAGGGTTCCCTTTTCTCCACACCCTCTCCAGCTTTATTGCTTGTAGACTTTTGGATAGCAGCCATTCTGACTGGTGTGTAATGGTACCTCATTGAAGTTTTGATTTGCATTTCTCTGATAATGAGTGATCTTGAGCATCTTTTCATGTGTTTGTTAGTCATCTGTATGTCTTCTTTGGAGAAATATCTGTTTAGTTCTTTGGCCCATTTTTTGATCGGGTCATTTATTTTTCTGGAATTGAGCTGCAGGAGTTGCTTGTATATTTTCGAGATTAATCCTTTGTCTGTTGCTTTGTTTACTACCCAATCTGAGGGCTGTCTTTTCACCTTGCTTATAGTTACCTTTCTTATTGCTCATTTGGCACATATTATGGGCCACTGAATAGTATTTGTCACTTGTGTGAAGATCCTTTCCCTTAAACTGTGTTGTTCTAAAGCTGGAAATTCCACAAGAACTACCAGATTTTCTGGAGCACAAAAGCAATAGGGATGATAACCAAATACATTTATGGGCCCAGCATTATATATACTGTAGAGGAAAGATATAAAATCCAGTTCAAATCCAAACTCCATCATTTATTAGCTTTCATCAAAGTACTTAGTATTTCTAAGACAGTATATTAGAGATTTCACAAATGTTATCTCATTTAATGTTCAACATAACCAAGCATGGCAGCTTGTATCATTAGCTCAATTTTAAGACTAAAGGAAGTGGAGCCTGGATATCCCAACTAAGGACAGAAGCTGGTAAATAGAGGGACCAGGATATCCCTTATGGAGAACCAGAGCTCTGGTTTTACCCAGAGAGAGGTGTATTAAACAAAGGTTGTATATACACTCAGCTAGCCTTTTACCTGCTAGCAAAATGGATTTCAAAATTATTTGGGGACTGACAAAGAAGAAGTGAGCCTTTCTAACTACAAGAAGAACCAGGCACATGAGATCAAAGGAATTTCTAACGCTATCAAGAAGCAATTGCTAAAGAATCACTTCCTACTTGCTCTACTGACACCAAAGCGAAAGCCAGGCTATTCTCCCTTACGCTGGGCACAGTTGGTTAAATCAGCTCTCAAGTTTTCCCAAATCAATAAGGACAGGTCCTAATAAAGGAGTTCTGACAGTCAGCTAGCACCAGTTACAAGGGTAGCTGTCTCCAACTACAACTGGGCTTTTGAAGTTGAAGCTGGTTTCCAATTAACCGTTCAAAATTAAGGCAGAATGTATAAAAGGAGAACAAGAAAATAGCTCAAGCACTTTTGCCTTTTAATAGATTTGACCTTTTAAAAATTGAATTTTGTGACAGGCTATGCCAGAAGAAAGTCTGGAAGAAATAAAATTGCACAGTTCTAAAAATATGAAGTACACATTGTAATTTTAAAAAAAAGCTTAAGCCACAATTCACCTCAGATGTCCTAAGTACCAATACCTCTTAATTTGATAATTAATGCTCTCTAAATTGTGCAAATAGTCTTCATCTGCTAGCTCTTCCTCTTTTAATAAGTTCCATTCCTACTGGCTGCACTATTAGATCCATTTTATTATTACTTCACTGTGAGTACTAGATTGATGCTGGTTAATTTCCTCTAAGTTAAAGTTAACACTAAGTGCTTATTTGTGTTGATATCTCATTTGCATTAAAGGCCAACGGTCAGACAGTGTATTATGGAGGTCAAACAAAGAAGACGTATATTCTATATACTATATTCTATATCTTGGCAGGAAAATACTTGTAAGGTGTTGGGTAAGTCCCAACCTTCTTGGATAAGTCCCAACCTTCTTGGATCTCAGTTCTCTCATCTTAAGAACAAATAAAACTTGTTCTAGATTATAGCCAAGTATTAAAGTATTTAATTTTATGTCTGTAAATCTACTCATTATGCACAGCTTCATAATAGTAATCTTATGTTCTTTACCTTTCTTTATCTTTATCTTCTTTAATCCATCTGTGTTTCTTTATTATTTATTAAGGGTCTTCCCAGGTGGCTCAGTGGTAAAGAACCTGCCTAACAATGTAGGAGATGTGGGTCCAATCCCTGGGTTGGTAAGATCTCCTGGAGAAGGAAATGGCAATCCACTTCAGTATTCTTGCCTGGGAAATCCCAAGGACAGAGGAGCCTGGTGGGCTACAGTCCATGGGGTCACAAGAGAGTCGGACATGGCTTAGCAACTAATCATCTTTGAGATAATTTTCAAGCTTTCTCTTTTACTATTTTCACCCCTAAACATTTTCCTCTTTCACAAGATTTCAACTTAATTGTCAACACTTAATCATCAATCTCAGTTTTATTCTTTTAACAGGAAATCTGACCCATCTACTACAGCTCATATTTGCTCAGCTGAACATTTGCCACTTGCCTCAATGTTCCTATTTTCCAAGTAGACTTGTAGCCATAATAATCGACTATTTCAAATCACTCCTTCCCTCTGACTCCTCCCAGAATTTATTTTATTTTTTATTTATTTACAGTTGCCATAATGTGTTTTGTTAAAGTGTCTTCCAAGTCTTAAAGTTTATTCCTTCTTTGTGGCAGAGTGAGTGGTCTTCATGAAACATTCGATTTTTTCCCTCACATTTTCTAGCCTCTTTGTAGTTAGGTAAGAGCATGTGAATATTTCAGGCTAACTGGCTGAAGAATAAGTGATGTGTCGCGTCTGAGCAAAAGTATAAAAGAGTTCAACCTTCCAACTGTGTCTTCCACTAGAAGAATGCATGTGTCAAACTGTGATGTCTCCATTGACCTGAGTTCCCTAGTAATGCTATAGGCAAATCTCCCTAGTGGCCTAAGCCAGACATATAGTGAAAGCAAAAACAAGCCTCTGTGCTTCAAGCCACTGAAAATCTACTGTTGGTACCTAAATAATACAGTCTTCAAATTTAGTCAAATGACTTTCGGTAAGGGACCATTTTTTTCATTGATTTTATGGTTCATTCCACACTATACAGTATAGACTTCTACAGAAATGTCAATAAATACTTTTGACTACATACTTTTTATTTTTTGTGTACTTTTTCATAAACATAATTGGTCCCAGAAAATGTAATGTAAAATCAATGGTAATGATTTAAAATGCTTCCTTATACCATTTTAAGTGTTTCATTTCAGAGATTTAAAAGATAAATTTAAAAGTTTTTAAAGAAAGACAGTTATCTTGTATATCTGTCAGAAATTAATCAGAGAAGCAGGACTCCTAGGACTTATATGATAAAGGATTTATGAAAATCATATCTTACACAGTTTTTCTTTTATTTTCCTTCTAATTCCTAGCTGATGGGAAGTGAAACATTCTTTAAATTCTCCAGCCAGAACTCAGCCACTTTTGAAAGAGAAAGGGCTATTAAACAAGGCAAATGAGCCCAGTGAGGTATTATATTTTAATAATAGTGGCATCACTTACTGAGTGGTTTTATGCTCAGATAATGCTTTCAAAGTACTGTCATGCTGTTATTTCAGTCATGTTTGACCCTGTTCGACCCTGTGGACTGCACCCTGCCAGGCTCTTCTGTCTATGGGATTCTTCAGGCAAGAATACTGGAGCAGGTTGTCATTTTCTACTCCAGAGGATTTTCCCGATCCAGAAATGAACCCATGTCTCTTATATCTACCTGCATTGGCAGGTGGGTTCTTTACAACTAGCGCCACCTGGGAAGCCCCTCCCCTTCCCAAAGAATGTGGAGTAAGCCTTAGTTGAGTCCCATTATCCAGACTCTGATCCACAAAGTGAAACTACTCAAGTTCACTTATCCTGCAAGTAGTGGATCCAACCTCCAAACCCAGGGGAAAGTCTGGTGTCCATATCCTTTATAATGAAACTAATGATTTTTAAAACTGTATTTGCTGATTTTTTTTAGAAGTTTTATAATTCCACTGTTCAATTTCTAAATATCAGTAATCAATTTTAGCAGATTCAGATGTGTCCTAAAAGAAAATCTGTAAGCATTAATAAGCAAAAAGGTATAAATGTGCATATAAAATTGCTCCTTTTAAAAACAGAAACTGTGGTGAAATATACATTCCCCTGCAACCTGCTTTTTAAAAAAATGTTACTGATTTTCAATATCAGGTTAGAAAAAAAATCTTTGTTTTTTTATTATGGGTACCTAGACTTTTACATTGATGTATTATAATCTGTTAACCAGCCCACTCTTATTAAGCATTTAGTTGTTTGCAGTCATTGCTGTTTAAGCCATTGCTATAATAAGCAACATTGCACTTACTTCATCTTGCATTTCTCCCAAGCCCCTCAGTTTTATTCATATATCATGCTACCTCTCTGAGGACCCACATCAATCTTCTTGACAATTATAATTCCGAGATTTTTTAATTTTTCAAGTAAGAGCATTTTGAGATATGCCAGTCTCTCACTATTGTATTTCCTACTAGACAAAGAGGTTAAACTTGAATGCTCCATTCAGAGCATTTGTTAAACCAACAGAATAAATGGGGATGATGTTTAAAAAAAAAAGATGAACAGAGTTTTAGGAAACTGAAGGGTGATAATCAAGAATATACATAGAGTTTTTTTGTTTTTTTTTTTTAAGAATGAATCTCCTGGTGCTTTAGGAAAAACTACAGTGCTATTCTTTGAAACTAACCTCCCATAAATGAATAACCAGCTAATATACCACTAATATACTGACAGCTAATTCTCTCACCAAACGTTTACCTGATGCCTAGACATACTTTAAAGAGCTCTGGAAGTTAGACTAATTAGGCCTATAGGTTATTTTTTCTCACCTGTATTAATAAATTATTTGGAGAGTCAATTCACAAAACTGAACATTTATTTTATTTTAAGCTATTTGGTTGATACTGGTTTATATAAAGCCACAGTAATGTTATGAATGATAGCATTCTGGTTAATAACAGGGACTTTAGAAAATGTAATGTTTCTATTTTGAAGATTTTTATTACTTGTATCTACTCTGCACTGTGCATTTGTTCTTCCTGGTTCCTTCTTTCTGATTATGACAATTCCATTCTAGTGCAATCATCTCACTCTATTAAGAATAAGCTTTCTTAAATCTGCTTAAGGGCAGGTCAGCAGACTGAAACTCTTGTATATTAAAGTCAGAAGCTTAAAGGATATCCAATAAATGCTATTGCTATGATGATGATGAAATGACATTTGCCCAAGAATTAAGACAGAGGAGACTTTAGCCTTAAATATTTCATTGTCTATTAACTCTTTATGATCAGATGTAGAGCAATATTCAATTCTTTCCTGAAAATATCAGTAAGATTCATTGTTACATACCTTGGTTTAGGGATCTTCATGACATACAAATGATATAATTAAAACATTTCTCAGACAGACTAAGTTATATCTAGCTTTTACTCTCAATTGAATGATTATAAATACCTTGCTGGGAATTCCTTGGCTGCTCAGTGGTTAGGGGTCTGAGGTCTCACTGCCATGGGCTAGAGTTCAGTCCACAGTCCAGTAACTAAAATCTCACAAGCCATGCAAATAGACCAAAAGAAAAAAAGAAAGACTTTACTGAGTGAAGCTATAATCTTAAAGATAAAAGAGCAGAACTAAAAGAGGGTGAACACAGAAAATCTTTATCTTCCTCAAGAAAACAGTATCATCCAATTATGAACTTATTATTCAAACATTTATTGTGGGCCTACTTCATGCCAGGTACTAGGACAGGAGTTGATGGTATATAAAGATAAAGCATGATCCATGTTTCTGTCTAGTAGGAAACATGTATATAAAAAAGTAATATTATGGAATAATACAGATATAATAATAATAATTTTCAAAACTGATAGCCAGAATGGCCAACATGTTTCTTTTTATCCTCCAAACCTCACAGGTAGGTGATAGCTTTGAGAGCATGGTTTAGAAGGGTTTGGAACTGAGTCAAAAGTGTGATCAATTGGTGATGGTTGCCATAGATACAGGATGGAGAAGGTCCACCTGCATGTTGTCTATTTTCTCTCTTTACTCTGTGGTGTAGATTAGGTTTACACAGAGAAGGGTGGTGATCTGATGTTTTAGAAAAGAGTTGACATCTGTAAGAGCCTTGAAAATTGGACCTCGATATGGCAAAGGTGGTTAAGGTCAGTCAAAGAAGAGGTAAATGTGTGAAGAAAGGCAAAAGTTATCAAACAGCCTCAGTGTTAAAGTTAGCACTCTCTAGGACTAGGAAGTAGATTGGAAAGGAAGCAGAGTGAGTGACAGACTTGAGAGTCCAATAGGAGTCAACCACAGGTTCCATTTTGTGTATGCTGAGGAGTTGGAACATAATCCCATAGGCCAGTGTGCCTGGAAGATGTAGTCCATAGAATACTGACTAGTATCAGAATTATCTGAGATGCTTGTTGAAGCAACCGAATCAGAATATTTGGATATAGGAGCTGAGATTCATCATTTTGCATGAGCTCTCTAAGTTATTAATAGTTGGAAGCCCAGAGTAGGAAACTATTACAGCATGAGACCAATACTCTTCAGGAAATGTTCATGCTGAGCAGCTAACTCATGTGTTCACAAATATTTCCCACCTAGAAATGGGCCAGGCTGCTGTTCACTATGAGCACCTGTGTTCATACCCCCTCAGCATGCCCTTTACAAGCCAAGCTGCAGCAGCATTTCCAGCTCATTAGTTTTATTGTAGTTAGTAAGAACCCTTAGTCTAGCAGGCAAATTATAACACTAGAATTTAATTGTAATTGGAAATATGTACCCAGTCTAATTTGAGCATTTTGGGGGAAATTGGAGCAAAAGGAGATATTTCATCCTAGTCAGAAACATATTTTCAGCAGTGATGATAAAACACTTTAGCAAAAGCATAATTCCCTGCCATCAGGATGGTCCAGATTACAGCTGGGTTTGCAAAAGTTACCTACTTTCACTTGCAGACATTTTCTGGTTCATTATAGAAAGCATAGGAAAAAAACGCTATGTAATGAAATCCCCTAGTTCAGTAAAAGAATATTCCTAGTAAATAGCCCACAACTAATGGAGATTAATTTCCTGTTTACATATACATATAGCATATTCCCCAATTTTTCTTTTTCATTCTCCTTTTTTTTTTCTTTTATGCAGGTTTGTAAAATGCAACCTGACATCTTGAGTAGAAAAGAAAAGGAAATGCTGAGAGTTGGGATTTAAGTCTATAAAAAACATGATTTTTCTTATTGTTTCCGCTTAAATATTTATTCTCTTCATAAAATTTATCAACACTGATTCACCTATTCACTCATTTATTCAAAGATTAGTTATTGCCTCCTTGAAAGGTATTGGGGACAATATGGTGGGCAAGAAAAAACTGGTTTTCTGTCCTTGTGGAACTCTGTATCCAAAAGAGGGGAGAGCTATTAATCAAATAACCAAACAACTATGAGTCTAATTTTAACTATAATAAATGCTTTGCAGGGAATTCACATAACGTCATGGGAATATCAAACAGGGGAAACAAAACACATTTTTAGGGTTATGGAAAAAAGTCCCTAGAGAGTGACAGTTGATTTTGAGTTGTGAACAGTGTGTAAATAATTATAAATTTGGGGGATAGGAGTGGATTCTAAGTAAAGGGCAGTTTATATTTGCAGGCTAGGAAGATAATAATTTTAAGGAACAAAAAATGTGTATAGGGGAGGAGAAGAGCTTATATAAATTGAGGCTGTAGAGCCATGTAGAGACTGGGCAGTCTAAAGTCTTTATAGCCATGTAAAATATTTAACTGTTTTATTCACATACAGAATTAAATCACTTAGAAGAAAAGTGCATTTGTTTTCACATATTTTTACATAAAATTTCCTTAATCCTTTACTGAGCTTGCCTTAAAAATTCCTGATATGATCAATCATTAATTTCCCTAAAGCTTGGTTAGGTGAGGTTTCAATGTTATATGAAGAAGAATTTCAGTAGTATTGTATATTTTAGTAGAGGATTGAACCAAAAGACAAATGATTGATAATAATAAGTAATAGAATAATAGGTAAATTAAAAATTAGTTTAATTTTAAAAGTTAGTTTTATTGATGCAGTGTGCCAAAAATTTTCACTATCACATTAAGTTTTGTGTCCATATGCTCATAGTCCCAGAAAGGCATGTGTTTGAAATAGATACATATATGATAATTGCATATAGATCTACAGCTACTGGAACAAAAGTGAAAATCAAAAACACAGCTATTCATATTTAATCAAAAAAATACAGATGGTTGAGTCATTTATGTCTTAATTTTAAAAATATACTTATCTGGACTTCCAGTTTTATTTCTCCCTCTTGCATTTCAGAATTTAGAACATACATACACAGAGGGAAAAAACATAACCATGCTTTGGCATTACTCAAAGTATTTAATTAGTTAAAGGATAAACATTGTCATTTACTTTTTCAGCCCTGTAGGCAAAGTTTGCATTATTTAAAGAAAAGAGAATGAATTGCTGAGCAATAAGTGGGTGATTCAGAGCTGTATAAATACACCTCCTGGAGTATTCAAATTCTTATCCTCCATCAAACTCAAGATTGAGATTCAGAATTATATGGACCATTTCCCCATCTTGCCACTTTACCATCTGTCCTAAAATAATGATTATTTTCTACAACAATTGCATTGTGGAATCTTCATTAAGAAACAAACCACTACTTGGAACAATTAGGCTGGCATTGAGGCTGTTGGCTCAACAAAGTGCATTATTCACAAATCCCACATGCTCCACATATGTTGGTTCCGCTGCAGAAAGAAGGATTCTATAGTTTTATCCTAGACTTGCGAGCTTAGAATTAAGACCAGTAACTTAAGTAAAGTAAGCCAAACATTAATTTTCATTAAGGAGCAAAAGTCAAGATCTTAAAATCTCCTTAATTGTGGCAGCAACTAGAGAATTAGACACTTTCACTTTACTGATGGGTTCATTGACCATGAGTTCAGTTCAGTTCAGTCAGTAAGTCCTGTCTGATTCTGCAACCCCATGGACTGCAGTATACCAGGCTTCCCCATCCATCACCAACTCCCAGAGCTTGCTCAAACTCATGTCCATCAAGTTGGTGATGACATCCAACCATCTCATCCTCTGTCATCACCATTTCTTCCTGCCTTCAATCTGTCCCAGCATCAGGGTCTTTTCAAATGAGTCACTTTTCATCTGTCTGCCAAAGTATTGGAGCTTCAGCTTCAGCATCAGTCCTTTCAATGAATATTCAGGGCTGACTTCCTTTAGGATTGATGGATTTGATCTCCTTGCAGTCCAAAGGACTCTCCAGAGTCTTCTACAACACTACAGTTCAAAAGTACCAACTCTTCAGCGATCAACTTTCTTTATGGCCCAATTCTCACATCTCTACATGAATACTGGAAAAACCATAGCTTTGACTATAAAGACCTTTGTTGGCAAAGTAGTGTCTAGATTTGTAACAGCTTTTCTTCCAAGGAACAAGCGTCTTTTAATTTCAAGGCAGCAGCCACCATCCGCAGTGATTTTGGAGCCCCCCAAAAATAAACTCTCTCACTGTTTCCATTGTTTTCTCATCTATTTGTCGTGAAGTGACAGGACCAGAAGCCATGATCTTAGTTTTCTGAATGTTGACGTTTAAGCCAGCTTTTCACTCTCCTCTTTCACTTTCATCAAGAGGCTCTTTAGTTTTTTGCTTTCTGCCGTAAGCGTGGTATCATCTCCATATCTGAGGTTATTGATATTTCTCCTGGCACTCTCAATTCCAGCTTGTGTTTCATCCAGCCCAGCATTTTGATGTATTCTGCATGTAAGTTAATAAACAAAGTGACAACATACAGCCTTGACTTACTCCTTTCTAAATTTGGAACCAGTTTGTTGTTCCATATCCAGTTCTAACTGTTGCTTCTTGACTGGCGTACAGATTTCCCAAGAGGCAGGCAAGATGTTGTGGTATTCCCATTTCTTTACGGATTTACCACAGTTTGTTGTGATCCACACAGTCAATATCTATATTGACTATAGACTGTTATATCTACTACTGTGGGCATGAATCCCTTAGACGAAATGCAGTAGGCATCATAGTCAACAAAAGAGTCTGAAATGCAGTATTTGGATGCAATCTCAAAAGTGACAGAATGAACTTTGCTCGTTTCCAAGGCAAACCATTCAATACCATGGTAATCCAAGTCTATGCCCTGACCAGTAACGCTGAAGAAGCTGAAGTTGAATGGTTCTATGAAGACCTACAAGACCTTTTAGAACTAACAGCCAAAAAAGATGTTCTTTTCACTATAGGGGTGTAGAGTGCAAAAGTAGGAAGTCAAGAAACACCTGGAATAACAGGCAAATTTGGCCTTGGAGTACAGAATGAAGCAGGGCAAAGTCTAATAGAGTTTTGCCAAGAGAATTCACTGGTATAGCAAACACCCTCCTTCAAGAACACAAGAGAAGACTCTACACATGGACATCACCAGAAGGCCAACACTGAAATCAGATGGATTATATTCTTTGCAGCAAAAGATGGAGACGCTCTATGCTGCTGCTGCTGCTAAGTCACTTCAGTCGTGTACGACTCTGTGCGACCCCATAGACAGCAGCCCACGAGATTCCCCCGTCCCTGGGATTCTACAGGCAAGAACACTGGAGTGGGTTGCCCTTTCCTTCTCCAATGCATGGAAGTGAAAAGTGAAAGTGAAGACGCTCAGTCGTGGGAGACGCTTTATACCGTCAGCAAAAACAAGACCGGGAGCTGATTGTGGCTCAGATCATGAACTCCTTATTGCCAAATTCAGACTGAAATTGAAGAAAGTGGGGGAAACCATGAGACCATTCAGGTATGACCTAAATCAAATACCTTACAATTATACAGTGGAAGTGAGAAATAGATTTAAGAGACTAGATATGATAAACAGAGTGCCTGATGAACTATGGATGGAGGGTCATAACATAGTACAGGAGACATGGATCAAGACCATCCCCAAGAAAAAGAAATACAAAAAGGCAAAATGGCTGTCTGAGGAGGCCTTACAAATAGCTGAGAAAAGAAGAGAAGCGAAAGGCAAAGGAGAAAAGGAAAGATATACCCATTTGAATGCAGAGTTTCAAAGAATAGCAAGGAGAGATAAGAAAGCCTTACTCAGCAATCAATGCAAAGAAATAGAGAAAAACAATAGAATGAGAAAGACTAAAGATCTCTTCAAGAAAATAAGAGATACCAAGGGAATATTTCATGCAAAGATGAGCTCACTAAAGAACAGAAATGGTATGGACCTAAAGGAAGCAGAAGATATTAAGAAGAGGTGGCAAGAGTACACAGAAGAACTGCACAAAAAGATCTTCACGACCCAGACAATCACGATGGTGTGATTACTCACCTAGAGCCAGACATACTGGAATGTGAAGTCAAGTGGGTCTTAGGAAGCATCACTACGAACAAAGCTAGTGGAGGTGACGGAATTGCAGTTGAGCTATTTCAAACCCTAAAAGATGATGCTGTGAAAGTGCTGCATTCAATATACCAGCAAATTTGGAAAACTCAGCAGTGGCCACAAGACTGGAAAAAGGCAATTTAATTCCAATCCCAAAGAAAGGCAATGCCAAAGAATGCTCAAAGTACCACACAATTGCACTCATCTCACATGCTAGTAAAGTAATGCTCAAAATTCTCCAAGCCGGGCTTCAGCAATACGTGACCATGAACTTCCAGATGTTAAAGCTGGTTTTAGAAAAGGCAGAGGAACCAGAGATCGAATTGTCAACATCTGATGGATCATTGAAAAAGCAATAGAGTTCCAGAAAAACATCTATTTCTGCTTTATTGACTATGTCAAAGCCTTTGACTGTGTGGATCACAATAAACTGTGGAAAATTCTGAAAGAGATGGGAATACCAGACCACCTGATCTGCCTATTGAGAAATCTGCATCCAGATCAGGAAACAATAGTTAGGAATGGACATGGAACAACAGACTGGTTCCAAATAGTAAAAGGAGTACATCAGGGCTGTATATTGTCACCCTGATTATTTAAATTATATGTAGAGTACATCATAATAAACTGGGCTAGATGAACCACAAGCTGGAATCAAGATTGCTGCGAGAAATATCAATAACCTCAGATATGCAGATGACACCACCCTTATGGCAGAAATTGAAGAACTAAACAGCCGCTTGATGAAAGTGAAAGAGGAGAGTGAAGAAGTAGGCTTAAATCTAATCATTCAGAAAACTAAGATCATGGCATCTGGTCCCATCACTTCATGGCAAATAGATGGAGAAATAGTGGAAACAGTGGCTGACTTTATTTTTGGGGTTCCAAAATCACTGCATATGGTGATTGTAGCCATGAAATTAAAAGACGTTTACTCTTTGGTTAAAGTTATGACCAACCTAGACAGCATATTAAAAAGCAGAGAGATTACTTTGTCAACAAAGGTCCATCTAGTCAAGGCCAATGTTTTTCCAGTGGTCGTGTATGGGTGTGAGAGTTGGACAATAAAGAAAGCTGAGCACCGAAGAACTGATGCTTTTAAACTGTGGTGTTGGCGAAGACTCTTGAGAGGCCCTTGGACCGCAAGGAGATCCAACCAGGTCATCCTAAAGGAGATCAGTCCTGGGTGTTCATTGGAAGGACTGATATTGAAGCTGAAACTCCAATAATTTGGCCACCTGATGTGAAGAGCTACTCATTTGAAAAGACCCTGATACTGGGAAATATTGAAGGCAGGAGGAGAAGGGAATGACAGAGGATGAGGTGGTTGGATGGCATCACCACCTCAATGGACATGAGTTTGGGTAAACTCCGGGAGTTGGTGATGGACAGGGAGGCCTGGCGTGCTGCGGTTCACGGGGTCACAAAAAGTCTGACATGACTGAGCCACTGAACTGAACTGAACACAGTCAAAACTTTGGTGTAGTCAATAAAGCAGAAGTAGATGTTTTTCTGGAATTCTTTTGCTTTTTCATTGTCCCATGGATATTGGCAATTTGATCTCTGGTTCCTCTGCCTTTTTGAAATCCAGCCTGAACATCTGGATGTTCTCGGTTCATGTGAAGCCTTGCTTGGAGAATTTTCAGCATTACTTTGCTAGCATGTGAGACGAGTGCAATTGTGCAATTGTTTGAACATTTGGCATTGCCTTTCTTTGGGATTGGAATGAAAACTGACCATTTCCAGTCCTGTGGCCACTGCTGAGTTTTCCAAATTTGCTGGCATATTGAGTGCACTACTTTAACAGCATCATCATTTAGGATTTGAAGTAGCTCAACTCTTATTCTGTCACCTCCACTAGCTTTGTTCATTGTGATGCTTCCTAAGGCCCACATGACTTCGCATTCCAGGAAGTCTGGCTCTATGTGAGTGATCACCACCTCGTGATTGTCTGGGTCATGATGACCTTTTTTGTATAGCTCTTCTGTGTATTCTTTCCACCTCTTCTTAATATCTTCTGCTTCTGTTAGGTCCATATTATTTCTGTCCTTCATTGTGCCCATCTTTACGTGATATGTTCCCTTGGAGTCTCTAATTTTCTTGAAGATATCTCTAGTCTTTCCCATTCTATTGTTTTCCCCTATTTCTTTGCAATGATCACTGAGAAGGGCTGTCTAGTCTCTCCTTGCTATTCCTTGGAACTCTGCATTCAAATGGGTATATCTTTCCTTTTCTCCTTTGCCTTTCATTTCTCTTCTTTTCACAGTTATTTGTAAGGCCTCCTCAGACAGCCATTTTGCCTTTTTACATTTCTTTTTCTTGGGGCTGGTCTTGATCACTGCCTCCTGTACAATGTCACAAACCTCCATCCATAGTTCTTCAGGCACTCTCTATCAGATTTAATCCCTTCAATCTGTTTGTCACTTCCACTATATAATCATAAGGGATTTCATTTCGGTCATATCTGAATGGTTTAGTGGTTTTCTCTATTTTCTTCAGTGAATCTGAATTTTACAATAGGGAGTTTATGATCTGACCTTGGTCAGCTCCTGGTCTTGGTTTTTCTGACTGTATAGAGTTTCTCTATCTTCAGCTGCAAAGAATGTAATGAGTCCGATTTCAGTATTGACCATCTGGTGATGTCCATGTTTAGAGTCTTTTCTTGTGTTGTTGGAGTAGGGTCTTTGCTATGATTTGTGTGTTCTCTTGACAAAACTCTATTAGCCTTTGCCCTGCTTCATTTTGTACTCCAAGGCCAAGCTTGCATGTTACTCCAGGTATCTCTTGAGTTCCTACTTTTGCATCCCTGCTGCTGCTGCTGCTAAGTCACTTCAGTTGTGTCCGACTCTGTGCGACCCCATCCCTGGGATTCTCCAGGCAAGAACACTAGAGTGGGTTGCCATTTCCTTCTCCAATGCATAAAAGTGAAAAGTGAAAGTGAAGTCACTCAGTCATGTCTGACTCTTCGTGACCCCATGGACTGCAGCCTACCAGGCTCCTCTGTCCATGGGATTTTCCAGGCAAGAGTACTGGAGTGGGGTGCCATTGCCTTCACCACTTTTGCATCCCAGTCCTCTATGATTAAAATAACATCTTTTTCTGGTGTTAATTCTAGAAAGTCTTGTAGGTCATCATAGAACCATTCAACCTCAGCTTTTTCAGCATTAGTGTTGGGGCATAGACTTGGATTACTGTGATGTTGAGTGGTTTGCCTTGGAAATGAATAGAAATCATTCTGTTGTTTTTGAGATTGCACCCAAGTCCTGCATTTCAGACTCTTTTGTTGACTATTTCATTTCTTCTAAGGGGTTCTTGCCCACAGTAGTAGATATAATGGTCATCTGAGTTAAATTCACCTATTCCAGTCCCTTTTAGTTCCCTGATTCCTGAAATGCCAATGTTCACTCTTGCCATCTTCTGTGTGACCACTTCCCTCTCATGTTAATTCATGGACATAACATTCCAGATTCCTATGCAATATTGTTCTTTACAACATCAAACTTTGCTTCCATCACCAGTCACATCCAAAACTGGACATTGTTTTCACTTTGGCTCCATCTCTTCATTCTTTCTGGTGTTATTTTTCCACTCTTCTGCAGTAACATTTTGGACACGTACTGATCTGGGGAATATATCTTTCAGTGTTAAATCTTTTTGCCTTTTCATACTGTTCATGGGGTTCTAAAGGCAAGAATACTGAAGTGGTTCGCCATTCCCTTCTCCAGTAGACCACGTTTTGTCAGAACACTCCACCTTGACCTATCTGTCTTGGGTGGCCCTACACGGCATGGCTCATAGTCTCATTGATTTAGACAAGGCTGTGATTCATGTGATCAGTTTGGTTAGTTTTCTGTGACTGTGGTTTTCATTCTGTCTGCCATCTGATGGATAAGGTCAGAGGCCATAGTTCTATTTAAAATTTCCTATTTGACTCTTACTCTTTTTCTTTGTACTCTGCTGTCAGCAATTACAGGTGTCTTTTGGAGTGGCTTACAGTCACTGAAATAAGTGAGAGATTTTATGTGTTTGACAATCTAATAATGTCACACTGTACTGCTTCTCCCTAAGAATTGATATACATCTAAATGATATAAGTATTAGCTAAATGTATTAGATTAACATTCTCTTTACTCCTTTGTTTAGTAGTATGCAGTCAATACCTGCATAGCATGTAGGCTTATCATGATGGGCCTTGAAAAGAAAGGGATACTTAAGTACCTGGGAGATGATTGTGCTTCTGTATTGTTAAGTAACAGTAGAGAGAAACAAAATAGATTTCATCAAGCTTATTGTTGTTTTATTTTCTGGTGTATTATTTACGTCTTTTGCTTACATTCTGTTTGCTGCTGTTTGGCAGTGAATAAAAGTAGGACATGTAATAAACAAAACATTTCCTGTATCTAAATTTTTCTGTGAATTCTTTTTGTTTAAAGACTTAAATTATTGAACTATAAAATTTCATGTTTCTAATCACTAAGAGAAGTATCTGTGATATTTTTGGTCAACTCGAGAGTACATAGCACAAGGTCAGTATGGAAACAATGGTGGGTTGACATATTTTATCCTTTGCAAATTCTTTTTTTGCCTTTGCAAAAATTTAGTGTTCTTCTAAATCTGATATAATATTCTAATGGAGAGTATAAAGAATTAAGAAGAATTCTTAATTCTTTTCATAATATGGGCTTTCCTGGTGGCTCGGATGGTAAAGAATATGCCTGCAATGCCAGTGACCAGGGTTCGATCCTTGAATTGGGAAGTTCCCTTGGAGTAGGGTATGGCAATCCACTCCCATATTCTTGCCTGGAGAATCTCCATGGACATGGGAATCTGATGGGCTGCAGTCCATGGGGTTGCAAAGAGTCAGGCACAACTGAGCAACTAAGCATGCACACACAGGAAATCCATATCTACTTCTCTCTTGCAAAGAATAGTAATTAGGAATTTCATTTTCCAAAAATAATCTATGAAATTATTATTTTATAAATAGCAGTTGTTCTTTCTTGAAATGGAAACAAAAACTAACACATCTGATAATCATGCTTTTTCTTTTCTTTTTTTCTTTATTTTGTTTATTTGTTTTTTTGTTCATTTATTTTTATTAGTTGAAGACTAATTACTTTACAATATTGTAGTGGTTTTTGCCATACACTGACATGAATCAGCCATGGATTTACATGTGTTCCCCATCCTGAACCCCCCTCCCACCTCCCTCCCCATCCCATCCCTCTGGGTCTTCCCAGTGCACCAGGCCAGAGCACTTGTCTCATGCATCCAACCTGGACTGGCGATCTGTTTCACACTTGATAATATACATGTTTCGATGCTGTTCTCTTAGATCATCCCACCCTCTCCTCCCATAGAGTCCAAAAGTCTGTTCTATACATCTGTGTCTCTTTTTCTGTCTTGCATATAGGGTTATTGTTACCATCTTTTTAAATTAAGAATACCATCAAGAGAACTCTAAGATGGTGGCATAGGAAGACCCTGAGCTTATCTCTCCCACAGACACACTGAATCTATACCTACATATAGAGCAATTTCTGTTAAAGACTTGAGGGATGATAAAACATCATCTAAAGGGTATTATGTTAACTGAAATAAGTTAGAGAAAAACAAGTACTGCATGACTTCACTTATATGTGGTACCTAAACAGCAAAAGAGACACAGATGTATAGAACAGTCTCTTGGACTCTATGGGAGAAGGCAAGGGTGGGATGATTTGAGAGAATAGCATTGAAACATGTATATTACCATATGTGAAACAGATCGACAGTTCAGGTTGGATGCATGAGACAGGGTGCTCAGGGCTGGAGCACTGGGATGACCCTGAGGGATGGGATGGGGAGGGATGTGGGAGGGGGGTTCAGGATGGGGAACACATGTACACCCATGGCTGATTCATGTCAATGTATGGCAAAAACCACTACAATACTGTAAAGTAATTAGCCTCCAATTAAAATAAGTAAATTAAAATAAATAAATAAATAAATAAAACAGACAACAAAGGAACAAACAAAAGAGAAACAGACTCATAGAGAGAATCATAGAAACAGAAACTGGTGGTTGTCAGACTAAAGGTGATGGAGGAATGGATGAAATAAGCAAAGTGAATTAGGAGGTTCAAACTTCCAACCCTAAAATATGTAAGTCAGGGGATGTAATGTAAACATAGAGAATACAGTCAATAGTATTGCAACAACTTTGTATGTTGATGAATGGTAGCTTTTTATTGCATTGATCATTTCATAATATACAAATATATCAAATTGCTATGCTGTACATCTAAAACTAATGTAGTTAGTATGTATGCTAATTATAACTCAATGACAATACAGTCAAATGTAAGTGAAATAAAGTTTCATGCACTAAGATAGTTATTATAAAAATAGAAGATAAGTGTTGGAAGAAAATTGGAACTCTTGAGCACTGGTAGCATGAATGTAAAATGGTACATATACTTTGGAAAATGGTACAGCCACCCAACAAATATTAAAAACAGAATTATCATGTTATTCAGCAATTCCACTTCTGGGTATATATTCAAAAGAACTGAAAGCATGGACTAGACCCAGGTTCACAGCAGCATTAGTCACAATAGCTGAAAGGTGAAAGCAACTTAAATGCCCATGAATGGATGAATGGATAAACAAAATGTGGTCTATACATACAAAAGAATGTAATTCAGCCTCCAAAATGAAGGATGTTCTGAAAAATGCTACGACATGGATGAAACTTGAAAACATGCTGATAGGTGAAACAAGCTAGTCACAAAAGGTCAAGTAATGTATATTCCACTTACATGAGGTAACTAAACTAGTCAAATTCATAGAGACAGGAAATGAAATGGTGGTGGCCAAAGACAGGAGGGAAGACGGATGGAGAGTTACTGAAAAGTATTTTATATTTGCAGGATAAATTGAGTTTCAGGGATGGGTGGTGGCGATGGAAGCACAACAGTGTAAATGTACCAAAAAGCACTGAGCTGTACACTTGAAAATGGCCAAAATGATAAAAATGTTTATATATACATTTTACCACAATTTTGATAAATAAAAATGAGAATTTTTTAAATGGTGAAATGAGATTAAAATACTTATTTTTTCTTATAAAGTACATGTATGAACTCAAATGTGATTGAGTTTTCTGGCTATGTTAATACGTAATATGTATTTTGGGCTTCCCAGGTGATGCTAGTGGTAAATAACCTATTTGCCAAAGCAGGAGACAAAAGAGACAGGCGTTCGATCCCTGGGAAGATCCCCCAGAGGAAGAAATAGCAGCCCACTCCAGTATTCTTGCCTGGAGAATGTCCATGGACAGAGAAGCTGGGCAGGCTATAGTCCATGGGGTTGCAAAGAGTCAGACACACCTGAAGCGACTTGGCAGGCATATTTACAGGTAAAATAACAGAATTGAAAATGTAGTCACTTTGCTTCTACTGGTTAACAATTCCTTTATGCTCTCTCTGCTCCACCTGCCTGACTTTTTTCAGAGTTCGTCCAGCTACTGAGCACTGTATGGACATAACCAGAATAAGAAATTTTGAGCTTCCATGATGAGTGGCTTCTTTGAAAGAGCCTGTGCTTATCAGGTGAAGCAGCAGGCAGCCACAGATTACTGAAAATGGAGAAATAATTAAAAATTAAAAATTAGAGAAACCAATCCATTTGCAAACATGATAGTGAATGTGTTATATACATCTGGAAATACAGAACAAAATGTTAATAAGAGCTATTCATTTTTGTTCTTTTTAATTATGTATATTTTCAATTTTGTATATAATGAGCATTCCATAATGAAAAATTGAAAGAAGATAAAAGCAGCAGAAGGAGAATAAAATAAAATGCAGTTGGTTTTAACATTGTATGATGCTAATATCCTGATAAATATGGATTGTTTGGGAGTCATATCTCAGGCATTTTATGACCTTATTTCTAACTGAAAGAGTCCTTTTTACACAAATGCTATCCTCTATCAAAGTTAACAGTGAGCTATATTTAGTACCATCTGCAGATTTAATGAATGTGTGTTTTCTTTCTTTTTTGGATGATTAATATAAGATGTGGTAAATATGAGGTCTCACCAATCTCTTTAGCATCTCACTTGATAGCTTCCCTTTATCCATTAAGAATGGCCATTACATCTCATATTCTCTTTATCACTTAGGTACCTTTTAATTCAGAGCTCTGTTTCTTTTCTTTTTTTTTTTAGCTGCACAGTGTGGCATAGTTTGGTTTCAAAAGAAGATTGACAGGCCTTCTCTGAGAGATTATGAGATTATTTAATATACATTGGAAGGACTGATGCTGAAGCTGAAGCTCCAATACTTTGTCCACCTGATGCAAAGAGCCAACACATTGGAAAAGACCCTGATGCTGGGAAAGATTGAAGGCAGGGGGAGAAGGGAACGACAGAGGATGAGATGGTTGGATGGCATCACTGACTCAATGGGCATGAGTTTGAGCAAGCTACAGGAGATGGTGAAGGACAGGGAAGCCTGGTGTGCTGCAGTCCATGGGTCACAAGGAGTCTGGCACAACTTAGTGACTGAACAACAACAGCAACTTCCTTAATATGAGGCATGTAACACTGACAAAAACCAGGAAATGGACATTGCTCTGTTCCTCTAACTTGCCTTGGAATACCACATCTGCCATCGTAGAACTCCACTTGATTGAGGCTGATGCTGAATATTCCAGAGAATCACGGTATCTACTAAACTGGATTTTTGAGGCTGACCATACATGATGGATTTAAATTTGGTTTTGAAAAACTGAATTGAAGCTGCCTGTAGACATAAGGCTTTTGAGAAATAAAACAGTCTTAAACTATTTGAATAGTGTTTTTCATTACTTATATTGCTTATAGTTTTCATTAATGTAGGCTATAAGATAGGCTATTTTTTAGCATGGAAATAAATCAATTGACAGTCGATCCCCTGGAGGAGGAAATGGCAACCCACTGAAGTATTCTTGCCTGGAGAATACCCATGGACATGGGAGTCTGGTGGGCTACAGTCCGTGGGGTCACAGAATCAGACACAACTGAGTGACTAAGCAGAACACAGCACAGCACTATATATAAACAGTAAGACCCAATAGTTTGAGTGTTTCTGTGGGCAGGTACTATGCTAACCATTTTGCATTTGTTGTCTTATTTAATCATTAAATAATTCCATGAGGTAGGTACTATTATTATTAAAATACAGATTGAATGCAGAGACTGAGAAACTTCATTGCTTGTCTCAATTCACAGAGCTGTTACGTGGAAGAGCTGGGAATTAAACTCAAACCTGTTGGATGTCTGACCATAATCATCTTCTACAAAGGCAGAAAGGCTTATGGCATTTTGTTTGCTTTGGTAAGGATACAATCCTCACTTCAGTTCAGTACAGTTCAGGTGAGTTGATCAGTCATGTCTGACTTTCTGTGACCCAATGAATGGCAGCACACCAGGCTTCCCTGTCCATCACCAACTCCTGGAGCTTGCTCAAACTCATATTCATGAAGTTGGTCATGATATAAACCGTCTCATCCTCTGTCATCACCTTCTCCTCCTGCCTTCAATCTTTCCCAGCATCAGGGTCTTTTCCAATGAGTCAGTTCTTTACATGAGGTGGCCAAAGTATTGGAATTTAAGCTTCAGCATCAGTTCTTCCAATGAACACCCAGGACTGATCTCCTTTAGGATGGACTGGTTGGATCTCCCTGCAGTCCAAGAAACTCTCAAGAATCTTCTCCACACCATAGGTCAAAAGCATCAGTTCTTTGGAACTCAGCTTTCTTTATAGTCCAACTCTCACATCCATACATGACTACTGGAAAAACCATAACTTTGACTAGATAGACCTTTGTTGACAAAGTAACGTCTCTGCTTTTCAATATGCTGTCTAGGTTGGTCATAACTTTCCTTCCAAGGAGCAAGCACCTTTTAATTTCTTGGCTGCAGTCACCATCTGTAGTGATTTTGGAGCTCCCCCAAATAAAGTCTGTCACTGTTTACATTGTTTCCCCATCTATTTGCCATGAAGTGATGGGACCAGATGTCATGATCATAGTTTTCTGAAGGTTGGGCTTTAAGCCAACTTTTTCACTCTCCTCTTTCAATTTCATTAAGAGGCTCTTTAGTTCTTTGCTTTCTGCCATAGGGTGGTGTTATCTGAATATCTGAGGTTATTGATATTTCTCCTGGCAATCTTGATTCCAGCTTGTGGTTCATCCAGCCGGGGATTTTGCATGATGTACTCTGCATATAATTTAAATAAACAGGCTGACAATATACAGCCTTGACATACGCCTTTCCCGATTTGGAACCAGTGTGTTGTTCCATGTCCAGTTCTGTTATTTCTTGACCAGCATACAGATTTTGCAAGAGGCAGGCAAGGTGGTCTGGTATTCCCATCTCTTTAAGAATTTTCCACAGTTTGCTGTGATCCACAGAGTCAAAGGCTTTGGCATATTCAATAAAGCAGAAGTAGATGTTTTTCTGGAACTTGCTTGCTTTTTTGATGATCCAACAGATGTTGGTAATTTGATCTCTGGTTCCTCTGCCTTTTCTAAATCCAGCTTGAACATCTGAAAGTTCAGGTTCATGTATTGTTGAAGCATTTTCAGCATTACCTTACTAACATGTGAGATGAGTGCAGTTGTACAGTTGTTTTAACATTCTTTGACATTGCCTTTCTTAGGGATTGGAATGAAACCAGACCTTTTCCAGTCCTGTGGCCACTGCTGAGTTTTCCAAATTTGCTGGCATATTGAGTGCAGCACTTTCACAGCATCATCTTTCAGGATTTGAAACAGCTCAACTGGAATTCCATCACCTCCACTAGCTTCATTCATTGTGATGCTTGCTGAGGCCCACTTGACTTCTCATACCAGGATGTCTGGCTCTAGGTAAGTGATCACCACCTCATGGTTATCTGGGTCATGAAGATCTCTTTTGTATAGTTCTTCTGTATATTCTTTCCATCTCTTCTTAATATCTTCTGTTTCTGTTAGGTCCATATGATTCTGTCCTTAATTGTGCCCATCTTTGCATGAAAATTTCCTTTGGTATTTCTAATTTTCTTGAAGCGATCTCTAGTCTTTCCCATTCTATTGTTTTCCTCTATTTCTTTGCATTGATTGCTGAGGAAGGCTTTCTTATCTCTCCTTGCTATTCTTTGTTACTCTGCATTCAGATGGGTATGTTTCCTTTTCTCCTTTGCCTTTTGCTTCTTTTCTTTTTTCAGCTATTTGTAAGCCCTCCTCAGACAAACATTTTGCCTTTTTGCATTTCTTTCTCTTGGGGATGGTCTTGATCACTGCCCACTGTACAATGTAACGAACCTCTGTCCATCATTCTTCAGGTACTCTATTGGATCTAATCCCTTATATCTGTTTTTCACTTCCACTGTATAATCATAAGGGATTTGATTTAGGTCATATCTGAATGGTCTAGTGGTTTTCCCTACTTTCTAAATTTCAGTCTGAGTTTGGCAATAAGGAATTCATGATCTGAGTCATAGTCAGATCCTGGTCTTGTTTGTGCTGACTGTATAGAGTGTCTCCATCTTTGGCTACAAAGAATATAATCAGTCTGATTTCCACATTGACCATATGGTGATGTCCATGTGTAGAGTCTTCTCTTGTATTGTTGGAAGAGGGTGTTTGCTATGACCAGTGGGTTCTCCTAGCAAAATTCTGTTAGCCTTTGACCTGCTTCTTTTTGTACTCCAAGACCAAATTTGCTTGTTTCGCCACGTATCTCTTGACTTCCTACTTTTGCATTCCACACCCCATAATGAAAATGACATCTTTTTTTTGGGTGTTAGTTCTAGAAGGTCTTGTGGGTCTTCATAGAACCATTCAACTTCAGCTTCTTCAGCATTACTGTTCAGGGCATAGACTTGGATTACTGTAATATTGAATGGTTTGCCTTGGAAATGAGCAGAGTTCACTCTGTCATTTTTGAGATTGCATCCAAGTATTGCATTTCAGACTCTTTTGTTGACTATGATGGCTACTCCATTTCTTCAAAGCGATTCTTGCCCACAGTAGTAGATATAACGGTAATCTGAGTTAAATTCACAGATTCCAGTATAATGATCTTGATGGGTCATTTTACTGAGTACTGGTGATATTTGTTTCATCAGATGGAAATTTTCAAGAGCATCATTTAACCACCCTAAGTGGGTGAACAAAACTCAAAGTCTCATAAGTCAAAGAAAGACTGATAAGCACCCATGAACTTCTCTGATATACAACACTGTTTTATATATAATGTTTATATATAGTGTTTTGTAAAGACTTTTTATCCAGGATCAATTCAGCACTATTGTTAACTCTGAAAAATAGATATTTGGAGAGTTAATTTTGCACTTTTCCTACTTTCTTCATTACCTTCTTGGCAGATTCAAGAGCAAAGATTCAGATACTAGGAGTTTCCAAATAAATTGGTAAGTAATCCTACTGGCCTTTTCAAAGAGAAACATTTGAATACCTGGGATAGGTAGGAATGACAATTTTTGGACAAAGAATAACTGGAAAAGTATATAGAAGTGACAGTATGAAATGGATAATTGCCAGAGAGAGAGAGTTCAAAATGTTTATTCTTAATATGGAAATTTCTCTTTTGATATAAAACCAATAAAATAGGCTCGTTAAAATAATAAAGATGTGTTTAAAACAGAAAATGAACCCCTCCCACCTTGTTCTTACAATTTCACTTTCCAGAAACTACCATTGTTAATCTAGATGGTTAGTCTTCAGAGGGCTACCTATCTCCATATCTAACTCCTTATCTCTTTATACTGTTAATTTTGTCTAATTGAGATTATATTAAGCACTGTGCTTTATAGCATGCAGTCTTCTATTTACAATAAATTGTGAACATATCTTACTGTCAGTATATGTAGATTTATGCCATTATTTTAATGGCTGCAGGTAATCCATTGTATGGATGATCCTTTTTTTAAAAAAAAATCTAATTTCTAAGGGCATTTATTTCATGCCACTTTTTTATGCAATGACTGTGGTTCAAAAAGTATCCTAGCTCTATGTCATTGCGTATTTATATGTTAGTGTGAATATCTTTAAGAATAGTTTACTTGATGTATATTTCAGGATACTTTAAGGATATTTGAACATTACCAAATGGCTCATTTTTATTAAGTGGCATGAGTTGACACTTCCATCCTCAGTGTATGAACATTCATATTGGCTACTATCAGACTTTTAAAAGATTTGACCAATGTGACAGCTGAAAAGTTGTATCCAATTGATGTTTTAATTATTTATTTGTTAGCAAAATAGAATAATTTCATATCATTATTGACGATTTATATTTCAATTTATATGTTTCTAATGTAATTATTTTGCTTATTTTACATTTGAATGTTCATACTGTTTTTATGTAGGATTTATTATACATTGTGGCTGTTAATCATTTTCTCTAAAATAAGTGATACATGCTTACCAAGCTTATAATTTAATCAGTTTTATTAAATATTTAAGTGTTATATAAGTATCTCTTATACAAACAATTTAACATTTTAGAAAATAAAATCTATAAATATTTTACTTATACTATCTTAAAACCCAACATGCTGCAATCCATTTTCATTTCTGGAAAATACATATGTGTTTATAAATAAAAAATCAGAACTTACTACATTAAAGCCCTTCAAGAAATTTTTGGTCATCCTGAGTGAGTGCAGCTGACAAAGTTTGTATTTATTTAAGTCTGTCCATTCTTTACTGGTTTTTAGGTCATATTAATCACAGTAAGAAAGTGCTGCACTCAATAGGCCAGCAAATTGGAAAACTCAGCAGTGGCCATAGGACTGGAAAAGGTCAGTTTTCATCCCAATCCCAAAGAAAGGCAATCCCAAAGGATGCTCAAACTACCACACAATTGTACTCATCTCATGTGCTAGTAAAATAACGCTCAAAATTCTCCAAGCCAGGCTTCAGCAATAAGTGAACCGTGAACTTCCAGATGTTCAAGCTGGTTTTAGAAAAGGCAGAGGAACCAGAGATCAAATTGCCAACATCCGATGGATCATTGAAAAAGCAATAGAGTTCCAGAAAAACATCTACTACTGCTTTATTGAAGATGCCAAAGTCTTTGACTGTGTGGATCACAATAAACTGTGGAAAATTCTGAAAGAGATGGGAATACCAGACCACCTGATCTGCCCCTTGAGAAACCTATATGCAGGTCATAAAGCAACAGTTAAAACTAGACATGGAACAACAGACTGGTTCCAAATAGGAAAAGGAGTACATCAAGGCTGTGTATTGTCACCCTGCTTATTTAACTCATATGCAGAGTGCATCATGAGAAACGCTGGGCTTGAAGAAGCACAAGCTGGAATCAAGATTGCCAGGAGAAATATCAATAACCTCAGATATGCAGATGACACCACCCTTATGGCAGAAAGTGAAGAGGAACAAAAAAGCTTCTTGATGAAAGTGAAAGAGGAGAGTGAAAAAGTTGGCTTAGAGCTCAACATTCAGAAAACTAAGATCATGGCATCTGGTCCCATCACTTCATGGGAAATAGATGGGGAAACAGTGGAAGCAGTGTCAGACTTTATTTTGGGGGGGGCTCCAAAATCACTGTAGATGGTGATTGAAGCCTTGAAATTAAAAGATGCTTGCTCCTTGGAAGGAAAGTTATGACCAACCTAGACAGTATATTAAAAAGCAGAGACATTACTTTGCCAACAAAGGTCTGTCTAGTCAAGGCTATGGTTTTTCCAGTAGTCATGTATGGATGTGAGAGTTGGACTGTGAAGAAAGCTGAGCGCTGAAGAATTGATGCTTTTGAACTGTGGTGTTGGAGAAGACTCTTGAGAGTCCCTTGGACTGCAAGGAGATCCAACCAGTCCATCCTGAAGGAGATCAGTCCTGGGTGTTCACTGGAAGGACTGATGCTGAAGCTGAAACTTCAATACTTTGGCCACCTCATGTGAAGAGATGACTCATTGGAAAAGACCCTGATGCTGGGAGGGACTGAGGGCCGGAGGAGAAGGGGACGACAGAGCATGAGATGGCTGGATTTCATCACCAACTCAACGGATGTGAGTTTG
This sequence comes from Cervus canadensis, assembly GCF_019320065.1. NCBI lineage: Eukaryota > Metazoa > Chordata > Mammalia > Artiodactyla > Cervidae > Cervus > Cervus canadensis. The sequence continues at coordinate 35,266,910 of NC_057400.1, read as the reverse complement.
AGAATACTCTGGGAGTTGGTGATGGACAGGGAGGCCTGGCATGCTGCGATTCATGGAGTCGTAAAGAGTCGGACATGACTGAGAGACTGAACTGAACTGAATCACAATAACTTTCTAAATTATTTTTATTGGAAGTCATTTGGAATGGAAAGTCTCCTTATCATAATCTTATTAAGCCCTCAGAGTGTAAAGTAAATGAAATGCATTGCATTCAGAGATTGCTAATCTGGAGTTCACACTTTTACTGTTCTGGTCTTTGAACTCTAATAATTGTGATAGATCACTACTAAAAAAGTTTATTCTTTTAAATAAACACTGAGATTCAGATATAAAATCACACGTAGCTCTTGTGAGAAGAATCTTGTGCCAGGCAAATGTGCTAAATCAACCATGATAATTAGTGGAATGGCAGATATTGTGGTCCTATTGCCTTGCCTATTCATAAAGAGAACACATTCCAAGGATAAGCTAGAGTCAGAGAATTTTGAAATATTTGCATTCAAGGATACCTCAGTTGTTATCTATTCCCAAAGTCTCACACTAAGATTAATTTTAAATTTCCTAAATGTAGATAATTCTATTAGAAATGTAGTTTCTAGATATAACAATCAGAGATAAGAGAGTGTTACAAGATAGCAGGAATCACAGTTTATGGTCAGGATATGTTAATAAAAATGAAATCTTGCATATTTTTAGAAATAGAGTATTTCCCCAGTGGTGCTAGAGTATAGAAGAGACCCACAACGTCTCTCTGAAGATAGGGAGGATGGCAGAGGGTGGACAGTGGACATTGTATGCATCACCTGTTCAGGACAGGTCAATGTAGAACCAAATAAAAATCCCCTCCAGAAGCAGAACTTAAGAATTTCCAACTGCCTGCTCCCTTGAAAAGACCATCAGGATAACATTTTAATCAAGCAAAGCAAAGCTTATTACAATTATTTCAAAAAAAGATGAACAACATCTTGACAGTCTTAATAAGATCTCAGAAGTGGGAGATCAGATAAAGATATTTATAGGACTGTGGGTTTCATCCCAGTAGTTTAATTCAGACTTAATTAAATTTTTATTTGATAAGTTAGCTGTTTGCTCAGATGAGACAATTATTTGCTTGAACAAATTGATTTTTGGGAATTTTCTGAAGTTATTTATAATTTAACAGCATTATTTTCCTGGATAATAATTTCCTGGAAAAAGTGCTTAAGTTAAGTTGACACAGGTGAGCTCATGTCCAAATCCTGAAAATTAAACTCTGGATGCAGATGGTCTCAGTTCTGACTTCTGAAAAAATTATCTGGGAACAAGTCATTTCTACCTTTTATCTCCTTGACAATCCTTATATCACAGTCATCCTAATCTTTAACAAGATACTTATTAATTGCTATAGGATGACTCCAGCTTCTTAATTATTCTTGATGTCAATATTTCCAATTAGAAAGGCTTAAAAGACAAAGGGCTCATTGAGGTAAGGCATTGGCTGAAACTCCTTAAAATGAATGGGTGATCAGCTTATAAGATTTCCCAAATGCCAAGTTGGTTTTCAAAGAATAAAGAGATAAGAAGAGAGCAAAAGCACTTTAGCATCTAAAATGTGAAATGGATGAGAAGATGGACAATAAGAAGTAAAAGATGGAGACACAACAACTAGAGGGTTAAGTATTTTGGTTTAGCTATTGTGAAGGTCTGAAAGTATTAGTCCCTCAGTCCTGCCTGACTCTGACCCCATGGACTACAGACCACCAAGTTCCTTTGTCTATGGAATTCTTCAGACAAGAATACTGCTTTATGGCGAATTTGACAAATTACATCCATACATGAACAATCTAATTATTTTAAAACACAGGTTTAATTACCATTTACAAACCTCCAAAAATAAACTAAGCTTCCTCAAGCTTCGGATTTTCAAGTTTTTAAAGAAAGCATTTTATATGATTGAGTCAAATTTTACTTAACTGTTCATTGGCCAAGTCATTAAAAATACTACATTTTTAGGGTATTTGACCCAATTCTGAAACCATATAAAATATTTATCACCATATGTAACATTATTGCAATATCTTGCCTGATTTTTTTTTTTTTGTTAGCTTGTTTTATATATGAAGAAATAAAATATTCTTTGTATGGGGTCAGAGTTACTAGGTGTTAATATCATGTAACTTTATTTGTCAAGAGTATAATAAAAGAAATATGCTGTTTGGGTATAGTTTATTTAGCATATGTTTTATCCTCCTAGCATTACTTCTCTGACAACAAGTGGCCTCCTAAGAATACAGAATGACAAGTTTCTCAGTAACTAAGCTATAAACATTTCTTTTAGGGCTTGCAATGAAAGTAAACAAGTCACAGTTTTTACACTAAAAGATTTGAAGAATATAAGACAAAATTTTAACTAGTATATGAAAGTGATCTTAAGTATTGTTTTTTTCTATGTATAATTAAGGCAGGACAACTCTTATGATGTATTTACAAATAAATATTTTAAAATGAGCATTCTGTTTTTGTTAATTCAATTGATTAAATATGTGTATACACTAATCATTTTTCCAATCATAGATACACCCCTCTGGTGTATTAAATTCACATGGAAACTTTCTGTTCATAGCACTTGAAAAGGATAGGAAAGTGAATATTCTTCTTTACAATAATGGTTATCAACTTTGATATCAACTCCCATTATTTCATGGTTTTTGGAAAGCCATACCCAGAGTAAGCAAAATTATAATAATAGTTTTAACTTTGAAGATAAGAACTCCACAGCCTGGGATTATTCTGAAAATTAAAGCAATGGATTTATTCTTTTTTTTTTTTTTTTATTAAAGATGTGCATACTAGCCAAATTAGGAATTATTACAGTACATCTCTTCCCATAATCACTACTTTCCTTTCATCTGATATTCTTGAGGAGAAAAACCATCACCTACTTAATAGTCTTTACACGATATTCTGGCTTACAAATGATTTCAGTATGCTAAGACATGATTTCTTTTCCAAAAATGAAATAATAAAAATAATAGAAGAGGTACAGTTGCATCCCTTCATGACCAGGACCTAAAAACTACACGGATGCATACTTTCAACAGATCATTCCTTGGATTTTTTTCCTACTACATTCTTTTTTCCTGCTAAGTTCTTTAATCAAACTTTAGTCTTTTTAATAGGAGCTTTAAAACAAGACTGTTTTGTTTGGAATTTCTGGATAAATAAACTAAGGACAAACTATACCAAAGGGCCCTCACTTTCTAAAGCAGTGAGAGACACCAGCCCTCCCTCCACCTCAAGACAACGGGAAGGAAGGTTGAAGAACATCAGGAGGAAGAATCCTGCCTCAAACTTCCTTGTGAATATGGTCATAGAGTTACCCTTCCCTCCCTGCCCGCCTGTTCAGAGAAAGGACAGATTTTCCTTTTCTGCAATCAAGTTGTCAGAGCTCGAGACCCCGCCCCTTGGAGGCCCCGCCCCTTCGGTTCCCTCTTCTCAGCAGCGTCGCGCTGCGCATCGGGCAGCAAGATGGCGGCGCCAGTGCAGGGCCGAGGTCGGAGCGAAGGCAACCTTCTGGGCCATTTCATGTGGCCGGTGTGCTGAGAGGTGTCCGAGAAGCCATTGCAGGTGCCTTGCGAACGCGTCTTTTGCCCTGAATTCCTGCAGGAATGTCTGAAGCTAAAGAAACCTCTCTGTGCCCTGTGTTGCAACGCTCTGGCCCCAGAGTCCCAGCGTGGTGATGGGAGACGGTCACACAGCCAATGGAGAGCTCGAAGACTTGCTACCACGGCTGCTGTAAACGTTTCAGGAAGCCCTTGGGGAACTTGACATGTGTCCCTTGAAGTTGGGTGGCCACAACAACTTATGTATGTCTCATACGTAAACCCCTAAGTCAAAGCCTAGCTGGAGCTGCTCCTATAGAGAAACAACAACTCTGCAGTAAGAATGAGTCACTCTTCTACCAGGGGCGGCCAGAGGTGCTTGTTTTTCGAGAGTCCACTGTGGCCCCTGCTAAAAAGAGCTAGAACTGAGTTCTCTTAAAAGGAAGCCCACTTGTGAAGCCGAAATGGGCGGTCAACATCAACTCTAGAGAAGCCAGGAGCTGAGGGACGAGCCAGCCCGGAGGAAGTTGTCGCCTAGGAGGAGAAAGTCGACTGTGGGAGGGCACAGGTGAGTGGATCTTCTAGAAAGGCACAGTCACTCCACGAGAAAAGTGGCATTTGGTCATGTTACAGAGAACTCCAAAGACAAATTAGAACCATTAAAGTTAGAATTGGTCAACGCGGTGCCTGCAGCTGTGGAGTTACAGGAAGGGAACTGGCAGGTTGCAGAGATGATTCAGATGAACAGTGAGGCAACCTTTCATTACCCTTATGTAGCTGAGGTTTGGCCTCTTTATTCTGGTACCAAATTAAATGTTGGAGACAGACTTTTGGGTGAAGTAGAAAAGATTTGCTTGCTTGCTTTGCTTTGCAAAGGGGGGCTGCAGTAGGCTAATTGCCTGGAAACTGTGTGTCCTGATCTGGAGAGGGTAATGAGGAGTTCTATAGCAGTGGTTCAAAGAAGGCAGTGATCAGCTGGTGGACTTTCTTTTATTTGGTTGGGGGTGAGTTACATAGGAGTCAGTATCATTAACCTTCTGGTTCCAACCAGTCTGGGGCCTATGTGCTTGTGGATAGCACACAGTTAACTTCTCTCACCTGATGGGGTTTCAGTAACTGCATGTGTGTTAAGTAGCTTCAGTTGTGTCTGACTCCTTGCCATCCTGTGAACCTTGCCAGGCTGCTCTGTCCATCGGCTTCTCCAGGCAAGAATACTGGGGTGGGTTTTCATTACCTTCTCCAGGGGATCTTCTGGACCCAGGGGTCAAACCAGCATCTCTTAAGTCTCCTGCATTGACAGGCAGCTTTTTTTTTCTTTCTAACCACTAGTACCACCTGGGAAACAGTAACTACAAAACAGCTCAAAGATATTCTTATGTATATTCCTTGAGGGGGAGCCTGTACCCTGCCCTAGGGCTGCACTATTGTTTCCTGACTGTTCCTCCCTTGCCTCCCTGTCCCCTCTCTACCCTGATTAGCAACTGTTTGAATCTCCCTTTTGTAATTTTGGGGCTTCCCTTGTGGCTCAGCTGGTAAAGAATCTGCCTGCAATGCTGGAGACCTGGCTTCGATCCCTGGCTTGGGAACATCCCCTGGAGAAGGGAACGGCTACCCACTCCAGTATTCTGGCTTAGAGAATTCTATGGACTGTCCATGGGGTCGCAAAGAGTCAGACAGGACTGAGCGACTTACACTTTCACTTTTGTAATTTAGGGAAGATCCTGGAGGCTGAATTAAGCCTATTTTCTGCTAACAAGAAAATGGGGGACACAGAAAAACTTTTGTGCCCTGGAACCCCACAGGGTCCTGCTCGGTTTCACTTGCTCTGCTGGCTTCCATGCCCTCCAGGCCTGAAGTGTGAGGGGAAGGAGCAGGGTTTCAGTCAAATGACAATGGAAGTTTTACTTAAACTAATAGTTGTACACCTTGAAAAATTAATTCCTGAGCCTGAAATATTTAAGGCATCTAAGAGATAACATTCAGAAAAGAAAAAAAGGATTTGATAAATGCTTTTGAAAATAGTAATGGAAGGAAATAAATCCATTTTCTAATGTGCTCATACTGCATTTCCTTACATTGATACACTGGTAAATTGGTTTTGCAGTTTACACTATTTATGTTTATGTGTATTTCAGTTTCTAGTATATTTTATGGAGTTATCACTTTTGATCATCAGCAGAAACCTGCAGATGCCAGGATATTGTTGCGGTCCTGAGGTGAAGAAACTAGGTTTAAAAAATGTCAATTGTCTTTCTCAAAGCTGGATAAGTAGTACTGGCAAAGGCAAGACTCTACATAGCACTCTTTCCTCTGCAGTTTGCTCTCAAATGGAGTCTGCCAGGAAGGAGTATATTTGGGATTCATTCCATTTATTCAGTCCATGAACTTCCCCAGGTAAATAATCCTCCAGTGGTAAAGAATCCTCCTGCCAATGCAGAAGATGTGGGTTCGATCCCTGGTTTGAGAAGATCTCCTGGAGGAGGAAATGGAAACCCATTCCAGTATTCTTGCCTAGGAAATCCAATGGATAGAGGAGCCTAAGGGCTACAGTTTGTGGGGTTGCAAAGAATTGAACATGACTGAGTGAGCATGCCCATGCATTTATTCACTTATGGACTGCCAACTAGCCTATTCCTCTTCATGTTTTCAGTTAAAAAAATTTTTTTTAGGATAAGTGCATTGCTGCTGGCTCAGATGTTTGAGTGGAAACTTAGTTAACTGCACAAATAAAACTTGTGACAAGGTCTAACTGATTTTTAAAACTAGTTGTTTTTAATTTACAGAGAATAAATGGTACGCATTCATGTATGCCATTTGCTATTTTGACATATGTATGCACCTAAAGAATTATTCTCATGAAGATAAATTAACATATCAATGAATCCCAAAATTTTTTCAGTGACTGAAGCCTCCCTCCTGCTTATCCTGCCCTTCTCTCCTGCCTAGTCATGTCCTGCTTTGGTCATGTCTGACTCTGTGTGACCGTATGGGCTGTAGCCCACAAGGTTCCTCTGTCCATGGAATTCTCCAGGTAAGAATACTGGAGTGGGTTGCCATGCCCTTCTCCAGGGGATCTTCTTGACCCAGGGATAGAACTCGTGTCTCTTACTTCTACTGCACTGGCAGGCAGGTTCTTTAGCACTAGCGCCATCTGGGAAGCCCCAGACGTCTCCCCAGGCAGCCATTAATCTAGTTTCAGTCTTTGTAAGTTAACTTGTATTTTATATGAAAGGATTCATATGGTATGTAATCTTATTTTCTGCTTCCTTATGCATGACATAATTGCAATAATTGGGATAGTCATTCACAATTATATATTTATCAATATGTATTGCTGAGTAATATTTCATTGTATAGATATACAGGAAAATACTCTCCGGTACCTCTGTTGAATGTTTGGATTTTATCTAGTGTAGGTTTTTAGAAATAATGCTTCTATGAACATTTTGCACAAATCTTTGTATAAATATATACTTTAATTTTTCTTTAAGTATTTTGGAATGGCTAGATAAATATGGTAGGTGTATGTTTTTCTAGAAACTTCCAAACTGTTTTCCAAAGTGGTTGTACTACCTTACATTGCCAATAGCAGTACATAAGAGCTCCAGTTCCTCCATCAGTTCAGTTCAGTTGCTTTGTCGTGTCCAACTCTCTGACCCCATGAACTGCAACACACCAACCTTCCCTGTCCATCACCAACTCCTGGAGCTTGCTCAAACTCATATCCATTGAGTCAGTGATGCCATCCAACCATCTCATCCTGTGTTGTCCCCTTCTCCTGCCTTCCATCTTTCCCAGCATCAGGGTCTTTTCCAATGAGTCAGTGCTTCACATCAGGTGGCCAAAGTATTGGAGTGTCAGCTTTAGCATCAGTCCTTCCAGTGAATATTCAGGACTGGTTTCCTTTAGGATAGACTGGTTGGATCTCCTTGCAGTCCAAGGGACTCTCAGGAGTGTGTTCTCCAATACCACAGTTCAAAGGCATCAATTCTTTGGCACTCAGGTTTCTTTATAGTCCAGCTCTCACATCCATACATGACTACTGCAAAAACCATAGCTTTGACTAGACTGACCTTTGTTGGGAGAGTAATGTTTCTGCCTTTTAATATGCTGTCTAGGTTTGTCATAGCTTTTCTTCCAAGGAGCAAGCGTCTTTTAATTTCGTGGCTGCAATCACCATCTGCAGTGATTTTGGAGCCTCCCAAAATAGTCTGTCCCTGTTTCCATTGTTTCTCCATCTATTTGCAATGAATTGATCAAACTTGATGCCTTGATGCCATGATCTGAGTCTCCTGAATGTTGAGTTTTAAGCCTACTTTTTCACTCTCTTCTTTCAGTTTCATCAAGAGGCTCTTTAGTTCCTTCTCTCTTTCTGCCATAAGGGTGGTGTCATCTCCATTTCTGAGGTTATTGATATTTCTCCCGGCAATCTTGATTCCAGCTTGTGCTTCATCTAGCCCGGCATTTTGCATGATGTACTCTCCTTATAAGTTAAATAAACAGGCTGACAATATATAGCCTTGACATACTCCTTTTCTGATTTGGAACCAGTCTGCTTTTCCATGTCCAGTTCTAACTGTTGCTTCTTGACCTGCATACAGATTTCTCAGGAGGCAGGCAAGGTGTCTGGTATTCCCATCTCTTTAAGAATTTTCCACAGTTGTTTGTGATCCATACAGTCAGAGACCTTGATGTAGTCAATAAAGCAGATGTTTTTCTGGAACTCTCTTGCTTTTTTGATGATCCAACAGATGTTGGCAATTTGATCTCTGGTTCCTCTGCCTTTTCTAAATCCAGCTTGAACATCTGGTAGCTCACATACTGTTGAAGCCTGGCTTGGAGAATTTTGAGTATTACTTTACTAGTGTGTGAGATGAGTGCAATTGTGCAGTTGTTTGAACATTCTTTGGCATTGCCTTTCTTTGGGATTGGAGTGAAAACTGACCTTTTTCAGTCCTGTGGCCACTGCTGAATTTTCCAGATTTGCTGGCATATTGAGTATAGCACTTTCACAGCATCATCTTTTAGGATTTGAAATAGCTCAACTGGAATTTCATCACCTCCACTAGCTTTGTTTGTAGTGATGTTTCCTAAGGCCCGCTTGACTTCACATCCAGGATGTCTGGCTCAAGGTGAATTCCTCTGTATCCTTGCCAAAACTTGGTAAGGCCAATCTTTTTCATTTTAATCATTCTAATAGGTTCCTAGAGTGTATTACAGAATAGCTTTAAAATGAATTTCTTTAATAATTGAGCTTTGCTCTCCATATATCTTCTCTGGTAAAGTGTCTGTTCAAATTTTTTTGCCTATTTTGTTAGGGTTTTTGTTTTCTTATAGTGAGTTTAATAGTTCTGTATTCTCGATATAATTCCTTTATCAGATTTATAACTTGAAAATATTTTCTTCTGGTTTCTTGCTTGTCTCCCGCTTCTATGTTTGTCATAGACCAGAGTCTTTAATTTTGGTTGAAGTAGGATTATCTTTTCTTATATGGATTTTTTGGTGTCATCTAAGTACCATTTTTTTTTAAGCTACACTTGCTTTATTTCAAACATTTCTGAATGGTAAAGGTGTATTAATGGGACATACAGCACTTTAAATGTTTCAAAGTCCCTTGGGTTTATCATTGAGGTGAGATTCCAGATGTGGCTAGACAAGCAGCTGCTGAGTCCAGAGTCACAGTGGGAGGTGGGGAGAGGATCACCCCTGAGGACAAGCACAGTATTGAAACTGCATTGACCTCTTGTTGTTCAGTGGCTAAGTCTTGTCTAACTCTGCAACCCTGTGAACTGCAGCATGTCAGACTTCCCTGTCCTTCACTGTCTCCCAGAGCTTGCTGAAACTCATGTTCATTGAGTTGATGATGCCATCCAACTGTCTCATCCTCTCACGTCCCCTTCTCCTGCCTTCTGTCTTCCCCAGCATCAGGGTCTTTTCCAATGAGTTGGTTCTTTGCATCAGGTGGCCAGAGTATTGACATTAACCTATACTTTGTTGTTAATTTTAGATTCCAAATTACAGAGTGCATATTCTTTGAATTTTTTTTAATAAAAGAAGAAAAACTCAAATAATTACAATTATTTGTAGAAAAACTCAAATAATTACGATTTTTAAAGGAGCCTTATCAAAAAACCCACATCAAAAACTTTTTTTTTTTCATTTTGAAGTTATCATTTATAACTCTTAGAGGAAGTACAATGCTTATTAATTCTGGGTAGGTAAAAAGTTTGCATGTTATCTTAAAGATGTTTTTTAATAGTCAAAAGAAAATGTGTTTTAAAAAGGAAAAAAAGTTCTCCTTTTTTAGATTTCAGAGAGTTAACGAGGATATGACATTAAAGTCAAACTGAAGGTAACAGCCATGAGAAGATGGAGGAAGTGTGAACAGGTTGCCTTATAAACACCTGTGGGATAGAACACAGGGCTTTTCTGTCTGACCCAGGACAAATGCAATGCTGATGGTTAAACTATTTCTTGTTTCTAAATGTGACTAAAAGATGTCTGAGCAAGACCTAAATTAGAAATCTCTTTTATTAACTTAAAAAAAACTTAAAAAAAAATAATCACCTTAAAAACCAGTAAAGTTAAATAGCTGGATTTGGAGCAGATGTGCATAATAACTACTTGGTAGCCCCCATCAGAATTAAAAGCAGCATTGGGGGAAGAGTTATATATAGGTGGGTGCATTTCACTAGGGGCACTAGTTAGTATTCTTCCAGTAAAAATGGTGTGCCAACAGAGTGCTGCCAGAACCAGGACTTTCTGGAAGAGTCTGCACGGGAAGTCCAGCCCACAGCAAAACCTGTGTCCTCTCCAGGATGGAAGTCATGTGTATGTGTGTTCAGTCGTGGCCCACTCTTTGCAACTGCATGGGCTGTAACCTGCCAGGCTCCTCTCTCCATGGGATTCTCCAGGCAAGAATACTGGAGTAGGTTGCCATTTCCTTTTCCAGAGAATCTTCCAGACCTAGGGATCAAACCCACATCTCCTGCATTGCAGGTGGATTTTTTATCGCCGAGACTTGCGGGAACCCGTAGGGTGGAAGTCATTGTTCAGTAAAAATGTGATGTAATTAATGAGAAGGTATTCTTGCCAAGAGTACACAAACAAGAAACAGCATTTTAGACTGGTTCACAGTAGGAATAAGCTGACAGGTTTGCTTAAGAGCTAAAGACTGTTCCATATTTTCTGCTGCTCTGAGTCGCATTCCCATTATGATTAAAAAAGAAAAGTAGTTTCAGGACACCAGTGGAGTAGAAACAATGCCCACAGGTTTCTTTGCCTCAGAAGGAGCTGGTGCTTTTGGTTTGCTGGATTTTCCATCGCCTCAAATGGCTGCTTGCCTAAAAATTACTATTGGTCAAAAGTGGGTTTCAATTTTGCTAATGAAAGAAGTCTGGAACTAAGAGATCTCTCACTGTCATAAAAAAGGGCTCCACTTTGGTTTTAAGAATAAAATTTGTCAAGGCTGTGAGAATAGAATAATATAAGTTAAACCATAGGGCCTATTCTGCAAGCATGTTGTTATTGCTGTTTTAATGGCAGAAATTAGACACCGAGGCATGTGTAGAAAGTACAATGACCTTACTTTTTTGTGGCAGATTTTAAATATTTCAACCAAGATGCAGCTGCAAAAGAGAGTTTCTGATGGCAGTACCAGAACATTCTTCTATGCTTTCCTTTAAAAAGGTAAGTGGCTTGATAAATACTGTTTTTAATGCAAAAAAGCAACACCTGTAAAGAAAGCAACAGGCTATAAAGAAAGTAGCACTAAGCAGGCAGAATTATGCAAAAGCAAAGAACTAAACTGTATGAATTCCTAGCTTTAAAAATTCAAGTGGAGAGCCGGTGCTTGCTGTGTGTGTCTCATCTAGGTTTTATTTTCCTCATGACCCAGGTGGTCTTCTGACATCTAGCTCAGTGCAAGGCTAGATGCAAAGATTTTATGAACAATGAGGGGCTTCTTATCAAAATTTTGTTCAGCTTAAAGACAAAGTGTTTCTGTTTTCTGGTATTAAGGCAGAATGCAAGGGTTTGAGTGGCATAGAAAGGAATGTGGGGACAGTGCCAAGAGGAGTCGAGAGGAAGGGCCTTCAACTCCATGGTTAAGTGCCAGCACTTGATCTGGCCGGTGCACAGGGGCCCCACATCTGCCTCTTGTCTGGGAGTTGTTGGGAAGTGTGATTGGGCCTTTAACAGTCTTGTGTGTACCGTGTCTGCTAACCGCCTGATGATTGTTTACTAATACCCTGGCCTGTATTACTTCACAGTGATTGCTCCCTGCTACAGTGTTGAAATTACATGCAGAGATGTAAAAAAAAAAAAAAAAAAACACCATGTATATAGCAATATTTTCCCACTAAATTAAGGGAAAATATTTGTAACAAATAACAATAGTAGTGAGAGATATTTGACATAGTCGTGCAAAAATGCATCTCAGTTTACAAAGGCTTAAAACATTTCCAGAATATCCCTAAGCTTTTACACTGTGAACCTTAGAATCTTACTCATTTTTATTTACACTTAAACGTGGTTGTTTGTCTAAAAAATGGTAACATGCAAGGTTACCATGCAAGGTCTGATGACCTCTGGTCCACCAAATATTCTCTCCTACAGCACAGAGGTGACGATGATTATAAAATATCACTGGACAAACTGTACAAATAGATGAGCACGTACATTCCAGGACTGAGCAGGGTCCAGTATGGTAGGAGAACAATTTGACCACAAAGACCTTGGGCTCAGACTTGCAAGGTGGAATGGCAGTCTCTTTCATAAAGTTAAATGTCTTTTCTCCTCAATAGAAGGAGCACAGCTTCTCTTCTTTCTCCTCCCACCATTTTTGGCATCAGAGCTGGAGGGCCTCCTTGGTTGCGGGGAGGGTATCCATTGGGCATCAGTGGATGTGGACGTGGATTTCCTTGAGAAAGTCCCTGAGGAGGAGGTGCCTCTCTGAGGAATATTGTGAGGGTATGTCACCTTGATGTCATGGGCAGCATCCAGGTTCTTAGATGGTCTACTACAAAAGTAAAGCTGTAATTTTTGGATATAAGACATTCATATTTCTGAAGTCCATTCTTTTCAACAAATTTATTATTTCAAGCCATGCTGTTTTCTATGAGATCAGTCCCTTCTGGGAATATGAGGAGCTGAAGTGGTTCACCGATATCACAGAAATAATATATCATGTCTTAAAATAACTCTTGTCATCCTTCTATTTGCTATGAATGAAGATATAAGCACCAGCCTGCATGGCCCAACCAAATCCAGGGACGCATTTGAGACTGGCTTTGAGATAAATTTTCTCTAATCTGAAATAGCTATATCTCATCAGATAATTCCACAGGAATTATCCACTCTTGCCCAGTGATTCATGATGATAAAATGTCTTTCTCCAGGAACACATGCATTACCTGTTATAAAAAAGTGATTATAACAGGTGATGCATTTGACAAATGCCTTACCTCCAGCAATGCCACAGGTAGTGTGAGCCGAGTTGCCACAAGGCAGTTGTTGATCCAGCAATACCCCAATGGGTTTACAAATATCAAAGGAGAAAAGGGATCCAGTGTGAAAATGCTTCCAAAAAATCTTCCCCCAAATAGAGTGACTATAAAATAAATCCCTCTCCATGACACAATGGTTATTCTGAATGTGAGTCCTTGATCAGACAGATAAATTGTAAACTTCTTCCAGTCTGAGTTTTGCCCTTTGGGCTCTCTGTGGTGCCTTAGGTGATTCTTCCTTGGAGTGGCTTTCCTCTACTGGGCTTCCTTTACACTAGACTTTGTTGACTTTGATATAATTAAGTTTTCTGTAGTATCAGAAATCAGAAAACTAGAGGCTTCTGTTAAGCCTGGTGCTATTATACCTTATTTGACTCAACAATTCTCAAAGGGTTTAAAATTCTTCCCAAACTCAGTAACAAAGTACTCCCTACTCTATTATTTTTCCTGAATTAATAAACAGTATCCCTGGGTCTGGAAGATCCCCTGGAGAAGGGCATGGCAGCCCACTCCATATTCTTCCGTGGAGAATCCCGTGGACAGAGGAGCCTGGCAGGCTATAGTCCATAGGGTTGCAAAGAGTCAGACGTGACTGAAGTGACTTAGCACACATGCACATCTCCATTCATATAGTTACCAAAAAACCAAAACAAACAAATAAAACACCTTAGTATTCTCTTTACTTGTCAGCAGGTGCTCCCCTCCTCTAACCCATTATTCTTCACATTCAGTCAATCTTCCATTCTGCCTTCAACATGTGTGGTGGACTGTGAACTCTGCTTCATCACAGTTAATGACCTGGCTTACTCCCTCGCCGTCTCTCATGCCATCTCTTGTCTGGAGCATGGAAACTGCCCTTAACTGGTCTCTTCCTTACATTGTGGATTTGACCCTGTCACCGCCAAAGTCCCCTCTTGAGGATATGCAGTTGATCATGTTACTCACCTGACTAAGATCCTTCTGTAGGTCCCATTGCCCACAGGATAAAGTCACTCTTTTAGCTGAGAATTCACAATCTGGCCCTAACCTTTCCTGTCTTCTCTCTCAGCAACTTCTGCAAAACTCTGGTCTGACCCGGATGAGTGCCCTGTCACTCATCCTAACTTTGCATTGCTTTCTTTTTTGGCTTGAAGCCCTTTCTCCCTTTATCCCACAAACACTTCCCTTCCTTTCTTTCCCAGGACCACCCCAGCAGAAGCAGGTGTTCCCTTGTGTGTGTTCATCTAAGTGTTATGTTCATGTCATCAATAAAGTCTTTGCCAAACTCAGGTAGCAAATATTTTTCTCCTTTGTTTCCCTCTAGAAATTTCATTGTTTTAGTTTCCACAGTTATTAAATGTTTAATTTTTTGGTAAACAATGTGAACTATGGATTGAAGCTCTATTTTTTCTTCTTTGTCTTCATCTTCTTTATCATCTTCATATAGAACTATATTTGTTGCCTCGTTATTTTAAAAAATTCTTTCTCTATCGAGTTATCTCTGAATCTTGTCAAAAATCAGTTGTCCAAATATATATGGATTTATTTCTGGTTTCCCTGCTGTCTTTCACTGTTATTTTGTCAGTCCTGATACCAATACCACACTCCCCAAATTACTGTCATTTAAGAATTTAAGTCTTAACATCCAGTAATATTAATCCTCCAACTTTTTATTCTTTTTCAAACATGTTTTGTCCTTTGATTTTTCCTTAGAAATATTAGAATCCACATGTCAATTTCTAAAACAAATTTTTTTTCTTGGATTTTGATTAAGATGGCATTGAATCTGTATATCTATTTGGAGGGAACTGTTAATAACATATTAACAATATTGATTTTTTAACTAGTTAAAATAAAGATCATTTTAAAAGATCATTTAAATTTCTCCCAGCAATATTTTGTAGATTTCATTGTGTACACAGATCTTGCCTATTTTTTTCAGATTTATCCTTATCTAGTTAAAAGACCACATAAAAGTGAAAACTAGTTTTCTGAGACTTGAGACCTATAGGCTTTACCTTATAGTAAAAGCAAGGAGCCACACTTCAGCACACTGCAGATAGTGGTGTATAAAACAAGACAGTAGAGTCTTCTGAAAAATGACTGTGGTCCATGTTGATAGAATTGCCAAGAGTAAGCAGGATGGGTGGTGGCAGGTTTATGATTGGAGTCAGTCTTAAGGATTTAGAATAAAACTGGTCAAAAGTGAATAAAGTCTAGGAATCTGTTGTGCATGGACTATTAATTTTTTTTTTTTTTTTTAGTGAAAAGGTTAAAACCTTTTTTCTTAGGCTAGTCTAAAATGACTCCTCATGTATCCTTGACACTTTTCAGATAGATACACTGTTTATTTCAGTATCATAGAGTTTAACAGATGAGATGAAATAACTACTTTATTCTATTGCTAATTAACACCAGGTCAGGTTCTGTTCAATGTCAGTGAAATCCCCATGTCTGGCAACCTTTAAAAATTGAATAGCTAATAATCTGTGATGGATGGTGCAGACACTGATTTGAGAGTCAAAGGCTACATGACTATAACGCCTCCTAAGACACCTGAGAGCTCTATGTGCAATTAAATAATAATAATGTTAACTGAGAGTTATTTAACTTTAACAAAGGACACCCCTTGAGTGTATGTCACTGTAAGTGGATTTCCTTCTACCCTTGAATCCTTCTGGGCAGGGAAGATATTTGCTATTGAAATGCTTTGCAGCTATGTTAAGTCATTTGAGTGGCAGTTGACAGTTCTGAAAGGCTGTGGTCTTGGAAGCTGATGTGTCCCCTACCCATCCTGAATTCCAAATAGAGTTATTTTTAACTCCATTATCAGTGCACATGACTGTCCTTGCTGGGAAAGTGAGCCAAACTGATGTGATGTTTCTGTTGCTGAGCTGAGAGGGATAGAGGGGCAGCCATTTGTTTCACACGGTCCTTTAAGGTAGTAGGCAACATTGAAAAAAGAATCACAATCCAAATAAATAAAATAACCATTTTAGTGAACTAATGAGGAATATAAATGTTTATCACTGAAGCAAATGAAAAGTTACAAGGATTTTCTAGTGTGATTATTCCACCTCAACTTTATAATTCAAGTGTTGATGGGATCATGGTTATGGTACAAAGACCAATTTCAGAAGATCTCTTGACATTCATTTTATAGAGTGCTTTTGAAGACATGTTTAATCCTCCCGACATTTTTATCTCTCTTGAGAACCTCATTCAACTCACACATTATCCCATTCTTCATAAATCACTCAGCTACAGACTTCAAACTTCAGTTCACTCAATTCAACACTTACTGAATTAGCACATGCAAAGCATTACATTAGGGCTGGAGGGGATTCCGAGAGAGATATAACATAGCCTTCACCTTCTAGGGGATAACAGTCTAATAGGGAAGAGAGATACCTCAGTAATTTTAAAACAAGGGAATCTCTGATATGTGTTTCTGCTATGTTGTAGAAAGAGGAATCATGGCTGTGTGCAAAGATGTAAAAATAGTACTTTTCTTGTATTGATGACTTCTTCAACCTCTTCCTAAGTCTGTTTTTGCTCATCATGTTATGATGAATCATCATTAGAATACTTGCAGTTGCAAGTACAATAATAATTAACTAGCACTGGCTTAGTGAGAAAAAGAAATCTTATACAAAGTAATCTGGAAGTAGGTGATTCTAAGTGAGGTACAGGCACATAGTATCATTAAGAACTTGGACTCTTTATTTACCTCTCCACTCTACCATCTTCAGTAGTGAGTTTTCATCATTTAGCTTGATGCTTCCTGGTTGCAGGAGGGCTGCTTCAGCTCTAAGTGTCACTTGCTATGCAGTTCACCCAAAGTAAGAAGAAAAGATTTCTCACTCTTTATATCAGGGAGAAAAGTCCTGCTCAGGAGGAACCCAGGACAATTTCTCTTGCATCTTATTTGCGAGCACTAGGTCATGTTTACTCCTTAGCAAAGGGGTGACTCTTAGCTTACTTGTCTTGGATCAGTCATGTTTCTTGTCCTGAATCTGTGGGTGGGTGAGAGTTCTGCTTTTCCTGAGCATGTTACTGCCCAAACACAGCTGAGAATATAGAAACCAAAAAGAGGAGGGAAGGAGGGTTAGTTTCCAACAGCATCTGCAAGAACACATCCATGTGTCTGAGCACTCAGAGCTTATGTTCCTGGAAGGGAGATCACTTCTAGGACCCACGAGTGAGCTCTTGTCTAACACTCAGAAATGTCTGAGGAGCCACACTTACTGACAAAGCAGAAGACTTTATTGGGAAGGGATGCCCAGGTGGAGAGCAGTGGGGTAAGGGAGCCCAGGTGGAGAGCAGTGGGGTGAGGGAGCCCAGGAGGGCTCTGCCATGTGGCGTTTAGTCTCAGGTTTTATGGTGATGGGATTAGTTTCCAGGTGGTCTCTGGCCACTCATCTTACTTTTGCCATGTTTGGGTCCTTCCTGGTGTCATGCGCATGACTTAGCCAAGATGGGTTCCAGTGGAAAGGTTTCTGGGAGGTTGTCAGCATATATTATGAGCTGGTGCCGCCTCCCTTTTTTTGGCTTCTCCTTAATGCTTTTGACTGGTGGTGGTTTGTCATTTCCATGTTCCTTATAGGGACCTCCCATAAGGAGGTCTCTTCTGTAACTACTACTTGTTTAGAGTAGGCACTATCCTGGCTAGTAGAGTAGCCAGGATCTCTCTACCTGATGGATGTAAATAAAGATATTCTGTGTCTGAAATCAGCTTCCATTCTTGTTTAGTGACTGTCATGTCTGACGCTCTTGGGACCCCATGATCTATAGCCCACCAGGTTCCTCTAACCATGGAATTTTCCAGATAAGAATACTGGAGTGGACTTCCATTTCCCTCTTCAAGGAATCTTTCCAACCCAGGGATTGAACCCACGTCTCCTGCATTAGCAGGCAGATTCTTTACCGCCAAACTACCAGGGAAGCCACACTTTAGTAACATCAGTCTAGTCTGAAGCTGTTGGGGCCTGCTAAACTTTGTGAGCAGTTGAAACAGACAGGGCCCAAACCGGAGGCCTAACAAGATACCCAGAAGTAGCAGGAGCCAAGGGAGGAAGGAGAGAAAGTGCCTGTCATGAGCAAATCTCAGTTTTTTGGTGGCCTGTTCTAAGAGCCCCTTAGTATCTTCTTGGACCTGCCCCAGACTGGTTATAATAAAAAAACATTCTTCCTTCAGATAGACAGGTGCTCCCCTGTCCTGAGGTCAGTATAGGGCCTGGTGATTTTATAGGATCATAGTGGCTAAATAATCTTCTTGGGATTGTATACATCAGAGGGTCCTTGCAGTCTTTTTTGTGGTTACAGAAGTGTCACTAGAAAGTTACTGAAACTTACGTAGAGAGGTCCCTTCGGTGGCAGCTCCTGCCAAACCTTGAGGTTAATCCCAGGGCCAGAAGCCAGAGGGCAAGCACCACTACGTAGTATATCCTCTGGTGGTGATACACTGATTGAGGCATTACTCCAGGCCAGATCTGTGTGAAGTGTGACTTACCCTAGAGAGCAGGTCCCTGACCAAAAAGGGGGAAGAGGTAAGTAAGCTCTGTTCCTGCATATGATGCAGACACCGTGACGGGGTTCAAGCTGGGTGACAAAATGGACTTGCCAAATGGGGATAGAACTTCTCTCTTACAAGTGGAACACAGCATAATGGAATGGGGCAGACCTTCAGTATCTGGGTGGAAATTGTCACCCTGCTTGCCCTAAAGCCAGGAGCAATAAGAATGTTTGGAAAGGGACTCAAGTGCTAAGAGGCATCTTGGTATGTGTTCTCAAAGTGGAGAGCGTTACATGTGGACTGCCACCATAGGGCTCAGTTCTCAGGGATGAGGACCCCTACAAGGGAATAACAAACAGTCAAAGGTGCCCATCTGATTTAGAAATCAGGGTGATTGGGTGTGATATTTTGGTTGTCCCGAACAGAACATGGATTTTTAAGACTGGATGATGGCATCTAAGGAGGGCCTCAAACCTGGGGATAGGTATAGTGTGTCATTTTTTTTTTTAAACTTCTAATTTCTAGGCTTTGGGCTAAATCATATTACTGCAGAGTAATTGCTGGATCCTGGTTTTTCCTGTCAGTTCCAATGCTGAAGGTTACTCTACATTGTGAACTGTCCAGGTGTTTCACAGACTCTCCTATTGGAGACACTCCTGTTTTTTGAAAATAGGGAACACCACTCAGGGGCTGTTGGTCAAGAGAGAACTTAAGGATTCAAGTGGCATTACAGATGTCACTGTGGGGGTGAATACAGCCAGGTGTTGCTGGTACCAGGGCATAAAGCTATTTTCCCCTTTTATCTGAAAGGCTGTGCCATGACCAAGATGCGTGCATGGAGTGGTAGCATACAGCTGGAAGAGTGACCCTAGGCATAGTTTAACTAGGGCTCTTTTAAGAATCTGATTGGCCTGCTCTACCTTCCCTCAAGTTTGGGGCCACCAGGATGTTGTTATTATTGTTCAGTCCACTGACTCTTTGCCACCCCATGAACTGCAACATGCCAGGCTTCCCTGCCCTTCTCTATTTCCCAGAGTTTGCTTAAATTCATGTCCATTGAGTCGATGGTGCCATCCAACCATCTTATCCTGTGTTGCCCCCTTTTCTCCATGCCCTCAATCATTCCCAGCATCAGGGTCTTTTCCAGTGAGTCAGCTCTTTGCATCAGGTGGCCAGAGTATTGAAGCTTCAACATTAGTCCTTCTAATGAATATTCAGGGTTGATCTCCTTTAGGATTGACTGGTTTGACCTACTTGCAGTCCAAAGGACTCTCAAGAGTCTTCTTCAGCACCACAGTTCAAAAGCATTAATTAATTAATTAATTAAGGCTTCGGTGCTCAGCCTTCTTTATGGTCCAACTCTCACATCCATACATAACTATTGGAAAAACCATAGCTTTGATTATACAGACTTTTGTTGGCAAAGACATGTCTTTGCTTTTTAATATACTGTCTAGGTTTATCATAGTTTTTCTTCCAAGGAACAAGCATCGTTTAATTTCATGGCTGCAGTCACTATCCACAGTGATTTTGGAACCCAATAAAATAGTCTGCTGCTGTTTCCATTTTTTCCCCATCTGTTTGCAATGAAGTGATGGGACCAAATGCCAGATCTTAGTTTTTCGAATGTTGAGTTTAAGCCAAGTTTTTCACTCACCTCTTTCACCTTCATCAGAGATTCTTTAGTTCCTTTTGCCTTTCTGCCACTGAAGTGGTATCATCTGCATATCAGAGGTTATTGATATTTCTTCCAGCAGTCTTGATTCCAGTTTATGAGTCATCTAGCCTGACCTTTCGCATGATGTAATCTGCATGTAAGTTAAAAAGCAGGGTGACAGTATACAACCTTGATGCATTCCTTTCCGAATTTTGAACCAGTCCGTTGTTCCATGTCTAGTTCTAAATGTTGCTTCTTGACCTGCATACAGGTTTCTCAGGAGACAGGCATAGTGGTCTGGTATTCCTGTCTCTAAGAATTTTCCACAGTTTGTTGTGATCTACACAGTCAAAGGCTTTAGCATAGTCAATGAAGCCAGTGCTTTTTTGGAATTCCCTTGCTTTTTCTATGTTGCAGTGTATGTTGGCAATTGGATCTCTGGTTCCTCTGCCTTTTCTAAATCCAGCTTGTACAACTGAAGTTCTGAGTTCACATACTGTTGAAGCCTAGCTTGAAGGATTTAGAGCATACTCTAGCTAGCATTTGAAATGAGTGCAATTGTATGGCAATTTGAACATTCTTTGGCATTGCTTTGGGATTGGAATGAAAACTGACCTTTTCCAGTCTTGTGGCCACTGTATTTTTCAAATTTGCTGGTGCATTGTGTGTAGCACTTCAATAGAATCATCTTTTAGGATTTGAAATAGCTCAGCTGGAATTCCCTCATCTCCACTAGCTTTGTTCGTAGTAATGCTTCATAACTCCCAGTTGACTTCACACTCCAGGATGTCTGGCTCTAGGTGAGTGACCATATCATCATGGTTATCTGGGTCATTAAAACTTTTTTGTACAGTTCATCTGTGTATTATAGCCACCTCTTCTTAATCCTTTCTGCTTCTATTAGGTCTTTACCGTTCCGACGTTTATTGTGCTCATCTTTGCATGAAATCTTCATTTGGTATCTCCAATTTTTTTGAAGAGATCTTTAGTCTTTCCCATCCTATTTTTTCCTCTATTTCTTTGCATTATTCACTTAAGAAGGCTATTAATAGCTCCTTGTTATTCTCTAGAACTCTGAATTCAGTTAGGTGTATCTTTCTCTGTTTTCTTCACCTTTCGCTTCTCTTTTGTCAGCTATTTGTAAGGCCTCCTCAGACACCACTGTGCTTTCTTGCATTTCTTTTTTAGGGAGATGGTTTTGGTCACCCCCTCATGTACAGTGTTTTGAATATCTGTCCATAGTTCTTCAGGCATTCTGTCTCCCAGATCTAATTCCTTGAATCTATTTGTTGTCTCCACTGTATAATCATAAGGTATTTGATTTTGGTTATACCTAAATGGCCAAGTTATTTTCCTTGCTCTTTTCAATTTGTGCATGAATTTTGCAATAAGGAGGTGATGATCTGAGACACTGTCAGCTCAAGGTCTTGTTTTTGCCTACTGTGTAACGTTTAGCCATATTTGACTGAAAAATTTTAATCAGTCTGATTTCTATATTGACCATTTGGTGATGTCCATGTGTAGAGTTGTCTCTTGTGTTGTTGGAAGAGAGTGTTTGCTATGACCAGTGCATTCTCTTTGCAAAACTCTGTTAGCCTTTGCCCTGCTTCATTTTGTACTCCAACGTCAAACTTTGTTCCAGATACCTGGGTTATCTTTTGAATTCCTACTTTAGCATTCTTGCCCCTTATGATGAAAAGGACATCTTCTTTTGATGATAGTTCTAGAAGATCTTGTAGGTCTTCATAGCACCATTCAACTTCAGCTTCTTCAGCTTTAATGGTTGGGGCACAGACTTGAATTGCTGTGATGTTGAACGGTTTGCATTGGAAACGAACCAAAATTATTCTGTTGTGTTTGAGATTGCATCCAAGTTCGCATTTTGGACTCTTTTGTTGATTATGAGCGTTGGTTGACTATGAGGGCTACTCCATTTTTCTGAGGGAATCTTGTCCACAGTACTAGGTAAAGTGGTTGTCTGAATTAAATTCGCCCATTCCCACCCATGTTCATTCACTGATTCCTAAGATGTTGATATTCACTCTTGCCATCTCCTGTTTGACCATGTCCAGTTTACCTTGCTGCATGGATCTAATATTCCAGGTTCCTATGCAGTATTGTTCTTTACTTTACAGCATCAGACTTTACTTTCACCGTTTGACATATCCACCACTGAGAGACTTTTCTGCTTTATCCCAGCCTCTTCATTCTTTCTGGAGCTGTTTCTCCCCAGTAGCATATTGGACACCATTCGACCTAGGGGCTCATGTTCCGAGGAGGGAAGGTGATGTTTGATTCCTAAGCATGAGGTCAAGTTTTGGGATATCATGACTGTAAATAAGATCCCTTTGTCACTCCAGGGCAGTCCAAACCTATGCGCTGTCTCTTTAATAAAGCTTTACAGACTTCTGTCACTCTGTTCGACTAGGGAATGCTTCAATCCATCCTGTAAATATCAACAAAAACTAGTAAATAATACCCTTGCAATTCCAGCATAGCTGTAAAATCCACCTGCCAGTCTTCTCCTGAGTGATCCCTGATATTAGACAGGTTTCATTAGGGGAGGTGGCAGAGGTCTGGGTTTTGGATTATTTCTTAGATAGGTATCACAACTCTGTGTGATTTGCCTAGTAACCATAGCCAACTATGGGGATGGTAGAGAAATGGGCTTAAGCAAAGTTTCCAGGTTATCTCTTCCAAAATGGGTATTTCATGTAAGGAGTTAAAATTTTTCTAGACTTTGTAGTGGGAGGGGATAGTATTATTTGAACCTGGTCAGTCGGCAACTACTTATGTGACCTGATCTCCCAAGTCTGCTTAGCATATTGGGAATGTTCTTCTGGGGAAAAAAGGGGGAAGATAGCAGTGTTGGGTGGGAGATCTGCCCTGGCAGGTCTTTTGGCCTCCTGATCTGCTTCCCTATTCCCCTGGGTCTCCTTTTCCTCTCCCTTTTGTAGCTAATTTAGCAAAAAAATTGACTACCTCAGGGAGCCTGAGAATGAGCTTTTCTGTGTGTTTAATAGGAGAACTTTGGGCTCTGAGCATCCCTCTTTAGTTCCAGATTGCTGCATGGGTGTGCAGGATGAGGAAAGTATATTTACATCTATGCAGATGTTAATCCTCCTTCCATTCTCTAGTTCTGGAGCCCTTGTCAGGGGGAAAAGTTCAACCTGCTGGGCTGAGGTGCCTGAGGCAAGAGACCCACTCTCCCCGGTTTATTCTGGGCTCCCTGTGGATATCTGTTTCCTCTCTCCTTTTCCCTGAAGCTGCTGGCATCCTTGTGCCCTACTTCTCTGGGTCAGTTACAGGTATCACAGGTAGGTTAGGATGAGAAAAGTAAAATTCATCTATAACTTGCATGCATTGGTGGTCTATGGGGGAAATATGGGGATCTGATATTAAGGAGGCTGGATTTAAAGTCTGACAGACCTTTAGTTTTATTGCTGGGGTGTTAAGGAGAGGGGTCTGTATTGGGTATTTCCCCTCCACCACGTCATCCATCTATCCCCGTTAGTCTCTGATACTGCTTGTACCTGGTGGAGCATGTACACTCTGCCACAGTGCATCCACTGTGGACCATTTAGAGGTTTTTTTTTAGCCATAAAAGTGTGGCTACTACTCCTGGAGGCAAGTGGGCCAGCCTTTGACTACCTTGTCTAATTGTTTCAAAGGATAGGCCACAGGCTGTAATATAGCCCTTTCCATTTGTCCCAACATCCTGAGTGGGTCCCACCTGTTCAGAGACCTACAACCTAAAAGGCCTTTCTGGATTTGGGAGGTCTAAAGCGGGGGCCAAGTGACGGCCTCTTTCCGAGTGTTAAAGGCCACCTTACAGGTCTCATCCCAATCAAGTGGCCCTTCTTCTTGTTTAGTTCTTCATATAGGAGTTGGGCTAGATTTCCATAACCAGGAGTCCAGATCTGGCAAACTCCAGTTATCTCCAAAAACTGTTTCCTAGTTTGGGGCAGTGGTTATTCAAGATAAAGGATTTCCTCTGAGGGTGGACATTCTTTTTCCTTCTGTAACATCCTTTTTCCTTCTGAACCCAAGGTATTTTACTTAGATTAAGCTTATATGAGTGTTCTTAGGGGGATAGTCGTTATCCCTTTTCATAAAGAAAATGTAAGGTTTTATTAGTATCCATTTAAGAGCTAGTAAAGTCTGGGCTTGCTATGAGCAAATCACCTACATATTGTATTAGGCTACTGTTTGTTATGGTTAATTCTCTTAGTTCTCTCCCCAGGGAAGTCCCAAATATATGGGGCTGTCTCTGAAACCCTGCTGTGTGGCTTACTTTGTTTCCGGGTCTCAGCACTCAAAGGCAGAACCTTTTGGGACTCAGGATGGAGGGGAACACAAAAGAAAGCATCCTTAAGTCCAGGACTAAAAATTACTTAGTGGTTCCCAAGACTTGTGTTAGGAGGGTATAGGGGTTTGGGACTGTGGGGTGGGTGGGAACCACGGTCTCACTGACTACTCTTAGATCCTGGATGATTCGATAAGATCGTTTGGTTTTAACAGTCAGGACTGAGGTGTTTCAGGAGACTCATAGGTGATTAGGATTCTGACACCCCAGTATTTGTTAACTAGTGGTCTAAGGCCCTCAAGAGCTTCTGATTTCAAAGGGTCTTTTCCAGGTGCAGGGAGCATTTGGTTTCAGGAGGATCTTTACTGGTGAGACATTTATAGCTAGTACCAGGCTGGAGACATATCATACCTGGGGATTGACTTTATCTGAGAAATAGCAGGTGTTCTTTCCTGTGTCTGACTGCAAATGTTCACACAGGTACTAGACAAAGTTATTGGTTTCTAGCTTTCCCCAAGTCACTCTGGTCTGCAGGTGGCAAAGGAGGTCTCTCCTCAGTAGAGGAACAGAGCAACTGAGGATATATAAGGGTCCCTTGCCAATTGCCCACCTTATGTGGAGGGGCTTAGTCAAATTTCAGTTTGGGGGTTTTCCATCTACCCCCATCACTGTTTTAGTCAGGGAGTTTAAAGGTCCAGGTGGGAAAGGAAAAACAGAGAAGGCAGCCCCTGTATCCAAACTGGGCTTTCCTCCTGCCCTCGTGTCCTCCTTCTCCTGGTCCCTAATTAGAAACACCTTTTTTTTTTTTTTTTTTGGCCTTCTCCTCTAGCTCAGAGATGGGGTCTCTGGTATTTTTTCTAGTTTTTGTAATTTTTTCCATATGTCAGGGTTGCCTGGGGTTAGGAAGGGATGGACCAGCGGGACTCTACCTTCAGTACTTTCTGATTCATGTGGGTAAAATTTTTGAGTGCTTCCATGAGCCTTCCCCTAAACAGGGCCAGATTTCCTCTCTCTCCCTGGGTAACCTCTTTTATTATAATTAATGGCCTTCTGGACTCACTGGGTCATTCCGTGCAGTAGGCAAATAATCATGTATCTTAGGGATTCCATCTCTGCATTTGTTTTGGGGTCCCGTTCGGGCTTTGCAGAGGGGATTGCCTCTTCTGCAGGGGCTAGGTCTGCATCCACCCATGCAATTCATCAGCCTGATCTAGGATTTTAGATCTTTTCTGGCCTGATCTAGGGTTATAGCTTTTTCTTTACCTTTGCAATACCAATTGAGGATGACCAACACATCCCTCCAAGTAAGGGCTTAAGGCACCCAAATTCACCTAAATTTTGGGGGTTTTCAGAATATGAAACCCATTTTTCCCTAACATCTCACTGAATGATGTTTTGCATGGAAAAGGAACATGACCCTACATGGATCTCCCTTCCCCATCTGGTACCTCTCTTTGGGGACAAATTTTGCCTGAGGGAGACCTTTCTTCATGTGGAAGGTAAAGCTTATTTCCTGATCAAAATTGCATGGGGGAAGGGGCATAAGGAGGCAGACCTGAGGCAGTGGTAAGGACTTTCTCCCCGGTCTTGTGGTCTAGAGGGCAGCCACAACTTCCCTTGCCCTCCCTGCCTGCTTTGGAAGAATTAGGAGAACATTGAGGGCATCTTCCATCCCAACCTTTGCCAAAATAACTTTGAAGGAGCATTTATCAGAGTCTCTGAGCTTACATTTTCTCATTTGTGGGGGCTCTTGGTAGAGGTACATAAAGACTTGGGCATAGGGTAACTCATTGTTTTTACCCTTGTGTTAAATGGTGCTAAATCCATTTCTCAAGGAGTAGATAAGCTAATCCTGGGTGCAGTATCTGATAAGATTTTTCATTTTTAGTGCATCCAGCCAATATTTGTCCCAGACAACTCAGTGGTGTGTCTGAAGGGAATCTGAGCTTGTTTCCTGTTTTGATGGCAATATAGTTTGTACCAGTGCTAGGGCAGATGTCCCTGTTTCTGATTCTAGAGAGGTTGCAAGTTCTCTCTTGGTAGCAGAGCACCTGATTGTATATGCACCAAAAGAAATGCTTAGTGGTAAGTGCAGTCACGGGGGCTCTAGGGCTGGTCCCAGTAGATTTAAGTTAACCTGTAGATGTAAGTCTAAGGTGTTAACTTTCATCCAAGACCAGGTGCAACTGTACAGAACCCTGTCAACCACTTCCACCTGGACGCATTCAGTCCATTGGACAACCAAATGACTGAATTCATAGAAACAGGCAGCCTGACTGCGGTCTTCTATCTTCTAGTTAACCCCCAGGAACAGAAAGCGCAACTGACAGGGAGGAAAGACTGTAGTGTCTCACAAATCTCTTTCAAAGACTCAAAATTTCAGATCCAAGTACTGCAAACAGAGTAAACAAATACCTTGGGTCTTCAAAGATTCCAAAGGGAGGAAAGGGGGCCAGGTTGAAGGAAGAGAGGAAGGAGGAGGGGCAGTATTTGTCCTTTTGGTGGCTGGCTTATTTACTTAAACTCATATACTCAAGCTTCATCCATGTTGCAGCATGTTACACGATGTCATTCTCTTTTAAGCCAAAATAATGTTTTGTGTATAAACCACATTATCTAATGTGTTACAGTTTCAATCATGCAAGATGTAAAAATTGTAGGAATCTGTTCGATAACTTGCATAGAGTTAACAATTCTGTTCACTTCAGAGTTTTTAAGAAGGTAGATTTCATGCTGTGAGTTCTTTACCAAAATGCAATTTACATTTTGATGCCCAGGTCACTAAAGATACAGATTTTCAGATTTAATTGGTCTGGGATGGGATCTAGGGATTTCGTGGTTTGATTTTGTTGGTTGGTTGGTTTTATATTTCCTGTGGTAATTCTGAGTTGTAGCTGACCAAGACAGTTTTAACATTCTCCTCAACTTGATTAAACAAATTTTTTCTTGATCACAGGCCCCTGCCCTCTCTTTTCATAGAGCATTTGTTGTTGTTCAGGTGCTCTGTAGTGTCTGACTCTCTGTGCTCCCATGAATGGCAGCATGCCAGGCTTCCCTTCATTATCTCCAAGAGTTTGCTCAAAACTCTGTCGCCCCCTTTTCTTCCTTCCCTCAATCTATCCCAGCATCAGGATCTTTTCCAGTGAGTTCACTCTTCACATCAGGTGGCCAAAGTATTGGAGCTTTAGCGTCAGTCCTTCCAATGAATATTCAGAGTTTATTTCCTTTAGGATTGACTGGTTTGATCTCCTTGCTGTCCAAGGGACACACACAAGTCTTCTCCAACACCACAGTTGTAAGCATCAATTCTTCAGTGCTCGGCCTTCTTTATGGTCCAGCTCTCACATCTGTACATGACTACTGGAAAAATCATAGCTTTGACTATACAGACCTTTGTTGACAAACACATGTCTCTGCTTGTTAATACACTGTCTAGGTTTGTCATAGCTTTTTTCCCAAGGAGCGAGTGTCTTTTAATTTCATGGCTGCAGTCAGCATCTGCAGTGATTTTGGATCCCAAGAAAATAGTCTTGTTTCCATTTTTTCCCCATCTATTTGCCATGATGTGATGGGACTGGATGACATGAACTTCGTTTTTTGAATGCTGAGTTTTAAGCAAGAGGCTTTTTAGTTCCTCTTTGTTTTCTGCCATTAAGGTGGTGTCATCTGTATAGCTGAGGTTTTTGATATTTCTCCCAGCAATCTTGATTCCAGTTTGTGAGTCATCTAGCCCAGCATTTTGCATGATGTTCTATGCATATAAACTAAATAAGCAGGGTGACCGTATATAGCCTTGATGTAGTCCTTTCCCAGATTCGGAACCAGTTTGTTGTTTCTTGTTTGGCTCTAATGGCTGCTGCTTGACCAGCATACAGTTCTCAGGAGGCAGGTAAGGTGGTTCAATATTCCCATCTCTTTAAGAATTTTTCACAGTTTGTTGTGATCTTTATAGCCAAAGGCTTTAGCATAGTCAGTGAAGCAGAATAAATGTTTTTCGAAATTCCCTTGCTTTTTCTATGATCTATTGGATGTTGGCAATTGATCTCTGGTTTCTCTACCTTTTCTAAATCCAGCTTACAAATTTGGAAGTTCTTGGTTCATGTATTGTTGAAGCCTAGCTTGAAGGATTTTGAGCATTACCGTGCTAGCCTGTGAAATGAGTGCAATTGTGTGGTAGTTTGAACATTTATTGGCATTACCTTTCTTTGGGATTGGAATGAAAACTGACCTTTTCCAGTCCTGAGGCCACTGCTTTGTTTTACAAATTTGCTGGCATATTGAGTGCAGCACTTTCACAACATCATCTTTTAGGATTTGAAATAGCTCAACTGGAATTCCATCACCTCCATGAGCTTTGTTTGTAGTGAAGCTTCCCAAGGCCCACTTGATTTCACACTCCAGGATGTCTGGCTCTAGGTGAGTGATCAGACCATCATGGTTATCTAGGTCATGAAAATCTTTTTTGTACAGTTCTTCTGTGTATTCTTGCCACTTCTTAATATCTTCTCCTCCTGTTAGGTCCATACCATTTCTGTCCTTTATTGTGCCTATCTTTGAGTGAAACTTTCCCTTGGTATCTGTAATTTTCTTGAAGAGATCTGTAGTCTTTCCCATTCTGTTGTTTTCTTCTATTTCTTTGCATTGTTCACTTAAGAAGGATTTCTTGTCTCTCCTTGCTTCTCTTTGGAACTCTGTATATAGATGGATATATCTTTCTTTTTCTCCTTTGCTGTTCACTTCTCTTCTCTTCTTGGCTATTTTCTAAACTAAATGTTTAGAAAAACTGATTGTGCATTTTTTCTCTGTTCCTTGAAATGTATGTAATTCTTTTCCCAACCTCTTTCTTTGGAAGGGTAAGAAATGACATGAAACTGTTGGGTTGGCCAAAAAGTTTGTTTGGGTTTTTCCGTTAAATTATAGAAAAAACCTGAATGAACTTTTTTGCCAACTCAGTATTAGGGTGGCCAGAAAGAAACAGGGGACCAATGTGTAGGTATTGAACTGCTTTTCATTTCCACAGAGAAACAGTTGGGATAAGAGACAGAGAAGAGAGGGTGACAAAGATAATATTAATTTTCAGATTGCCCCTGAAAACTCTTTTTATCTGTACTACTGCCTAGGTAATTGTGTCCAACTCTTGATGTGACCCCATGGACTACTCAGTCCGTGGAATTCTCCAGGCCAGAATGCTGGAGTGGGTAGCCTCTCCCTTCTCCAGGCAATCTTCCCAACCCAGGGATTGAACCCAGGTCTCCCGCATTGCAGGCGGATTCTTTACCAGCTGAATCACAAGGGAAACCCAAGAAAACATTAAGACTAACTAAAGCACCCTTAGCTAAGTCCTAGTTTTCTACATTCAAATTCTACCCTCTTTGTAGCAGGAAGAATTGGGGAGTAGGAAAGCAACTGATAGGAACCTGCATCAATCTCCCTCCTCAGTATCAGTTTAGGTCAGTGTATGTAGCATGTAATTTTCATAGAATTGGTTATATGTGGATGAGGATTATAGCCAGATGTGTAGGAATAATTCCATGGAGAGTTTGTGAAAGTTCAATTCCCAGATCAGAAGTTAGGTCTGTTACCAAATTAGATGTGAGGCCCTCCTCCTGGGGTCCTAGCTGAACCAAAGCCCCACCCCTGCCCAGTCATGCGGTTCTTTCCTGCTCTGGTTTACCCTGCCAGTGAGGAAACTGAGTTTGGGGCAAGCCAAACAGGCCTTCATTCAACCCCACAGAATGGAGAAAGGGAGCTCAGGTTCTAAAGATAACTTCTCTCTGAGGGGTTAGATGGTGGCGGGGAGGAGGGGGTGGCTTTTAAAGGGTAAGAGGCAAGTGCAAGATCAGAAATTGGGAAAAAGGGTGGAGATTTCCAGGAATAGCCTGTGCATTGCTCAGTCCTTCAGCATATGGCATATCTTGCTTAGCAGGGGACAAGTCCCCCCCATTGGGCAAAGATCTTAGTGTGGTAATGAAGCAAAGGCAACGTTCTGACACCTCCAGGTTTCATCTGCACACACACATTCCTCTGGTTAAGTCAGATCCAGTTAAGGCCATTGACCACTGTGTATGTCTCCAAGTATAGCTGCAAAGTATCTTTGCCCAACATCAGGTAATTTGTAAACAGAGTTAAATCAGGGCAAGGAAAGTTGTGACCTTTAGCCTACATTGCCTGATATCTTAAATCTAGGAGGTTCTTTCTGGAGGCTTTTTTGGGGGCCTTTGTGTCATCCTGTTGAGAAATCACAGCTTGTATGGTTAAAAACAGTTTCTGCAACTGGAGTCCAGTGACGTGGAGCCTTAGTGACATGTCTAGAAGTTGGAGAGAACCTTCTTCCTGCATGGAACTCAGCACTGTTTCCACACTTAAACTTCTGGTACATAGAAAGGGAGAGACAGTGTCTCTTGGCATTGGGTATAGGCATTCCCATGTATGCTATGGAAATTGCAGAATTTTTCCAACTGTATTAGACAAGGCTCAAAGGGGAGTCAAAGCAGGATGGGAGGAAGCCACATTGGTATTGAAGCTAACAAAAAGGTTTGAACGTCCAGGGGAGGCACCCCTTTGTAATGCCTAGAGGATACTGGGGAGTTCCCAGTGTGCGTCCTAAGTCCTGAGTGAGTGGTTATAAATCAGCAAACTTTTGGGTTAAAGCTGTATTTAAATTACCAAAATTAACTAGCAAAAACGAAAACATTCAAGAGCTGATTTTTCTTAGGATAGGCACAGGCCAGTAGATCCTATGCCAGCTGCTACTTCCTGTCATATATCCGTGCCTGTATCAGTCAGCAAGTTTGCTGTGAAGCTGACCTCAGAGTGATAAGGACCAGGCTGTCCATGCTGGTCTTACATACAGAACTCCTGAGACAACTCCAGATATGACAGAAAGTTTTCACCAAAACTTCAGAACCAATGACCAACCTGACACTTAAATTTATCTGCTTATCCACCATAAACGCAAACTCAGTGACTCCTTCTAACCCCAAATGAAAAATCTATTTTTGTATAAAAGCCTAAAAGTGTCATTTATCAGAAGTTTCATGAAAACTATAATTTAGAACTGTTGATACTACTTTCAGATAAATCTTTTATCCAGAAATGAGCAGGGGGTAAAGTTTTTACGACAAGCCAAGAAAGCATTTCTCCATTTAATTCAGAACAAATGTTCAGTCACCACATATTTGTTGAATGTCACTTGGTGCCCAGCGCTATAATCGACTGGGGAGTTACTGTTGAATAAAGGAAACATGGTCTCTACTCTGGTTGAAACTACAGTTTAGTGTAGGAAGTTGAGCATTAATGAAATAAACTCAGTAACAAACATGAATTACTAAGAGAAAAGTGCCCTGCATGAAAAAAAAGAGCCTAGCTTGCACTTACAACCTAGTTACCTGCTTTCAACTGAAGCTCAGGCAAGAACACCCTGAAGAGGTGACAGGATGAGAGAGAGTGAAAGATGAAGTTAGCCAGGTAAGAGTAACTCAGGTATATTTAAAACCAATGTGACTAGACAACACAGCAGAACCTCTGCAGTTTGAATAAAGTATCCCTAGAGAGAGATGATATATGAGCACATGCAGTAGGAAAGATCACCTTTACAAGGATAAGGAGAAGTAAAATGCACTTTAAGTGGTAGACACAATCTTAGAATGTAGCTTATAGTCAAACTTATATATATTAAATATGCTTGTTTCCCTCAGGTGAGGTCTGTCAAGTATACTGGCTAAGCCTGGGCTTTGTGCATTCAGCCCTGGTCTGGCTCACATCTTTGTAGTTTCTGAAGAGCAGTAACTACTATTATGTCATTTACGTTACTATGTGATGACAGATACTACCTGCTAAGCAAGTAGTAAAGTTTAAAATATTTTTTTTTTTTTTGGCCACACTGTTCAACTTGTGGGATCTTAGTTCCTCAATCAGGAATTGAACCCTCACTAGTGAAAGTGCAGAGTCCTAACCACTGGACCACAAGGGACTTCCCTAAAATTGTTTCAAAATTTCTAAGTGTTTTTAATGTGCTACTGTCAAGTGGTAGAAAGAAAAATGTAAAAACAGAAAAGCTTGGAAAAGACCCAGACTTGATGTTGCGTATTTAACACTCATGAGGCTTTGATTTCTGTCTGCAACTAAATCATTCTGTGATTCTGAGAAAGTCACTTATTCTAGTCAGCTAAATATCCCCATTGATAGTAACAGGAGGGGGTTATTATTTTACTCTCTGTATATTTTTTAAGGGTGTAGAATAACTCAACCTTGAAGGTACTGAGGCAAAAAAACCTTCCTTCTATACTCTCTTCTTCCTAGTTTTTATTATTGTTTAAAAATTAATTAATGAAACATTTGTGTCCTTTGTTGGTTTCATGAAATCTTACTCTCCAGAAATTTGAGGCTACTACTTATTTTGTAGCTATCTGAAGAAATTTAAGATCATAAATGTAAAATAATTTTTGAGTACTTCTGTACCAGATCTTCTGTTATTAAGTAATAAATATAGATGACCTCATTAAACTATCAAGACAACTGTATGAAGTAGATATTATTACTTCCTCCAGTTTACACATTAAAAAAAAATGAAGGATTAAAGAGACTAACTTCCCAAGGTGGTAATTTTAGAAAGTGTTGGAGCTGGTATTTTATCTTGAGTCTGGATTCTGAATTGTCTCCTTGCCTAGCACAAATTATGTAACTCTTCATAGCTGCAATAAAAAAAGAAAAATTTAGCAGATAAATTCTCAGTGTACTTGTTTTTTTATTTCTATTTATAAACTCAAGTGTTTACATCAGGAAACTTCCTAGGTAGCATCCTCCTAGGCCCTTACCTTCCTGCATAGGCTGCATAGGTTTTTTTGTGCAGAACCACTGTATTAGAATCTCCAGGTGGGTATTCATACAATTCTTGAGGACTCTGACATGTTTCACATTTTCCCCAGAAATTCAATCCAGTAGCTTCTGAGTATGAAAATGTAAATAAACCACAGAGAAATTAATTAATAGTGCCATCCTTTCCACCACTTCTTGTGAAAACCAAAGAGAATTTCCAGGAAGGAATAAAAAGAGACCACAAGTTCACACTCACCTCCCTGGCTATGTAATAAATTTCCTCAAGGGCATTTGAAATCATAGTTTCAGCTTGTTGGGGGAAACGGTAAGAAATCCATGAGAATGTTCTGAAGATTAAGATACATTCTATTCTCTTTTTTTGTCTTTTAAAGACTGTGTTTCATGTTCTTGTGAAACTTTGGAACTTGCAGAACTTGGTTTCTGAGTCTAAAGATTCAAACCGCCAGTTATTTAAAGGGCAGAGCATGAGAAAACACTTGTCTAATTTGATCTTTAATAAGTCACTCCTCTGTGGCTTGACTTGCAGATGCTGTTCACCAAATCTCTTCAGTTGACATGAAAATAGTGACTAGAAGCAACCGTTGAGCTAATTTAGGCAAAAGGGTAGTAAGTGCTGAAAGGGTATTCTAGTGGTACTAGGTCAGTGATATAAGTCAATCAAAATATTTTAAAGATCAGTATGGTAAATGTGTTACTCATTCACTAACAAATTTCTAAGGCATAAGTTAGGTGAGCTCTTGTGAGCTAGGCACACTACTAATATAATTTCTCTGTGCTCTCACTTCTACAAGAGTATTGGTGCTTATTATACATTTTTTCTCTGCCATGAGTTTTCAGAGTAGAATTAAAAAAAAAGAAATGGGCTTCTGGTTTACTTTCTCGTTTAGTTTCTTGACTGAAAACAAAGTAGTTAACCAGAGCTTCATTTACCCATCTGTTACAACAGAAAATAATATCCACTTTTAGTTATAAGTATTAACGTGCATCATATAGAGAGGGCGTCTTCTCCCTATATTTCTTTCATCTTTTGTAATGCTCAAAATACAGAGGGTAGTGGAATTATTTGTTACCAACTATTTTTTTCCCTGAAGATTATTAAATCTTCATTTCTAATCATTGTTAGTGTTGTACAAGAGTAATAATTCATAACTGACACAATTCCCATTTATACAATAAAAAATACCAGTGTTGTCCCCTGATAATTTCCATAGATAAGGTCCACACACACAATTTTCTGATCTTAGGACCTTCTATCCAAGGTGCTGCATTGGAGAGTTGGTTTTTGAAACTTCCTCCTCTGGGTTTGTTGGCCTGTGAATCACCTCCAGGTGCTCCACTTAAGTTTATTTGTCTTTCTAAGGATCTGATGTGCTCTACTTAAAAAGGGCCTAGATTTCAGTTAGCTCTAATCTTGTTTTGATAGGGTTCTTCTGAAATTTGGGCCAAAAGGGGTTCATCTATTCATTCAAGAAGTATTTGCAATGCCTGCCATATATTGTTGCTAAATGTGAAAGTATTATGCATGACCCCAGGCTGTGTTATTTTTTTTCTTTTGGTATTAAAGCCCTCCCCAAATCAATTAAATCATGGCAAATAATTCCACTACCCTTAAGAATGGCTCAATCCAAAATGATTGTAAGGAAGAGGAAACATTTAAGTTTCTCAATTATTTAGATGCTGAGATTTTCTTTCTTTTCAGATTTTCATTTTATATTGTAATGTAGTTCTTTTCCAATATTGTGTTTATTTCAGGTGCATAGCAAAGTGATTGAGTTTGTTGTTGTTCAGTCACTAAGTCACGTCTGACTCTGGGCAGCCCTATAGACTGCAGCATGCTGGGCTCCCCTGTCCTTCACTATCTCCCGGAGTTGGCTAAAATTCACGTCCATTGAGTCAGTGATGCTGTCTAACCATTGTATCCTCTGCCGCCCCCTTCTCCTTTTCAGTATTCCACAGCATCAGGGTCTTATACAATGAGTTGGCTCTTCACATCAGGTGACCCAAAATACTGGAGCTTCAGGATGCAGTCCTTTCAATGAATATCCATGGTTGATTTCCTTTAGGATTGACTGGTTTGATCTCCTTGCAGTCCAAAGGAGTCTCAGGAGTCTTTTCCATCATGACAATTCAAAAGCATCAATTCTTTGGTGCTTAGCTTGTTTTATGGTCCACCTCTCACATCTGTATGTGACTACTTAAAAATCATAGCTTTCACTCTATGGACCTTTGTCAGTAAAGCAATGTCTCTGCTTAATATACTGTCTAGATTTGTCATACTTTACTTCCAAGGAGCAAGCATCATACACACACACACACACACACACACACACACACACATGGAGCAAGCATCACTCACACACACACACACACACACACACCTTCCCCAAACTTTAAACATTTTTATTTTGTATTGGGGTATAGCCAGTTAACCCCAGTTAACAGTGTCATGGTAGTTTCAGGTGAACAGTGAAGGGACTCAGCCATGCATATTCATGTCTCTATTCTCCCCCAAACTCCTCTCACATCTAGGCTGGCATATAACATTGAGCAGAGATCCATGTGCGATACAGTTGGTCCTTGCTGGTTATCCATTTAAAATATAGCAGTGTGTCCATGATATACATGACTTTCCCAAAGTCCCTAACTGTCCTTTCCCCCTGGCAACCATAAGTTTATTTTCTAAGTCTATGAGTCTCTTTTGTAAGTAAGTTCATTTGTATCATTTCTTTTAAGATATCGCATATCAGGGGTGTCATACAATATTTCTCCTTCTCTGTATGACTGACTTCAGTTAGTATGACACTCTATAGGTGCATCTGTGTTGCTGCAAATGGCATTATTTTATTCTTTTTAATGGCTGAGTAGTATTCCGTTGTGTATTATGCACATCTCCTCTATCCATTCCTCTGTCAGTGGACATTTAGGTTGCTTCCATGTCCTGGCTGTTGTAAACAGTACTGCAATGAACATTGGGGTGCATGTATCCTTTTGGATCATGTTTTTCTCTGGATATATGCCCAGGAGTGGGATTGCAGGGTCATCTGGTAGCTCTATTTTTGTTTTTTTAAGGAACTTACATACTGTTCTCCATACTGGCTGTACTGATTTAAATTCCCACCAACAGTGTAGGGGGGTTTCCCCACTCTACATCCTCTCCAGCATTTATTGTTTGTGGGTTTTTTTATGATAGCCATTCTGGATGGTGTGAGGTGATATGCTGTTATAGTTTTGATTTCCATTTTTCTAATAATTGGTTATGTTGAACATCTTTTCATGTACCTCTTGGCAATCTGTATGTCTTCTTTGGACAAATGTCTATTTAGGTCTTCTGCCCATTTGTTGATTTGATTGTGTTGATGCTTTAAGCATCATGAGCTATTTGTAAGTTTTTGAGACTAATCCCTTTTGGTCACATCATTTGCAAATATTTTCTCCCATCTATGGGTTGTCTTTCATTTTGTTTGTTTCCTTTGCTATGTAGCAGCTTTTGAGTTTAAGCAGGTCCCATTTGTTTCTTTTTGTTTTTATTTCCATTATTCTGGGAGAGGAATAGAAAAAGATATTGCTGCAATTTATGAGTGTTCTGCCTAAGTTTTCCTCTAGGCATAAATTCATCAGTGAGCCCTAGTAGTTTTCTGGTAGCATTTTTAGGATGTTCTATGTGTAATATCATGTCATCTGCAAACAGTGATGGTTTTATTTGTTTTCCAATTTGAATTCCTTTTATTTCTTCTTTTCTGATGGCCATGGCTAGGGCTTCCAAACTGTGTTGAATGAAAGTGGTGAGAGTGGACATCCTTCTTGTTCCTGATTTTGGCGGAAATGCTTTCAGTTTTTCACCGTTGAGAATGATGTTTCCTATGGGTCTGTCACATACGGCACTTATAATGTTGAGGTAGGTTTCTTCTTTACCAACATTCTGAGGAGTTTTTATCATAAATGGGTGTTGAATTTTGTCAGCATCTTTTTCTGCATCTGTTGAGAAGAATATGTGATTTTCATTCTTCAATTTGTAGTATGATATGCCATGTTGATTTTGCATGTATCAATGTGATGTATCATACATGCATCACTATGATAAATCCCATTTGATCATGGTATAAGATCCTTTTAATATGCTGGATTCAGTCGGCTAGTGTTTTGTTGAGGATTTTTGTATCTATTTTTGCTGAATGATATTGGCCTGTAATTTTCTTTTTCCTTATTCTTTTTTGGTATCTTTGTCTCATTTTTGGTATCAGGGTGATGGTAGCCTCATAGAATGAGTTTGGGAATGTTGCTTTGTCAGCATTTTTTGGGAAGAATTTCAGAAGGAAGTTGTTAACTTTCCTCTAAATGACTGATATAATTGGCCCGTGAAGCTATTTGCTTGAGGACTTTTGTTTGGAAGATTTTTAATCAGGTTCAATTTCAGTACTTGTTATATTTTTCAGTACTTGTTATATTTATATTTTCTATTTCCTCCTAATTCAATCTTTGTAAGGTTTTTGTCCATTTGTAGGTTGTAGTATTGTATATGTCCCACTTCTAGTTTACCCATTTCGTTGGCATATAGTTGCTTGTGGTGGTCTCTTATGATCCTTCATATTTCTATGGCATCATGTTTAACTTCCTTTTCATTTCCAATTTTACTGATTTGAGTCCTCAGTATTTTTTTCTTGGTGAGTCTGGCTAAAAAGTTTTTAACAATTTTGTTTATCTCTTCAAAGAATCAACTTTTACTCTTTTGATCTTTGCTATTGTTGCTTTATCTCTATTTGTTTTTTTTCTGCTTTGATCTTTTAAGTTTCTTTCTACTAACTTTGGGTTTCATTTTTTCTTCTTTTTCTAGTTGTTTTAGGTGTAAAGTTAGGTTCTTTATTTGATATTTTTCTTATTTCCTGAGTTAAGATTGTATTCCTGTAAACTTCCCTCTTAGATCTGGTTTTGCTGTGTCCCATATATGGGTTTTGGATTGTTGTTTTCATTTATCTCTTAGTATTTTTTTAATTTCTTCTTTGATTTTTTTCAGTGATCCATTGGTTATTTAGTAACATATGCTTTAATATGTATCTGTGTTTTTTGTAGTATTTCCCCTATAATTGATTTCTAATCTTATAGCATTGTAGTCAGAAATATGCTTGATATGATTTCAATTTTTAAAAATTTACTGAGGTTTGGTTTGTGATCCAAGATGTGATCTATCCTGGAAGATGTTCCATGTGCACTTCAGAAGAAGGTATATTCTCCTGCTTTTAAGATGGAATGTCCTATAAATAACAATTGAGTCTGTCCAGGATAACATATCATTTAATTTTCTATCTGGTTTATCTGTTCATTGATGAAATTGGTGTGTTAAAGTCCCTCACTGTTACTGTGTTAAGATTCCCCTTTTGTTGATGTTAGTATTTGCTTTATATGTTGACATGCTCATATATTGGGTGCATACATGTCATCATTATATCTTCTTGGATTGATCCTTTGATTGTTGCATGCATGTGTACTGACTTGCTTCAGTTGTGTCCAACTCTGTATGACCCAATGGACTGTAGTCTGCCAGACTCCTCTATCCAAGGGATTCTTCAGGCTAGAATACCAGAGTGGGTTGCCATACCCTCCTCCAGGGGATCTTCCTGACCCAGGGTTTGAACCTGCATCTCTTTTGTCTTCTGCATTGGCAGGCAAGTTCCTGAACACTTGTGCCACCTGGTCTTTACTTGTCTTTTGTAACAGTCTGTTTTAGCATCTGTTTTGTCTTATATGAGTATTACTTACTCCAACATTCTTTTGATGTCAGTTTTCATGGAATATCTTTTTGGATCCTGTCACTTTCAGTGTGTTGTCCAGTCGTGTCCAACTATTTGTGACCCCATGGACTGCAGCATGCCAGGCTTCCCTATCCTTCACTATCTCCCAGAGTTTGCTCAAACTCATGTCCGTTGAGTCGGTATTGCCATCCAACCATCTTGTCTTCTGTTGCCCCCTTCTCCTGCCCTCAGTCTTTCCCAGCATCAGGGTCTTTTCCAGTCAGCTCTTCACACAGGTGGCCAAAGTATTGGAGCTTCGGCTTCAGCATCAGTCCTTCCAATTAATATTCAGGGTTGATTTCCTTTAGGATTGACTGGTTTGATCTCCTTTCTGTCCAAGGGACTCTCAAGAGTCTTCTCCAGCAGAGTTTGAAAGCATCAGTTCTGCTGTGCTCAACCTTCTTTATGGTCCAACTCTCACATCCATACACGACTACTAGAAAAACCAAAGCTTTGACTATGTGGCCTTTGTGGGCAAAATATGTCTCTGCTTATTAACATGCTGGCTAGGTTTGTCACAGCTTTACTTCCAAGGAGCAAGTGTCTTAATTTTATGGCTGCAGTCACCATCCACACTGATTTTGGAGTCCAAGAAAATAAAGTCAGTCACTGTTTCCATTGTTTTTCCATCTATTTGCCATAAAGTGATGGGACTGGATGCCATGATCTTTGTTTTTTGAATATTGAGTTTTAAGCCAGCTTTTTCACTGTGCTCTTGTCAAGAGACTCTTCAGTTCTTCTTTGTTTTCTGCCATTAGCATGGTGTCATCTGCATGTCTGAGTTTATTCATATTTCTCCTGGCAGTCTTGATTTCAACTTGTGCTTCATCCAGCCTGGCATTTCACATGATGTACTCTGCATTTAATTTAAATAAGCAGGGTGATGATGTACATCTTTGATGTACTCCTATCCCGATTTTGAACCAGTCCATTGTTCCATGTCCAGTTCTATTTGTTGCTTCTTGACCTGCATACAGGTTTCTCAGGAGACAGGTAAGGTGGTTTGATCTTCCCATCTCTTTAAGAATTTTCCACATTTTGTTGTGATCTACATAATCAAAGGCTTTAGCATAGTCGATGAAGCAGAAGTAAATGTTTTTTCTGGATTTCTCTTGCTTTTTCTGTAATCCAACGGCTGTTGGCTTCTGCCTTTTCTAAATCCAGCTTGTGCTACTGGAAGTTCTCAGTTCACATACTGTTGAAGCCTAGCTTGAAGGATTTTGAGCATTATCTTGTTAGCACATGAATGAACACAGCTGTGTGGTAGTTTGAACATTCACTGGCTTTGCCCTTCTTTGGGATTGGAATGAAAGCCGACTTTTTTCAGTCCTCTTGTCACTGCTGATTTCTAAATTTGCTGGCATATTGACTGCAACACTTTCACAGCATCATCTTTTAGGATTTGAAGTAGTTCAGCTTGAATTCCATCACCTGCACTAGGTACGTTCGTAGTTATGCTTCCTAAGTCCCACTTGACTTCACACTCCAGGATGTCTTGTCTAGGTGAGTGACCATACCATAGTGGTTATCCAGGTCATTAATATCTTTTTTGTATAGTTCTTTGGTGTATTCATGCAACCTCTTCTTAATCTCTTTTGCTTCTGTTAGGTCCATACTGTTTCTGTCCTTTATTGTGCCCATCTTTGCATGAAAGGATCCCTTGGAGTCTGATTGTCTTGAGATCTCTAGGCTTTCCTATTTTATTTTTCCCCTCCTTTTCTTTGCATTGTTTATTTAAGAATGAGTTCTTATTTCTCCTTGCTATTCTTTGGAACTCTGCATTCAGATGGGTATATCTTTCCTTTTCTCCTTTGCCTTTCACTGCTCTTCTTTTTTCAGCTGTTTGTAATGCATCCTTAGACAACCTTTTTGCCTTATTGCATTTCTTTTTCTTTTTTTGAAATATATTTTACTTTAATTGGAGGCTAATTACTTAACAATATTGTGGTGGTTTTTGCCATACATTGGCATGAATCAGCCATGGGTGTACATGTGTCCCCTATCCCGAACCCTCTTCCCATCTCCCTCCACATGCCATCTCTCTGGGTTGTCCCAGAGCACTTTGAGTGCCCCGTTTCATGCATTGATATTGGCGTGGTCATCTGTTTCACATATGGTAATATAC
This sequence comes from Cervus canadensis, assembly GCF_019320065.1. Taxonomy (NCBI): domain Eukaryota; kingdom Metazoa; phylum Chordata; class Mammalia; order Artiodactyla; family Cervidae; genus Cervus; species Cervus canadensis. Next base: position 35,225,617 of record NC_057400.1, on the reverse strand, counting down.
ATGTTTCAATGATATTCTCTCAAATCATCCCACCCTTGCCTTCTCCCAGAGTCAAAAAGTCTGTTCTTTATATCTGTGTCTTTTGCTGTCTTGCATATAGGGTCATCATTACCATCTTTGTAAATTCCGTATATATGTGTTAATATACTGTATTGGTGCTTTTCTTTCTGACTGACTTCACTCTGTATAATAGGCTCCAGTTTCATCCACTCCTCATTAGAACTGATTCAAATGCTTTCTTTTTAATAGCTGAGTAATATTACATTGTGTATGTGTACCACAACTTTCTTATCCATTTGTCTGCCAATGGACATTTAGGTTGCTTCCATGTCCTAGCTATTGTAAACAGTTCTGCAGTGAACATGGGGTACATGTGTCTCTTTCAGTTCTGGTTTCCTCAGTATGTATGCCCAGCAGTGGGATTGCTGGGTCATATGGCAGTTCTATTTCCATTTTTTTAAGGAATCTCCACACTGGGGAGATTCTCCACAGTGGCTGTACTAGTTTGCATTCCCACCACCTTCTCCAGCATCTCCACCCCCTCTCCAGCATTTATTGTTCGTCAACTTTTTGATGGCAGCCATTCTGACTGGTGTGAGATGGTACCTCATTGAGGTTTTGATTTGCATTTCTCTGACAATGAGTGATGTTGAGCATCTTTTCATGTGTTTATTAGTCATCTGTATGTCGTATTTGGAGAAATGTCTGTTTAGTTCTTTGGCCCGTTTTTTGATTGGATCGCTTATTTTTCTGGTATTGAGCTGCATGAGCTGCTTGTATATTTTTGAGATTAATTCCTTTTCAGTTGCTTGGTTTGCTGTTGTTTTCTCCTCTGCTGAAGGCTGTCTTTTCACCTTATAGTTTCCTTCATTGTGCAAAAGCTTTTAAGTTTAATTAGGTCCCATTTGTTTATTTTTGCTTTTATTTCCATTACTCTGAGGGGTGGGTCATAGAGGATGTTGCTGTGATTTAGGTCAGAGAGTGTTTCGCCTGTGTTTTCCTCTAGGAGTCTTATAGTTTCTGGTTTTACATTTAGATCTTTAATCCATTTTGAGTTTATTTTTGTGTATGGTATTATAAAGTGTTCTAGTTTCATTCTTTTACAAGTGGTTGACCAGTTATCCCAGCAATACTTGTTAAAGAGATTGTCTTTTCTCCATTTTATATTTTTGCCTCCTTTTTCAAAGATAAGGTGTCCATAGGTGCATGGATTTACCTCTGGGCTTTCTGTTTTGTTCCACTGATCTATATTTCTGTCTTTGTGCCAGTACCATACTGTCTTGATGACTGTATCTTTGTAGTATAGTCTGAGGTCAGGCAGGTTGATTCCTCCAGTTCCATTCTTCTTTCTCAAGATTGCTTTGGCTATTCGAGTTTTTTTGTAATTCCATACAAATTGTGAAATTACTTGTTCTAGTTCTCTGAAAAATACCGTTGGTAGCTTGATAGGGATTGCATTGAATCTGTAGATTGCTTTGGGTAGTATCCTCATTTTCACTGTATTGATTCTTTAGATCCATGAACATGTTATATTTCTCCATCTATTTGTGTCATCTTTGATTTCTTTCATCAGTGTTTTATAGTTTTCTATGTATTGGTCTCTTGTTTCTTTAGTAGACTTGTTCCTGAGTATTTTATTCTTTTCATCGCAATGGTGAATGGGATTGTTTCCTTATTTTCTTTTTCTGTTTTCTCATTGTTAGTGTATAAGAATGCAAGGGATTTCTGCATATTAATTTTATATTCTGCAACTTGACTATATTCATTGATTAACTCTAGTAATTTTCTGGTGGTATCTTTAGGGTTTTCAATGTAAAGGATCAAGTCATCTGCAGACAGTTTTACTTCTTCTTTTTTAATATGTATTCCTTTTTATTTCTTTTTCTTTTCTAATTGCTCTGGCTAAAACTTGCAAACCTATGTTGAATAGAAGTGGTGAGGGTGGGCACCCTTGTCTTGTTTCTGACTTTAGGGGAAATGTTTTCAGTATTTTGCCATTGAAGATAATGTTTGCTGTGGTTTTATCATATATGGCTTTTTTATGGTGAGGTATGTTCTTTCTATGCTTGCTTTCTGGAGTGTTTTTATCATAAATGGGTGTTGAGTTTTGTCAAAGGCTTTCTCTGCATCTGTTGAGTTAATCATATGGTTTTTATCTTTACATTTGTTAATGTGGTGTATCACATTGATTGATTTGTGAATATTGAAGAATCCTTGCATCCCTGGGATAAAGCCCACTTGGTTATGATGTATGATCTTTTTAATATGCTGTTGGATTCTGTGCTAGAGTTTTGGTGAGTATTTTTGCATCTGTGTTCATCAGTGATATTAACCTGTAGTTTTCTTTTTTTGTGTAATCTTTGTCTGGTTTTGGTATTAGGGTGATGGTGTCCTCATAGAATGAGTTTGGAGTTTACCTTCCTCTTCAATTTTCTGGAAGAGCTTGAGTAGGATAGGTGTTAGCTCTTCTCTAAATTTTTGGTAGAATTCAGCTGTGAAGCCATCTCATCCTGGGCCTTTGTTTGTTGGAAGATTATTGATTACAGTTTTGATTTTCATGTTTGTTTGTGATGGGTCTGTTTGGATTTCCGATTTCTTCCTGGTTCAGTTTTGGAAGGTTATACTTTTTCTATAAATTCATTCATTTCTTCTGAGCTGTCCATTTTATTGGCATATAGTTGCTGATAGTAGTCTATTATGATCCTTTGTATTTCTGTGTTGTCTGTTGTGATTTCTCCATTTTCATTTCTAATTTTGTTGATTTGATTCTTCTCCCTTTTTTCTTGATAAGGATAAGTCTGGCTAATTGGTGTGTCTATTTTATTTATCTTCTCAAAGAACCAGCTTTAATTTTGTTGATTTTTGCTATAGTTTCCTTTGCTTTATTTTCATTTATTTCTGCCCTAATTTTTATGATTTCTTTCCTTCTATTAACCCTCAGGTTCTTCATTTCTTCTTTTTCTAGTTGCTTTAGGTGTAAAGTTAGGTTATTTACTTGATTTTTCTCTTGTCTCGAGGTAAGCTTCTATTGCTATGGACCTTCCCCTTAGTACTGCTTTTACTGAATCCCATTGGTTTTGGGTTGTCATGTTTTCATTTTCATCTGTTTCTATGCATGTTTTGATTTCCTTTTTGATTTCTTCCTTGATTTGTTGGTTTTTCAGAAGCATGTTGTTTACCCTCCATAGGTTTGTGTTTTTAATAGTTTTTTTTTCCCTGTAGTTGGCATCTAATCTTACTGCATTGTGATCAGATAAGATGCTTGACATGATTTCATGTTTTTTGAATTTACGAAGGCTAGATTTATGGCCCAGGATGTGATCTGTCCTGGAGAATGTGCTGTGTGCACTTGAGAAAAAAGGTTAAATTCATTGTTTTGTGGTGAAATGTCCTCAGTTCAGTTTAGTCGCTCAGTCATGTCCAACTCTTTGCAACCCCATGAACTGCAACACGCCAGGCCTCCTTGTTCATCACCAGCTCCCAGAGTTTACCCAAACTCACGTCCATTGATGAGTGATACCATCCAACCATCTTATCCTGCGTTGTCCCATTTTCCTCCCACCTTCAATCTTTCCCAGCATCAGAGTCTTTTCAAATGACTCAGCTCTTTGCATCAGGTGGCCAAAGTATTGGAGTTTCAGCTTCAACATCAGTCCTTCCAATGTACACCCAGGGCTGATCTCCTTTAGGATGGACTGGTTGGATCTCCTTGCAGTCCAAGGGATTCTCAATAGTCTTTTGCAACACCACAGTTCAAAAGCATCCATTCTTTGGAACTCAGCTTTCATTATGGTCCAACTCTCACATCCATACATGACTACAGGAAAAACCAAAGCTTTGACTAGACAGATCTTTGTTGGCAAAGTAATGTCTCTGCTTTTTAATATGCTAGTTTGCTCATAGCTCATATGCTAGGTCTAGGTTGCTCATAGCTTTTCTCCCAAGGAGTAAGCGTGTTTTAATTTCATAGCTGCACTCACCATCTACAGTGATTTTGGAGCCCCCAAAAATAAAGTCAGCCACTATTTCCACTGTTTCCCCATCTATTTGCCATGAAGTGATGGGACCAGATGCCATGATATTAGTTTTCTGAAAGTTTAGCTTTAAGACAGCTTTTTCACTCTCCTCTTTCACTTTCATCAAGAGGCTCTTTAGTTCTTCACTTTCTGCCATAAGGGTGGTGTCATCTGCATATCTGAGGTTATTGTTATTTCTCTTGGCCATCTTGATTCCAGCTCGTGCTTCTTCCAGCCCAGCATTTCTCATGATGTACTCTGCATATAAGTTAAATAAGCAGGGTGACAATATACAGCTTTGATGTACTCCTTTTCCTATTTGGAACCAGTCTGTTGTTCCATGTCCAGTTCTAACTGTTGCTTCCTGACCTGCATACAGGTTTCTCAAGAGGCAGGCCAGGTGGTCTGGTATTCCCATCTCTTTCAGGATTTTCCACAGTTTATTGTGATCCACACAGTCAAAGGCTTTGGCACAGTCAATAAAGCAGAAATAGATGTTTCTCTGGAACTCTCTTGGCTTTTTGATGATCCATCAGATGTTGGCAATTTGATCTCTGGTTCCTCTGCCTTTTCTAAAACCATCTTGAACATTTGGAAGTTCAGGGTTCACATATTGATGAAATGTCCTATAGATATTAATTAGGTCTAACTGGTCCATTGTATCATTTAAAGTTTGTGATTCCTTGCTAATTTTCTGTAGGTTGATCTATCCATAGGTGTGAGTGGGGTATTAAAGTCTCCCACTATTATTGTGCTACTGTTAATTTCCCATTTCATACTTGCTAGCATTTGCCTTATGTATTGAGGTACTCCTATGTTGGATACATATATATTTATAATTTTTATGTCTTCTTGGATTGATCCTTTGATCATTACATAGTGTCCTTTGTCTCTTTTCCCAATCTTTATTTCAAAGTCTATTTTATGTGACATGAGTATTGCCACTCCTGCTTTCTTTTGGTCTCCATTTGCATGAAATATCTTTTTCCAGCCCTTCACTTTCAATCTGTATGTGTCCCTTGGTTTGAGGTGGGTCTCTTGGAGATAGCATATATAGGGGTCTTGTTTTTGTATCCATTTAGCCAGTCTTTGTCTTTTGGTTGGGGCATTCAACCCATTTACATTTAAGGTAATTATTGGTAAGTATGATCCTGTTGCCGTATACTTTGTTTTTTGGATTTGAGTTTATGAACCTTTTCTGTCTTTTCTGTCTAGAAAAGATCCTTTATCATTTGTTGAAGAGCTAGTTTGGTGGTGCTGAATTCTCTCAGCCTTTGCTTGTCTGTAAAGCTTTTGATTTCTCCTTCATATTTCAATGAGATCCTTGCTGGGTATAGTAATCTGGGTTGTAGGTTTTTCTCTCTCATCAGTTGAAGTGTGTCCTTCCATTCCCTTCTGGCCTGGAGAGTTTCTGTTGAAAGATCAGCTGTTATCCTTCCGTGGAGATCCCCTTGTGTGTTTTTGCTGCTTTTAATATTTGCTCTTTGTGTTTCATCTTCATTAGTTTGATTAATATGCGTCTTGGGGTGTTTCACCTTGGATTTATGCTGTTTGGGACTCTTTGGGTTTTGGGACTCTCTAGGGAAGTTTTCTGGTGAAGGCAATGGCACCCCACTCCAGTACTCTTGCCTAGAAAATCCCATGGATGGAGGAACCTGGTAGGCTGCAGTCCATGGGGTCGCTAGAAGTCGGACACAACTGAGCGACTTCACTTTCACTTTTCACTTTCACGCATTGGAGAAGGAAATGGCAACCCACTCCAGTGTTCTTGTCTGGAGAATACCAGGAACGGGGGAACCTGGTGGGCTGGCCGTCTGTGGGGTCGCACAGAGTCGAACACGACTGAAGCAACTTAGCAGCAGCAGCAGGGAAGTTTTCAACTATTATCTCCTCAAGTATTTTCTCATGCCCTTTCTTTTTGCCTTCTTCTTTTGGTACTCTGATGATTCAAATGTTGGGGCATTTAACATTGTCCCAGGGTCTCTGAGGTTGTCCTCATTTTTTTTTTTTTTCATTCTTTTTTCCTCTCTGCTTCATTTATTTCCACCATTCTATCTTCCACCTCACTTATCCTATCTTCTACCTCAGTTATTCTACTGTTGGTTCCCTCCAGAGTGCTTTTGATCTCATTTATTGCATTATTCATTATTGATTGACTTCTTTATTTCTTCTAGGTCCTTGTTAAACATTTCTTGCATCTTCTGAACTCTTGTCTAGTCTGTTTATCTGTAACTCCATTTTGTTTTTAAAATTCTGGATCATTTACACTGTCATTTTTCTGAATTCTTTTTCAGGTAGACTCCCTTTCTCCTCCTCTTTTGTTTGGTTTGCTGGGCATTTATCATGTTCCTTTACCTGCTGAATATTTCTCTGCCTTTTCATTTTGTTTAGATTGCTGTGTTTGATGTACCCTTTCTGTAGGCTGGAAGTTCATAGTTCCTCTTTATTGTGGAGCCTGCTTCCTGTGGGTGGGGTTGGACTAGTGGCTTGTCAAGGTTTCCTGGTTAGGGGAGCTTGTTTCTGTGTTCTGGTGAGTGGAGCTGGGTCTCTTCTCTCTGTAGTACAATGAAGTGTCCAGTAGTGAGTTTTGGGGTGTCTATGAGTTTGGCATGGCTTTGGACAGCCTGTCTTTTTGTGTTCAGGGCTGTGTTCCTGCTTTGCTGGAGAATTAGCATGATATGTCTTGCTCTGGAACTTGTTGGCTCTTGTTGGCTTGGTTTTATTGTAGGTATGGAGGCTTTTGGATGAGCTCTTTTCTATTAATGTTCCCTGGAATCAGGAGTTTTCTGATTTTCTCAAGTTTTGGAGTCAGGCCTCCTGCCTCTGGCTTTTAGTCTTATTCCTACAGTAGCCTCAAGACTTCTCCATTCATACAGTATGGAAGATAAACATCTAGGTTAATGGTGAAACAATTCTCCATGGCGAGCGACACCCAGATAGGTTCACAGAGTTACGTGGAGAAGGGAAGAGGGAGATAGAGGTGATGAAGAGGGAGAAGACAGGGAATCAAAAGGGGAGAGGGCAGTCTAGCCAGTAATTAATTCCCTAAGTGCTCTCCACAGCCTGGAACACTCAGAGAGATTCACAGAGTTACATAGAGAAGAGAAGAGGGAGGAGGGAGATAGAGGTGGCCAGGAGGAGAAGAGGGGGAGTCAAAAAGGGAAAGACCAATCTAGTCAGTAATCAGTTCCCTGAGTATTCTCCACAGCCTGGAACACCCAGAGGGATTCACAAAGTAGAAAAGAGAAAGGGGAGGGAGGAGATAGAGGTGACCTGGGGGAGAAAAGGGAGAGTCAAAAGGGGAAAGAGCAAGCAAGCGAGTAATCACACCCTTAAGTGAAAATCGATACTGAAGATTAGCTTCTTAAAGGTACAAAATTAACAACAAATACCAAAAAGAAAAGATTAAAAATCTAGAGTAGAGGTTAGACTCTCAAAAAAAAAAAATTAAAAATACAAAACAAAATTATTCACAAAAATTATAAAAAAAATATATGAAATTTACTTTAAAAATAGGGTCTTGTTTTGCAAAGTAATAGTAGGTTATAAAAATGAAAATTGAGTAATAAAGGACTTAAAAAATTAAAAAGTGATAATAGTAAGAATATTATTTAGGAATTTTATCTGGAGCTGTTGAGGCAGTGTGGGGTCAGTTTTGTTTCAGATAGTTCCTTATTCCAGCTTGTACTTGTTCTCAGGGTCAAAAGGCCCCCTCCAGTGCTTAGTCAATATTAACTGCAGGGTTTTACTCTGTTGCATCTGTCACTTCCAGAGCAGTTCCCTCCTCTTTGTTTATTTTTGCTTCCTCTGTTTGCAAGTCTCTTCAGTGTCTAACTTCCGCCTTGACGCAAGGGGGCGAAGGTGGTCACTTATTTAGGCTCACTTGTTCAGTTGTGTTGTGGGGAGGAAGGGACACTGCAAACTAATATCGCTGGCATGTGTGGGGAGTGCTTGCAGGGTATGGACCACACTGGGTTTGCCCCAGCTCAAGGCAGTGTGTGCTTCGCTTCCTGGGTCTACATTGCTCAGTCTCCAGGGTGCTCTGCAGGGTCACTGTCCAAAGTGGGCCCTGCATTTCATGCACTTCCGAGGTCTGAGTTGCTCAGGTTCTCGGGTACTCCACAAGGACATAGACTCTGTTAGGTGTGCGTTTTTGTGCCTCTCCCAGGTCCGAGCAGCTCAGGCGACCAGGTGTTTGGCGAGTACACTGTCCCAGGTGGGCCGTGCATCTTAATCTCCCCCCAGTCCCAGCCACTCGGTTTCCCGGGTGTGCCATGTGTCTCCTCTGGGGAGCTGATCTCAGGCTGCAACCCTCCTGGCAGATGTCAACCATCCAGGATCCCAGGGAAACGTGGTTAGCAACTGGGAGCCTGCTCACAGTTTGGTGGAGGATGGCAGTTTCTGGGGCCAGTATTGGAGCAGCCACTTGCCTTCTGGCTCTGGCTGTGCACGCCTGCCTCTGTGACTCCACTGGTGGGGAGGGGCCTGTACGCAGCTGGCCAGCTCTCCTTTGCTATTAGCTCAATCCTTTGTTCTGTGAGCAGGCCAGGCTGCGTGTTAGAGCCTTTTGCAGGCAAGTTCTTTTTTTTTCCTTTGATGATCCCACAGTTTGGGTTGCTATCTCACATTAGCTCCCTCAGATTGTCCTAAGGGCATTCAGGCCTGGTCCTTACCCTAAGCGCGGATTATGCAGCTTGCGCCTCCCTGTCCAGCCTCTGCTCGCTGGTGGGGACCGCGAGCATCTGGGCTACTTCTCCACTGGCAGCTGCGGCTTGTATTCTGTGGGTGGTTGTTTTTTTTTTTTTTTTCCTCTCCTGGTTATGTTGTGCTCTGAGATTCCAAAACTCCTCACAGACTGGCCTGTGAGAGGGTTTTCTACTGTTTGGAAACTTCTCCTCCTTCACAACTCCCTCCCCAGAATAGGTCTCCATCCCTAACTCTTTTGTCTCTCTTTTTGTCTTTTATATTTTGTCCTATGTCCTTTTGAAGAGAATGGGCTGCCTTTCTGGGTGCCTGGTGTCCTCTGCCAGCATTCAGAAGTTGTTTTGTGGAAGTTGCTCAGCATTCAGATGATCTTTTGATAAATTTGTAGGAGAGAAATTGGTCTCCCCGTCCTATTCCTCTGCTATCTTGGGACCATGTCCCCCCACCCAGTCTCCCCGCCCCCCCCCGCCCCCCGCAACACACACACATTTCTTTTTCTTGGGGATGGTTTTGGTCACTGCCTCCTGTACAATGTTATGAATCTCTGTCCATAGTTATTCACGTACTCTTATCAGATCTAATCCCTTGAATCTATTTGTCACTTCCACTGCATCATCATAAGTGATTTGATTTAGGTCGTACCTGAATGGCGTACTTTCTTATTTTTAAGTCTGAATTTTGAAATAAGCTCATGATCTGAGCCACAGTCAGCTCTCGGTCTTGATTTTGCTGACTGTATAGAGCTTCTCAATCTTCAGCTGCAAAGAATAGATTAGTCTGATTTCATTATTGATCCTCTGGTGATGTCCATGTATACATTCATCTCTTGTGTTGTTGGAAGAGGATATTTTTTATGACCAGTGTGTTCTCTTGGCAAAACTCTGTTAGCCTTTGTCCTGCTTCATTTGTACTCCAAGGCCAAACTTGCCTGTTACTCCTGGTATCTCTTGATTTCCTACTTTTGCATTCCAGTCTCCTGTGATGCAAAGGGATCTTTTTTGGTGTTAGTTGTAGAAGGTCTTATAAGTCTTCATAGAACCATTCAACTTCAATTTCTTTGGCATTAGTGGTTGGGGCATACTCCGTTTGAGACCCTATGGACAGTAGCTCGCCAGGCTCCTCTGTCCATGGAACTCTTTAGACAAGAAGACTGGAGTGGATTGCCATTGCCTTTTCCAGGGGATATTCCCAACCCAGGAATAAAACCCAGGCTCTTGTCTTGCAGGCTAATTCTTTACCAGTTGAGCTGCTGACTTGCTGCATTTTCATTTCAGCGTGTATATGTCAGTTGATCTGAAGTGGGTCTTTTGGGGACAGCATTATTTTGGGGTACTCTTTTTGTATCCATTCAGGCAGCCTATGTCTTTTGGTTGGAACATTTAACCCATTTACATTTAAAGTAATTATCAATGCATGTCATTATGGACATTTTGTTAATTGTTTTAGTTTCTTTAGGTCTTTTTTCTTCCCTTCTGCTTTTGTTTTCTTGTGATTTGATGACTCTGTTTAGTGTTTTGATTCTTTTTGCTTGTGTGTGTCTATATCTAACACAGATTTTTAATTTGCAGCTACCATGAGGTTTTGAAATAGCAGTCCAATATATGTACATATTATATATATAATAAATTGTTTTCAGTTGCTGTTCTCTTAATTTTAAATTCATGTCCAATATCCTGCATTTGTAATGTCTCTTTCTCACAATTCCTGGTTTTGATATGACACTTTGTGTGGATGGTTTCCTACCTTTACTGCATTTTGCTTTTACCAGTGTTCAGTTCAGTCGCTCAGTCATGTTCTGACTCTTTGCAACCCCATGAGCCACAGCACGCCAGGCCTCCCTGTCCATCACCAACTCCCGGAGTCCACCCAAACCCATGTCCATTGAGTCAGTGATGCCATCCAACCATCTCATCCTCTGTTGTCCCCTTCTTCTCCTGTGAGCTTTCTTACTTATAAATTTGTTTCTTTTTTGCTTAGACAATTTCCTTTAGTATCAGTTGTGGAGCTAGTTAGATGGTGCTGAATTCTTCGTTTTTACTTGTGTATGGCACTTTGGTTTTCTCTATCAAATCAGAGCAAGAACTTTGCAGGGTAGAGTAGTCTTGGTTGTAGATCTTCACTTTGATCACTTTAATTATATCTTGGCTCTCCCTGCTGGTCTGCAGTTTCTGCTGAAAAATCAACAGGTTGTTTTCATGTCTCAGCTCTATTGTAAACAGTGCTACAATGAATATTGGGGTGCCTGTATCCTTTTGAACCAGGTGTTTGTCCAGGTGTTTGCTGAGGAGTGAGATTGCTGTGTGATATGGTTGCTCCATTTTTAGTTTTTAGGGAATTTCCTGACTGTTTCAGTAAAGAACAGTAACAAATTACTTTCCCACAAACAGTAGAGGAAGATTCCCTTTTCTCCCCACCTTCTCCAGCATCTGTTGTTTATAGATTTTTAGATGAGGATCTTTCTGACTGCTGTCAGGTGATATCTCATTGTAGTTTAGATTTGCTTTTCTCTAGTAATTAGCAATGTCCAGCATCTTTTCAGAGCTTCCCTGATAGCTGAGTTGGTAAAGAATCTGCCTGCAGTGCAGGAGACATCGGTTCGATTCCTGGGTCAGGAAGATCCTCTGGAGAGGGGCTAGGCTACCCAGTCCAGTATTCTTGGGCTTCCCTTGTGGCTCAGCTGGTAAAGAATCTGCCTGCAATGCAGGAGACCTGGGTTCAATCCCTGGGTTGGGAAGATCCGCTGGAGAAGGGAGGGATACCCACTTCAGTATTCTGGCCTGGAGAATTCATGGACTGGATAGTCCATGGGGTCGCAAAGAGTTGGACACGACTGAGCGACTTTCAGTTTCACTTTCAGCATCTTTCCATGTAACTCTTGCTCATCTGTAGATCATCTTTGGAGAAATGACTCCTCTGGTCTTCTGCCTGTTTTTGTTTTTTTATATTGAGCCACATAATCCATTTGTAAATTTTGGAGACTAATCCCTTATCAGTTGCACTGTTTGTAAATATTTTCTTCAGTTTTGTGGGTTGTCTTTTTGTCTAAGGTTTCCTTTGCCCTGGGAAAGCTTTTTGAATTTAATTAGGTAACATTTGCTTATTTTTATTTCCATTTCTATGGAAATGGCTCAAAAAAGATCTTGCTGTGATTTATATCAAAAAGTATTCTGCCTATGTTTTTTTCTTAGAGTTTTATAGTGTCTGGTCTTACATTTAGGTCTTAATCCTTTTTAGATTTATTTTGTGTATTGTGTTAAAGAATGTTTTAATTTCATTGTTTACAATTAGCTGTCTAGTTTACCCAGCACTATTTATTGAAGAAACTGTCTGACCTCCATCATATAGTCTTGTCTCCTTGGTTGTAGATTAATTGACTGTAGGTGTATTAGTTTATTTCTGGGCTTTCTGTCCTGTTACACTGACTTACATTTCTATTTTTATACTATTTCCATATTGTTTGATTGTAACTTTGTAAAATAGTGTGAAGTCAGGGAGCCTAATTCCTTCAGCTCCTTTTTTTCCCTCAAGATTGCTTTGGATATTTAGAGTCTTTCATGTCCATAAAAGTTTAAGACTTTTTGTTCTAGTTCTGTGAAAAACGCCATTGGCAATTTGATAGAGATTGGAATCTTCCAATCCAAGAACATGGTGTATCTCTCTCTTTGTGTCATTTTGATTTCCTTTATTAGTGTCTTGTGGTTTTTGAGGTACAAATATTTTGTCTCTAAGGTTTATTCCTAGGTATTGTATTCTTTTTGATGCAGTGGTAAATAGGACTGTTTCCTTAATTTCTCTCCCTGATTTTTTATTGTTAGTGTATAGAAGTATAACAGATTGCTGTGTATTAATTTTGTAAACTGCAACCTTACCAAATTTGTTTATAATCTGATAGTTTTCTAGTAGCAGCTTTTGTATTTTCCAAGTATAATATCATGACATCTGCAAACAAGGACAGCTTTATTTTTTATTTTCTAATTTGGTGCCACTTCTTTCTTTTTCTTTTCTAATTTTCATGGCTAGGGCTTCCAAAACTGTGTTGAGTAAAAGTGGCAGGAGTGGCCATCCTTGTCTTATTCCTGATCTTAGAGGAAATGCTTTTAGCTTTTTAGTGTTGAGTATGATGTTAGCTCTAGGTTTGTCATTTTTTATTGTTGCTGTTCAGTTGCTAAATTGTGTTGACCCTTTGCAACACTATGGATTGTAGCCCACTGGGCTCCTATGTCCATGGGATTCTCCAGGCAGGAATACTGGAGTGTGTTGCCATTTCCTTCTCCAGGAGATCTTCCTGGACCAGGGATTGGACCCACATCTCTTGCATGGACTGGAAAATTCTTTACCACTGAGCCTCCAAGGAAGCCCGGGTTTATCCTAGGTGACCTTTATTATGTTGAGGTGAACCTGAGTGAGCAAAGGAGATAGTGAAGGATTGGAAATCCTGGTGTGCTACAGCATATTCATGGGTCTTGTTTTTGAATCCATTCAGCCAGTCTTTGTCTTTTTGTTGGTGCATTTAGTCCACTTATAGTTAAAGTAATTATCAGTATGTAAATGGCAATCCACTCCAGTATTCTTGCCTGGAGAATCCTGTGGACTGAGGAGCTGGACAGGCTACAGTCCATGTGGTTGAGAGAGTCAGACATGATTTGTTTTATGTATGTATATAAAATATTTCATGTATACACAAAGTAATAGTTACCTCTATTATCAGTAAAAATTGCCCACTGAAACCATTTTAAAATTTTTATGGTTCTTTTCAGGCCTTAGAGTATGTAAGTTTACACTTTTTATTCAAAGTATTGTGTTTTGGGGGAATTCTCTGATGGCTCAGTGGTGGGGATTCAGTACTTTCTCTGTCGTGGCCGTGGTTCAGTTCCTGGGCAGGGGAACTAAAATCCCTTAAGTCATGCAGTTCAGCCTGCAGTTCAGCCAAAAAAAAAGTATTTGAAAAAAATCATTTGAAATAACCTTTACATTATCTGCTTATTCCACTAAACTTATATACTTTTCATTTTATTTTTATCATTTTAATTTTAAAGGGTTGCTTTGGTTTCTGTTTTTATTTAATTTTAACTTTTAAATCAAGAAAAAATATTGACATCATTCCAAAGTCAAAACTGTGAACCAAAATAGTTTAGGTTCCCAGCTTCACCCTCTCCCCTTCTTACTCTCTTTCTGACACAGTAGCCATTTTGATTGCTTTGCAGATTATCTTTCCACTTTTAAAAATTGAAATAAGTTCACATACAGTATGTTAGTGTCAGATAAAAGCATAGTATATTTACATACATTACAAAATAATCACCACAATGAGTCTAGTAACAATCTGTCCCCATACAAAGTTATTACGATATTATTGACCATATCTGTTATGCTTTACTTTATATCTCTGTCATTTATTTTATTGAAAAAGGAAATGGCAACCCACTCCAGTATCTTTGCCTGGAAAATTCCATGGTTACAGGAGCCTGGTGGGCGATAGCCCACAGGGTCACAAAGGGTCAGACATGAATTTGTTGTTGTTCAGTCACTCAGTCGTGTCTGACTGTTTGTGACTGCATGGACTGTAGCCAATAACCGAAGCACTCCAGGATTCCCTGTCCTTCTCTGTCTCCCAGAGTTTTCTCAAACTCATGTCCACTGAGTTGATGATGCCATCCAACCATCTTAACCTGTGTTTCCCCCTTCTCCCCGTGCCCTCAATCATTCCCAGCATCAGGGTATTTTCCACCGAGTCGGCTGTTTGCATCAGGTGGCCAGAGTATCGGAGCTTCAGCTTCAGTCCTTCCAATGAATATTCAGGACTGATTTCCTTTAGGATTGATTGGTTTGATCTCCTTTCAGTCCAAGGGACTCTCCAGAGTCTTCTCCAGGATTATAATTCAAAAGCACCAATTCTTTGGCTCTCAGCCTTCTTTATGGTCCAACTCTCACATCTGTACTTGATTATTGGAAAAACCATAGTTTTGACTATGCGAACCTTTGTTGGCAAAGTGATGTCTCTGCTTTTTAACACGCTGTCTAGGTTTGTCATAACTTTTCTCCCAAGGAGCGTGCATCTTTTAAATTCATGGCTGCAGTCACTGTCCGCAGTGATTTTGGAGGCCAAGAAAATAAAGTCTGTCACTGTTTCCATTGTTTCCCCATCTATTTGCCACAAAGTGACGGGACCGGATGCCGTCATCTTCATTTTTTAAATGTTGAATTTTAAGCCAGCTTTTTCACTGTCCTCTTTCACCTTCATCAAGAGGCTCTTTAGTGCCTCCTCTCTTTCTGCCATTAGGGTGGTGTCATCTGCATGTCTGAGGTTATTGATATTTCTCCCAGCAATCTTGATTCCAGCTTGAGTATCATCCAGTCCAGCATTTCATATGTTGTATTCTGCATATAAATTAAATAAGTAGGCTGAGAGTATACAGCCTTGATGTATTTCTTTCCCAGTTCTGAACCAGTTCATTGTTCTATATCCAGTTCTAACTGTTGCTTCTTGACCTACATGTGGGTTTCTCAGGAATCAAGTAAAATGGTCTGGTATCTCCATCTCTTTAAAATTTTTCCACACTTTATTTTGATCCACACAGTCAAAGGCTTTAGTGTAGTAAATGAAGCAGAAGTAGATGTTTTTCTGGAATTCTCTCGCTTTTTCTATGATCCAACAGATGTTGTCAAGTTTATATCTGGTTCCTCTGCCTTTTCTAAATCTAGCTTGTACATCTGGAAGTTCTCAGTTCACATATTATTGAAGCTCAGCTTGAAAGTCTTTGAGCATTACATTGCAAGCATGTGAAATGAGCACAGTTATAAAGTAGTCTGAGCATTCTTGGCCTTGCCTTTCTTTGGGATTGGAATGAAAAATGACCTTTTCCAGTCCTGTAGCCACTGCTGAGTTTTCCAAATTTGCTGGCATATTGAGTGCAGCACTTTAACAGCCTCATCTGTTAGGATTTGAAATAGCTAAGCTGGAATTCCATCACCTCCACTAGCTTTGTTTGTAGTAGTTCTTCCTCAGGTCCCCTTGACTTCACACCCAGGGTGTCTGTCTGGCTCTAGGTGAGTGACCACACCATCATGGTTATCTGGGTCATTGAGACCTTTTTTTCTATAGTTCTTCTGTGTATTCTTACTACATTTTCTTAATATCTTCAGCTTCTATTAGGTCCGTATCATTTCTGTCCTTTATTGCGCCCATCTTTGCGTGGAATGTTCCTTGGTATCTCTGATTTTGTTGAAGAGATCTCTAGTCTTTCTCAATCTATTGTTTTCCTGTATTTCTTTGCATTGTTCAATTAAGAAGGGTTTCTTATCTCTCCTTACTCTTCTTTGGAACTCTGCATTCAGTTGGGTATATCTTTCCTTTTCTCCTTTGCCTTTCCCTTCTCTTCTTTTCTCAGCTATTTGTAAGGCCTTTTCAGACAACCATTTTACCTTCTTGTATTGTTTTTTCTTGGGGATGGTTTTGATCACTCTCTTTTGTGCAGTGTTTGAACCTCTGTCCCTAGCTCTTCAGGCACTCTATCACATCTACTCCCTTGAATCTATTTGTTATTTCCATTGTATCATCTTAAGGAATTTGATTTAGATCATACATGAATTACCTAGTTGTTTCTACTACTTGCTTCAATTTAAGTCTGAATTTTGCAATAAGGAGTTCATGATCTGAACCACAGTCAGCTCCTGGTCTTGTTTCCTGACTGTATAGAGCTTCTCCATCTTTGCCTGCAAAGAATATAATCAATCTGATTTTGGTATTGACCATCATGAATGTGAAACTGTCAGTCGCTCAGTCATGTCTGACTCTTTGCGGCCCAATGGACTATAGCCTGCCAGGGTCCTCTGTCCATGGGATTCTCCAAGCAAGAATACTCGAGTGGTTGCCATTCCCTTCTCCAGCAGATCTTTCCAGCCCAGGGATTGAACCCAGGTCTCCCAAATTGCAGGCAGATTCTTTACCATTTGAGCCACCAGAGAAGTATTGGTCATCATATGTTTTTTTCAAATTCATGTTTTTATTTGCTTTGAGTTGAGTACTCAGAATTCATATGGTGCTTCTATTTTAATTTTTTTTTTAAAAACCTCCATAGTGGTGCAGTAATTTACAATCTCATCAGCAGTTTATGAGGGTTTGTTTTCCTACACATGCTCACCAACAAATAAGTTATTTGTTGTCATTTTTGCTGATAGCCATTTTGACATGTTTCAAGTGATATCTGTATCTCATTATAGTTTTGATTTACAGTTCCCTCATAATTAGTGCCTATTGGGAATCTGTCTGCTTTGGAAAAAATTCTCTTTAGGTCTTCTGCCCATTTTCTAACTGAATTTTCTTAAGTATTTAATTGTATGAATTCTTTATATATTTTAGATATTAACCACCTCTCAGACATATTATTTGCAAATACCTTCTTATGTTTAGTAAGCTGCTTTTTTGTTTTACTGGTAGTTTCCCTCACTGTGTTCTTCCACTTTTTCTCTCTAGAAAAAAGAAAAACACGATATTTGAGCTCTTCCTGAATCTGTTAGGGTTTGGTTAATGAAGCAGACAGAACCACTCTGAGTGATATAAAGATTTTATTGTAAGGATTAGACAAATTATAGAATCTGGTTTAGCTGTCTGTGTAAACCTACTGCCCCTGGATCTGGTCTGGACTTGAAGTCAACAGAAGTAGCAGTCAGGAAGGAATGGTTCATGTGAAGTTAAGAGAACAGGGATGGGTAGGTGGGGAATGCAAATCAGAACCTATTAAGATACAATACTAAGATTCACGTCGATCTCTTACCTGAATCAGCAGTGGTTCAGATTTCAAGATCACAGAATCTCCAAGCCCTTGACTTTGGTGATGTGGGCAGCCTGCAGCAGACTGGAACGCTTTGCTGTTACATTAGCACCCACATGTGTTTGGAGAAGGAAAGAGGAGAGTTAGTGTTCGGAGAATGAAAGAGGAGCATTAAGGAAAGTTGGAGGAGCTGCCTTTCAAACAGTTGCCTTGTGCACATCACCACAGTGTCATAAACTGAGCTGCAGCAGTCCTGACCTCACACTGACGCGAGTGAACCTAGCAGCTGGTTCTGGCCAGGCTTCAGTCCTTTGCCAGTTTTGCTTGTTCAGTTCAGTTCAGTTGCTCAGTCGTGTCTGACTCTTTGCGACCCAATGAATCGCAGCATGCCAGGCCTCCCTGTCCATCACCACCAACTCCCAGAGCCTTCCCAAACCCATGTCCATTGAGTCGGTGATGCCATCCAGTCATTTCATCCTCTGTCATCCCCTTCTCCTCCTGCCCCCAATCCTTCCCAGCATTAGGATCTTTCCCAATGAATCAACACTTCACATGAGGTGGCCAAAGTGGCCAACCCTAAACTAGAACTTTGCATAGAAGAGAACACTGGGAAACTTGCTTCCAGCTAAACTGAGTTGAAACAAAACAAAGCCATTACAGTCCATCTTTTGTCAACTTGTCATCCAATATATATCTCTCTTCCATTAATCTACCATTCCCCCTTGTCCTTGGCTAACACCTTGATGAATGATGCTGCTTTGCCTGGACCTAAATCATCATTCCTGAAAGTATGGGCTGTTAGAATCAGTGCCTTATTAGAGACATGGGCATTCTCAGCATTATCCTAGGGGATCTGCTGAATTAAGTTATCCTCTTCCTTAGCCTCATTGTGTAGTAGCAACCCAACTTTCTCTTGATATTCTGGATCAGTCTATCCAGCAAGCACAATAAATCAGTCTCTTTCTTGTCTACTATATCTAATTTAATTATTCATTGCTCTATACATTGAGGGTGGAAATCCCCTTTGGTAATCATAAATTTGTTTAAGTCTGTGAGTCTGTTACTGTCTGAAGTTCAGTTACATCATTTTTTTGCATTCCACATACAAGCAATATCATGTGATATTTGTCATTCTCTGCCTGACTAGCTTCACTTACTGTGATAATCTCTAGGTCCATTCATGTTGCTACAAATGGCATTATTTCATTCTTTTTATGGCTCAGTAATATTCCATTGTATGCATTTACCACATCTTCTTTAACCAGTTCTGTCAGTGGACATTTAGGTTGCTTCCATGTCCTGACTATTGTAAATACTGTTGCTATGAACATTAGGTACATGTATCTTTTTTAATTAGGGTGTTCTCTGGATATATGCCCAGGAGTGGGATTGCTGAATCATATTTTTAGTTTTTTAAGGAATGTCTACACTGTTCTCCATAGAGACTGTACCACTTTATATTCCCACCAACAGTGTGGGAGGGCTCCCTTTTCTCCACACCCTCTGCAGGAGTTATTCTGTGTAGACTTTTTGATGATGTCCATTCTGAATGGTGCAAAGTGATACCTCATTGTGGTTTTGATTTTCATTTCTCTGATTAGTGATGTTGAGCATCTTTTCATGAGCCTCTTGGCCATGTGTATGCCTTCTTTGGAGAAACATCTACTTAGATTTTATGCCCATTTTTCAGTTGGGTTTGTTTTTTTGTTGTTGAATCTACAAGCTATTTGTACATTTTGGAGGTTAATCCCTTGTTGGTCACTCTGTTTCCAAGTGTTTTCTCCCGTTCTGTGTGTTGTCTTTTTGTTTACGATTTCTTTGCTGTGCAAAAGCTTTTAAGTTTAATTAGGTTGCATTAGTTTTTTTTTTTCTTCCATTACTCTAGAAGGTAGTTCAAAAAGTTACTGGTGAGAATTATGTCAAAAAGTGTTCTGCTTATGTTTTCCTCTGGATGTTTCATAGTATCCAGTCTTATATTTAGGTTTTCAATTCATTTTGAGTTTGGTTTTCTATATGGTGTTAAAGAATGTTCTAATTTCATTCTTTTACATATAGCTGTCCAGTTTTCCAAGTACCACTTGTTGAAGACACTTTTCTCCATTGTGTATTCTTGCCTCCTTTCTTGTCAATTAATTGACCATAGGTGCATTGGTTATTTCTGGACTTTCTGTCCTGTTCTATTGGTCTGCGTATCTGTGTGTGTGTGTGTAATACCAGTACCATGCTGTTTTGTTGTCTATTTATTGGAGTACAAATTGGTAATTTGATAGGGATCACATTGTATCTGTAGATTACCTTAGGTAATATAGTCATTTTGACAATACTGAGTCTTCCATCTCTATGTCACCTTTCATTTCTTTCATTAGTATCTTGTAGTTTTCAGAGTACAGGTAGACTCCTTTTGTCTCCTTTTGCCTTAGACTCCTTTTGTCTCCTTAGGTAGACTAGGTATTTTCTTCTTTCTGATCCAATGATAAATGGGATTGTTTCTTTGATTTCAATTTTTCTCATCCTTTGTTGTTAGTGTATAGAAACACAACAGATTTCTGTGTGTTAATTTTGTAATCTGCAACTTTACCAAATTCATTGAGCTCTAGTAGTTTCCTGGTAGTAACTTTATGATATTCAATGTATAGCACCATCTCATCTGCAAACACTGACACTTTAAGGTCTTTTCCAACTTGGATTCCTTACTTTTTTCTTCTCTGATTGGCAAGGCTAGGTCTTTCAAAACTATGTTGAACAGAAGAGGTGAGACTGGATATCCTTGTCTTGTTCTGGTCTTAGAGGCAGTGTTTTCAGCTTTTCACCATTGAGTACAGTGTTAGCTGTGGTTTGTCACATGTGACCTTCATTATGTTGAGGAATGCTTCCATTATGCCTACTATCTGGAAAGTTCTTTTAAAAGTCATAAATGGGTGCTGAATTTTGTTGAAAGTTTTTTCTGCATCTTGAGATGATCATACCATTTTTATTCAATTTGTTGATTTAGTGTTTCACTAAACAACATTGATTGATCTGAAGGTATTGAAAAATCCTTGTATCCCTGGGATAAATCCCAATTGATTGGTGTATGATCCTTTTTATGTATTGTTGGATTCAGATTACTAGTATTTTGTTGAGAATTTCTGTGTCTGTGTTTGTCAGTGTTACTGGCCTGTAATTATTTGTGTGGTATCTTTGTGCTTTGGGTATTAGGGTGTAAATGATGGAGGACTCCTCAAAGGGTAGGTTCGGGAGTATTCCTTCCTCTACACTCTTTTGGAAGTGTTTCAGAAGGATAAATGTTACATCTTCTCAAAATATTTGATAGAATTTTCCTGTTAAGCCATCTGGTCCTGGCCTTTTATTTGTTGGGAGTTTTTTTTTTTTTTCCTAAATAGAAGTTTCAATTTCGGTACTTGTGGTTGTTCTGTTCATATTTCCTATTTCTTCCTGGTTAGGTTGAGGGAGCTTGTACGTTTCTAAGAATTTTTCCCTTTCTGCCAAGTTGTCCATTGTTGGTATACAGTTGGTTGTAGTAGTCTCTTATGATCCTTCGTAATTCTTTGGTGTCCTGTTGTAACTTTTCCTTTTTCTAATTTTACTCATTTGTGTCCTTGTCCCCTTTTTTTTTCTATTTGAGTCTGACTAAAGGCTTATCAATTTTCTCAGAGAACCAACTTTTACTTTCATTGATCTTTGTTACTGTTTTCTTTGTCTCTATTTCCTTTATTTCAGCTCTGATCTTTATGATTCCTCTCCTTCTATAAACTTTAGGTTTTGCTTCTTGTTCTTTCTCTGGTTGCTTTATGTGTAAGGTTAGGTTGTTTATTTGGAATTTTTCTTGTTTTCTGAGGTAAGATTGTATTGATCTAAATTTCCCTTTTAGAACTTCTTTTGCTGCATCACATATGTTTTGTATCATTGTGCTTTTGTTTTCATTTGCCTCTAGGTAGTTTTGATTTTGATTTTGTCCTTGATTTCCTCCTTGTGTAACAGCATATGTTTAGCCTCCACCTGTTTGTGGGTTTTTTGCTTTTTTTGTCTCTTTGAACAGTTTCTTTCTTTTTTCTTGTTGATTTCTAACCACATAGTACTGTGGTCAGCAAAGGTGCTTGATATGAGTTCAGTTTACTTAAATTTACTGAGGCTTGCTTCATGGCCCAAGATGTGGTTAATCCTTGAGAATATGCCATATGTACTGACAAGGTATATTTTGCTGCTTTTAGATGGAATACTCCATAAATATCTGTTAAGTCCATCTCATCTGCTCTATTATTTAAGACTTGTGTTTCCTTATTAATTTTTTTTCTGAACGATCTGTCTATTGATGTAAATGGGGTGTCACAGTCCTCTAATATTGTTGTGTTACTGTTGATTTCTCGCTTTATGGCTTTTAGTATTTGCCTGATATATTGAGGTGCTCCTGTGTTGGGTGTGTTGTTCACTGTTGTTGTTAGTCACTAAGTTGTGTCTGTCTCTTTGTGATCCCATGGACTGCAGAACGATAGGCTTCCGTGTCATTCACTATCTCCTGGAGTTTGCTCAAACTCATGTCCATTGAGTCATTAAATGCCATCCAACCATCTTATCCTCTGTCATCCTCTTTTCCTCCTCCCCTCAATCTTTCCCAGTATCACGGTCTTTTCCAATGAGTTTGCTCTTTGCATCAGGTAGCCAGAGTATTCTGAGAAGGCAATGGCACCCCACTCCAGTACTCTTGCCTGGAAAATCCCATGGACAGAGGAGCATGGTAGGCTGCAGTCCATGGGGTCACTAAGAGTTGGACAGGACTGAGTGACTTCACTTTCACTTCTCACTTTCATGCATTGGAGAAGGAAATGGCAACCCACTCCAGTGTTCTTGCCTGGAGAATCCCAGGGACGGCCGAGCCTGGTGGGCTGCCATCTATGGGGTTGCACAGAGTCGGACACAACTTAAGCAACTTAGCAGCAGCAGCAGCCAGAATATTGGAGCTTCAGCAACAGTCTTTCCAATGAATATTCAGACAGATTTTCTTTAATATTGACTAGTTGATCTCCTCGCTGTTCCAGGGACTCTCAAGGGTCTTCTCCAGTGCCACAGTTTGAAAGCATCAATTCTTCAGCGCTCAGCATTCTTTATGGTCCAGCTGTCATATCCAAATATGATTACTGGAAAAACAATAGCTTTGACTATACAAACCTTTGTCGGTAAAATGATGTCTCTGCTTTTTAATACTACATCTAGATTTGTCATAGCTTTTCTTCCAAGTAGCAAGCATCTTTTAATTTCAAGGCTGCAGTCACCATATGCACTGATTTTGGAACCCAAGAAAATAGTCTGTCACTATTTCCATTTTTCCCCCATCTGTTTGCCATGATGGGACATGATGCCATGATCTTTGTTTTTTGAATATTGAGTTGTAAGCCAGCTTTTCACTGTCCTCTTCCACTTTCATCAAGAGGCTCTTTAGTTCCTCTTTGTTTTCTACCTTTAGGGCAGTATCATCTACATAGCTGAGGTTATTGATATTTCTCCCAGCAATCTTAATTCTAGCTTGTGATCCATCCAGCCTTGTATGTCACATGATGTACTCTGCATAAAAGCTAAATAAGCAAGGTAACAATATGCAGCCTTGATGTACTCCTCTCCCAATTTTGAACCTGTCCATTGTTTCGTGTTCAGTTCTAAATAGTGGTTTTTGACTGGCGTGTAAGTTTCTCAGGAGGAAGGTAAGGTTGTCTGGTATTCCCGTTTCTTCAAGAATTTTGCAGTTTGTTGTAATCTGCAAAGCTTTGTAGTGTGCTTCCACAGTTTTTGTAATCTGCACAGTAGTATCTTCAAGGTTTTGTAGCACGCTTAGTTGCTCAATCATGTCCAACTCTTTGTGACCCCATGGACTGCATAGCCTGCCAGACCCCTCTCTGCATGGGGATTCTCTCTGTCATCCAGTGGATGTTGGCAATTTGATCTCTGGTTCCTCTGCCTTTTCTAAATCCAGCTTGTACAACTGGAAGTTCTTAGTTCACATACTATTGAAGCCTACCTTGAAGGATTTTGAGCTTTAACTTGCTAGCATGTGAAATGTCACAATTGTGCAGTAGTTTGAACATTCTTTGGCATTGCCCTTCTTTGGGATTGGAATGAAAACTGACCTTTTCCAGTCCTGTGGCCACTGCTGAATTTTCCAAACTTGCTGTCATATTACTGCATCACTTTAATAGCATTATCCTTTAGGATTTGAAATAGCTCAGCTGGAATTCCATCACCTCCACTAGCTTAGTTCCTAGTAATGCTTCCTAAGGCTCACTTGACTTCACCCTCCAGGATGTCTGGCTCTAGGTGAGTGATCACACCATCGTGGTTTTCCAGATCATTGAGTCCTTTTTTGTATAGTTCTTCTGTGTATTCTTGTCACCTCTTCTTATTATCTTCTGTAAGGTCCTTGCCATTTCTATCCTTTATTGTGCCCATCTTTGCATGAAATGTTTCCTTGCTGTCTCCAATTTTCTTGAAGTGACCTCTAGTTTTTTCCATTCAATTGTTTTCCGGTATTTCTTTGTATTGTTCACTTAGCAAGGCTTTCTTAAGTCTCCTTGCTATTCTTTGAAACTCCACATTCAGTTGGATCTATCTTTCCCTTTCTGCTTTTTATATTTACAATTGTTACATGTTCTTGGATTTATCCTTTGATCATTATTTTGTGTCCTTTGTGTATTACAGAATTATTTTAAAGTTTATTTTGTCTAATATGAGCATTGCTATTCCATATTTCTTTTGATTTTCCTTTGCATGGAATGCCTTTTTCTAGCCTCTCATTTTCAGTCTGCATGTGTCTCTAGATCTGAAGTTGATCTCCTGTAGGCATCATATGTATGGTCCAGTTTTTGTATCCATTCAGCTAGTCTGTGTCTTTTGGTTTGAGCATTTTATCTATTTATGTTTAAGTAATTACAGATTTGTATGTTCTAATTACTGTCATTTTCTTAATTGCCTTGGATTTGTTTTTGTAGGCCCTTTTTTCTTCCCTTCCTCTTTTGGTTCTCATCTTGTGACACAAATTTTAATGTTATTTGGTTACCTTTTTCATTGTTGCATGTATATCTACTATAGACTTTTAGTTTGTGGTTACTATGAGGTTTTGATACAGCAGTCTGTGTATAAACTTGATTGTTTTCACTTGCTGATCTTTTAATTTCAAATGCATTTTCAATATCCTGTATTTGTTCTCTCCTCACAGATTCTAGTTTTGATAAAATATTTGTATGTGGATAATTTTATACCCCTACTGTATGTTTGCCTTTACTGCTGAGCTTTTCCATTCATAATTTTTTGTTTCTATTTGTAGTCTTTTCTTTTCCACTTAGAGAATTTACTTCGCTTGTTGCAAAGCTGATCTGGTGGTGCTGAATTCTCTTCACTTTTGCTTGTCTGTAAAGCTTTCAGTTTCTTTCTTAAATTTGAATGAGAGCTTTATTGGGTAGAGTATTCTTGGTTATTCTCTTTCATTACTTTCAGTGTATCATGCCACTCTCTTCTGACCTGCATAATTTATGCGGAGAAATCAGCTCATAACGCTCTAGGAGTTCCCTCATGTGTTTGTCACTTTTCCCGCCTTGCCTTTATGAACGTCTTCGTATTTAATTTTGTCTGTTCAATTTCCGTGTGCCTCGTTGCAGTCCTCCTGGGGTGTACCTTACCTGGCACTCTGCGTGCTTTCCAAAGTGTGTTGCTGCTTCCTTTTCCATGTTAGGGGAGTTTTCAGCTATTGTCTCTTCAAATATTCTGTAAGAGCCTTCCACTTTTTCCTCTCCTTTCTGTTGTTGTTGTTGTTCAGTTGCTCAGTTCTGTCAGACTCTGTGATCTCATGGACTGCAATATGCCAGGCTTCCCTGTTGTTGCCTTCTCCCAGAGTTTTCTCAAACTCATGTCGTTTGAGTCAGTGATACCTTCCAACCATCTTGTCCTCTGTTGCCCCCTTCTCCTACCTTCAGGCTTTCCCAGCATCGGGGTCTTTTCTAATGAGTTGGCTCTTCGCATCAGGTGGCCAAAGCATTGGAGCTTCAGTTTCAGTCCTCTCCTTTTGGGACCTCTGTACTGTGAATTTTGGTGTCCTTCATGTTGTACCAGAGGTCTCTTAGATTGTCTTCATTTACTTTATTATTTTTTCTCTCTTCTGTTCCATGAAAATGATTTCCAGTATTTTGTCATCTAGGTCACTTATCCATTCTTCTGTTCCTTGAATTGAAATCAATATTCTGCTATTGATTTCTTCTAATGTATTTTCCATTTCAGTTGTATTCCTCTACCATCTTAGTTTCTTCAGCTTTCTGTGATTGTAGTTTCCTTTTAGCAGATTGCACGACTGTAGCTCTTCTTGCTATTACTGTCTGCCTTCTGGTGGATGAGGATGTCTAAGAGGTTTGTTCAGGCTTCTTGATGAGAGTGGCTGGCGCCTGCTCACTGATGTATGGAGGTGGGTCTGTCTTCACTCTGCTAGGCAGGACCACAGTAAGGGAGACCTTGAACCACTTGTCTGCTGATGGGTTGGGCTATTGGTTGCTTGGCCTCAAGCATCCCAGCAGTGGAGCCTCCAGACCATTGTGTGAGGTTGGTCTTACGAGGGAAATAGTGGCCTCTTGGAGGCTCACACTAAGGAGTACTACCCAAGACTGCTGTTGCCAGTGTCTTTGTCCCCACGGCTGCCTGTGCCTCCATGGGAGACCCTCCAATACTAGCAGATAGGTCTGGCCCAGTATCTTATGGAGTCGCTGCTTTTCTCCCCTGGGTCATGGTACACACAAAACTTTTGTACCCTCCAAAATGGGAATTTCTGTTTCCCTTGGTCCATTAGAAGTCTTGTGATTAAATCCCACTGGTATTCAAAGCCAGTTTCTCTGGGGACTCCTCCTCTTGCTGTGGGCTACCCAGCTGGGAAGTCTAATGTGGAACTCTGAACCTTTACTCCTGTGAGGTAACTTCTGTGTTATAATTGTTTTCCAGTTATTATTATATTATTACATATGCATATTAATATATTACAATATATATAATTATGGGTTGCCCACCTGGCAGGCTTGGATTTCATTTTATTTCCATTGCACCCCTCCTGCCATCTTGTTTAGCTTCTTCTTTATCTTTGGATGTAAGGTATGGATCCAGCGTTTTTACTAGAATCCAACATTTTTTGGTCAGTTGTTGTTTAGCAGTTGGTTGTTGTTCTGGTTATTTTGTAGAGAAGAAGGTAAGCTCACATCCTTCTGTTCTGCCATTTTAAGCTAATCTCTCCATTAAAAAAATTGTTCTATGAAAAATGCCATTGGTAATTTGAAAGTGATTGCAATGAATTTGTAGATTGCTTTGGGCCCTGTCATCATTTTGACTGTATTAATTCTTCCAATTGAAGAACATGGTATATATTTTTCCATCTCTTTTTGTCATCTTCAATTTCTTTTGTCAGCGTCTTACAGGTTTTGGGCAAGATGTTTTGTCCCCTTAGGTTTATTCCTAGGTGTTTTATTCTCTTTTGATGCAATGGTAAATGGGATTTTTTCTTTCTGATCTTTCATTGGTAGTGTATAGAAATGCAAGGGATTTCTATGTATTAATTTCTTAGATTTATTATTGAAGGATAATTGCTTTACAAAATTTTGCTGTTTTCTGTCAAACCTCAATATGAATCAGCCATAGGGATTCATATATCCCCTCCCTTTTGAACCATCCTCCCATCTCCCTCCCACCCCACCCCTCTCGGTTGATACAGAGCCTCTGTTTGAGTTTCCTGAGCCATACAGCTAATTCCTGTTGGCTATCTATTCTACATATGGTAATGTTAAGTTTCCATGTTACTCTTTCTATACATCTTACCCTCTCCTCCCCTCTCCCAATGTCCATAAGTCTATTTTCTATGTCTGTTTCTCCATTGTTGCCTTGTAAATAAATGCTTCAGTACCATTTTTCTAGATTCCATATATATGCATTAGAATATGGTATTTATCTTTCTCTTTTTGAGTCACTTCACTCTGTGAAGTGGTTGTAGGTTCATCCACCTCATTAGAACTGACTCAAATGCATTCCTTTTTATGGCTGAGTAATATTCCATTGTGTGTATGTACCACAGCTTCTTTATCCATTCATCTGTTGATGGACACCTAGGTTGCTTCCATGTTCTAGCTATTGTAAATAGTGTTGCAGTGAACAATGGGGAACATGTGTCTCTTTCAATTTTGGCTTCCTTGGGGTATATGCCTAGGAGTGGGATTGCTGGACATATGGTGGTTTTATTCCTACATTTTGAAGGAATCTCCATACCGTCTTCCACAGTGACAGTATCAGTTTACATTCCTACCAACAGTGCCGGAGTGTTCCCTTTTCTCCACACTCTCTCCAACATTTACTGTTTGTAGACTTTTGATAATGGCCATTCTGACAGGAGTGAGGTGATATCTTATTGTAGTTTTAATTTGCATTTCTCTTACAATGAGCGATGTTGAGCATCTTTTCATGTATTTGCTAGCGATCTGTATGTCTTTTTTGGAGAAATGTCTGTTTAGGTCTTTTTTCTACTTTTTGATTGGGTTGTTTGTTTTCCTGATATTGAGTTGTATGAGCTGCTTCTATGTTTTGGAAATTAATCCTTTGTCAGTTTTTCATTTTCTATTATTTTCTCCCATTCTGAGGGTTTTCTTTTCACCTTGCTTATACTTTCCTTTGCTGTGCCAAAGCTTTTACATTTAATCAGGTCCCACTTGTTTACTTTTGTTTTTATTTCCATTACTTTAAGAGGTGAGTCATAAAGGATCTTGATTTGATTTATGTCATCGAATGTTCTGCCTATACTTTACTGTAAGAGTTTTATAGTTTCTGACCTTATATTTAGGTCTTTAATCAATTTTGAGTTTATCTTTGTGTGTGGTGTTGGGAAGTGTTCTAATTTCATTCTTTTACATGTAGCTGTCCAGTTTTCCTAGCACCATTTATTGAAAAGTCTTTGCCCCATTGTATATTCTTGCCTCCTTTGTCAAAAATAAGGTACTCATAGGTGCATGGGTTTATTTTTTGGCTTTTGCTCTTGTTCCATTGGTCTATATTTCTGTTTTTGTGCCAGTACCATACTGTCTTGATGACTGTAGCTTTGAAGTAAAATATGAAGTCAGTAAGGTTGATTCCTCAGCTCCATTCTTCTTTCTCAAGACTGCTTTGGCTATTTGGGGTCTTTTGTGTTTCCATATGAATTGTGAAATTTTTTGTTCTAGTTCTGTGAAAAATGCCATTGGTAGTTTGATAGGGATTGCATTGAATCTGTAGATTGTGTTTGGTAGTATAGTCATTTGCACAATATTGATTCTCCAGGAACATGGAATATCTCTCCATCTGTTTATGTCATCTTTGATTTCTTTCATCACTGTCTTATACTTTTCTGTGCACAGTTCTTTTGTCTCTTTAGGTAAGTTTATTCCTCGATATTTAATTCTTTTTGTTGCAGTAGTGAATGGGATTGATTCTTAATTTCTTTTTCTGATTTTTCATTGTTAGTATATAGAAATGCAAGTGATTTCTGTGAATTGATTTTATATCCTTCAACCTTGCTGAATTCACTGATTAGTTCTAGTAATTTTCTGATACTATCTTTAGGGTTTTCTGTATACACTATCATGTCATCTGCAATCAGTGAGAGCTTTACTTCTTTTCTAGTCTGGATTCCTTTTATTTCTTTTACTTCTCAGATTGCTGTAGCTAGGACTTCCAGAACTATGTGGAATAATAATGGTGAAGGTGGACACCTTTGTCTTGTTCCTGATCTTTGTGGGAATGCTTTCAGTGTTTCAACATTGAGAATATTGTTTGCTGTATGCTTATCATATATGGCCTTTACTATGTTGGATAGGTCCCTTCTATGCCCATATTTTGAAGAGTTTTCATCATAAATGGGTGCTGAATTTTGTAAAAGGCTTTTCCTGCATCTATTGAGATTATAATTTGCATCTTTCAGTTTGTTAATATGGTATATCACATTGATTGATTTGCATATATTGAAGAATCCTTGCATTCCTAGAATAAACCCAACTTGATCATGGTGTATGACCTTTTTGATGTGTTGCTGAATTCTGTTTGCTAAAATTTTGTTGAGGATTTTTGCATCTGTTTTCATCAGTGATATTGGCTTGTAGTTTTCTTTTCTTTTTCTTTTTGTGCTGTCTTTGGTTTGGTATCAGGGTGATGGTGGTCTCATAGAATGAGTTTGGAAGTGTTCCTTCCTCTACAATTTTTTGAAAGAGTTTTAGCAGTATAGGCCTTAGCTCTTCTGTAAATGTTTGATAGAATTCTCCTGTGAAGCCATCTGCTCCTGGGTTTTTGTTTTTCGGGGGAGATTTTTGATCATAGCTTCAATTTCAGTGCTTGTAATTGGGTTGTTCATATTTCTTCCTGGTTCAGTCTTGGAAGATTGAACTTTTGTAACAACCTGTCCATTTCATTTTATTGCCATATTTATTGTTCATAATATCTCTTATAATCCTTTGTATTTCTGCATTGTCTGTTGTAATCTCTCCTTTTTCATTTCTAATTTTGTTGATACGATTCTTCTCTTTTTCTTGATTAGTCTGGCTAAAGATTTGTCAATTTTGTTTATCTTCTCAAAGAACCAGCTTTTAGTTTTATGAATCTTTACTATTGTTTCTTTCATGTCTTTTTCATTTATTTCTGCTCGGATCTTTATGATTTCTTTCCTTCTACTAATTTTGGAGTTTTTTTGTTCTTTTTCCAGTTGTTTTGGGTGTAAAGTTAGGTTTTCTGTTTGATGCTTTTCTTGTTTCTTGAGGCAGGGTTGTATTGCTATAAACTTCCCTCTTAGAACTGCTTTTGCTGCATCCCGTGGGTTTTGAGTTGTCATGTTTTGTCATTTGTTTCTAGAAATTTTTTGATTTCCCTTTTGATTTCTTCAGCAACCTGTTATTTATTAATGTGTTGTTTAGTCTCCATGTGCTTGTGTTTCTTACAGTTTTTTTCTTATAATTGATGTCTAGTCTCATAGCATTGTGATTAGAGAAGATGCTTGATACAGTTTTAATTTTCTTAAATTTACTGAGGTTTGATTTGTGACCCA